>NW_006159501.1:5731470-5796684 GCF_000334495.1 Tupaia belangeri chinensis
TATATATATATATATCTTTTTTTAGAGACTTTTTTGCTATAGGGTGCATGTGCTCACCAGAGTGACAGAAAGTGAGAAATCTTCCTCCAGGGGGGATGGCCACAACACCGTCCCTTCTCCTCCATTCTCCTCTTGGGACCTTGGGCATGCAAACACATGCACCCAGTGTGAGTTTTAAGCCACCGGGTCTGGGACTCACACCAAGGTCGACTTGGTGGGAGTCCAGTAACACAACCATTATGCCATCTGCTGGTCTCAATACATATATATTTCTTATAAAGATGCAAGGTGATGCTATAGAGGTAACACAACCAGATCCACAAAAGAAAGGTCCTGCGTTCATGAACCAAAACTTCCCCAGAGCACACCAAATGTTTGTATGTGCCTGTGATTCAGACCAGCTGAGGCTGGGGTGGATTGCAGTGTGAACGCACCCTGCTGGAGTTCTTTTCTCTCTCTCTTGGGGTTCTTCTCTATCTGTATATATTTCTATTTCTCTTTCTCTTTCAGTATGAGGCACCAGGTCCGGGACTCAAACCACGGTCGACTACATGGGAATCCAGTGACATAGCCATTACACTATCTGCTGGTCCCAAACTCGTTAGTGAGAAACAGATAGGGCTTATTAACTGTTGATGAGGACATGTATAGTATTCTCAACTGGATTGGTCTGAGAAGTATTTCATGATGGGCAAAGTATTTTTACAAGCAAAATGAGAAATAGCAATTGACTGTTTTAAAAATAATTAGAATAATAAAAATAATGATTGGGGAAAACATAGAAAAGATATTGAATGTTGAAGTGGGGAGATTAATGTCTCTGTACTGATGGACATGCATGGCATTCCCTTTTGAAAAAACAATGTAATACACTGTAAAGTTATATGTAATCCAATGTAATATAAAGAAGATTATGATGATGATAATAAATAAATAAATAAATAAATAAAGAGTCTAAGAGTAGGGCCTTGGTAGTTTAGTTGTGGTAGAATTTTCATGACTTTATATTCAACAAAGCCTGAGTAAATCGTCAGAGCATTAGAGTAGAGCGCCGGGGAAAGGATAGCTCTGTAAAGGCTGTTACCACTGCGAATACCAGGGCCTCAGCACAGGGGTCAGTGTGTTGGTGTCTCTCACTCCTCATGGGAACAACTGAGTTTGACCTGAGCCTAACCAGTGCCGTTCTCAGGTATCATGTGGTCTGTTGAGTCCGATCTGAAAGATTTACCAGGGTCTCTGCACTTTTGACAGGTGACAGTAAAGAAGCAACAACATTTTCTGATGTATAAAAATCCTAGGGATTTTCAGCAATACTGAGGGCATTTAGCTCTAGGAAAAAGACTGAATTTTCTGCCAATTTGTCAAGACAGAGTTACCATAATTTGGGTATCAAAGGAAATATGCAATTAGCACAGATCCGTCATATGAGGAGCATGGTGGTAACCTATGTACTCTTTGTAGACTTCAAAATAATCTTTCATTATATATTATATGCTTTTTAAACTTCAAGTAGTAGTGGTGGCCAAGTCGCCCAGGGTAGCCGGGCTAATAAATGGAGGTGTCCGCATTCACCTCAGACTTAAAGGCAGTCTGCTTGCCTTTGACTGAACTAGAGAGACTGCCTTGTGCTATGGATTTTTAAAGTTTGCAGATACTAAGGCCTTTGGAAAATTATTGTTGTCCTAAGCCTTGGGTAGCATTCAAAACTTCTTGTTACATGTGAGCAATATCCTATATATGGTTTAATACAACTCTTTTATTGGATGCATGTATTATTGGACAGTTCCTTTAATTTAGAAGTCAGTTATTTCAATGCAAGAGGCAATGACTCATATTTGGTCTCTTTTGAAGGGTGAGAATAAATGCCTAAATCCTTTGGTGCTTCATATTTAGAAGGATTGGCAATTGTTTCTCTGAACTAGGGTGAAGAGCGGCTGAATCTCCTATGACATGAATAAGGAGATTTTTTCCTGTTCACGCTCAATCAAACTTGCAAAATAGAGTAGATGTCAGATATCCATGAAACAAAAATAAGGACATTTTAAAATATTTAGGGAACGTTTAGAACGAATGTCAATGTTTTAATGGAATCATTTTAGTTCTCTTATCATGACAATTTAATTCTTTGTTTATTTCTCTTGTTTTAAATATCTTCAGGCTGTCATCCTACTTACCCAAAAGAGAAGGATCCCTTGGAAACACCCTGAAAGCCCACTGTGGGGTTTTGCTGAGCTGTGGGCTCCCTGAGTTCCAGTCAGCCCCTGTTATTAGCTCCAGAAATGGTCTTGTGCTGAATTTAACTTAGTCAAGTTGAAATAACTTTTCAAAAATCCTTTCAAGATCAGCCTTACTTTGATTCCTATGTACAGTGAGTAGAATTTGTATGGTCTTGACCTAAAACAAAGCCAAACAAGTTGGCAGTCTATATAAACTTGTGAGAAACTGATGAGCCCAGTTTTTTCCACTTTGGACTCTAAATTAATACACCCTCCTAGAAGAAAAGGATTCATTTTTTAGCATTCTGAAATGTCCTAAACACAAGCTGATGGGTGAAGGGGGCTCCTCCCACTCATTGTTCTGGTTTGATGGAAACCAGGACCACAGCTAGGACTCCCTTGTGACATTTCTAGGTATATTAAGACAGGGCAGAGACAGACGTGCTGATTGAGAACCTACGTCTAGATAGTAACAAGCTCTGCCTATTGGTCAGAGTCAGTGACATCATTCTCACCTTCTCACTTCCAATTCCTGAGCCATTGCCTCTTGTGAGTTCCTAAACTTGCACACTGAGCACCCAGAGATCTTAACACTCACCAAAGAGTTTAGAAGGGTTGACCTAAATAACCCAGGCTTGAATGTGGAGTTCAGCTGACATAGACAAAACACAAACAAAAAACCTTGCGTGGTTGTCTCATTGTTTAAAATATTTTCAGTTTAGGTGAACATAGCCTACTTGATAATCATCCTTTATATCTATGAGGAACTGTAATACTCAAATTCCTAGAATGATTACTTCTTCTTTTGCTGATAACCCTTCTCCATTTTACATAGATTTTTTTTTCTCTTCATTTATTTACACAAAATGGTTCATCATTTTAATGACTAATTCCTTATGTTTCTGCAGGTTCTTAATTTTTAATTCTCTTAACTAGTAATTGTCTATTTGTTTAAATGGTAAATTCAATTTCTTTTTTATTATGTACTAACCTTTGGGTGCCAAATTATTGGTTTTATACTATACAGTGATCCATAACCTCAATTCTATATGAGTCAACTGGATGAAGCTTCGGAAATCTAAGCGAACACTCTCATTGGTAGCCGCTCACTTGATGGTGGCTCTAAATTTTCAAGCAATATGTGCTCCTTCCCTCCCTCAAATTTATAATTCTACCCATACCCTCTGCATTTCTATTCCATTTTCCACTTCCTGTTTCTCTCTTCTCAAGGCCATGTTAGTTTACGTATCTAAGGGATTCCAATATCTCCTACCTTTTTAAGACCCATTCTGGGAAATGGAGAAGAATCCTCTTTTCACATCTTATCTTCTCTGGCTTGTCCTACAAGCATTTAATAATGACACACATTTGATTTTACTTTTTTCAATACAAAACAAAACCCTACTTTTTCTTTTTACATTCTTCTTACCTTCTCTTAATTTTTAAAATTCTATTATTTATGTAAGCCTAAGAGACTAGAGCTCATTCATCCACCCCAGTCCTTTCTACTCTACAAATAATGGTCACACTGAACTCAGTATTTCTTTCAAATTGTTCTCCCTAAACTCAACATTAAACTCTTCTCATGAAGAATTATTTTCTGTGTATAACATTATAGACCAAAACTTAGGTTTTGTTTAGTATGGATGCCCAACAACCGCTGAAATTATGTCACACCTTGTCTTTTACTGAACCAATAGTCCTTTTATCTTCTTTTTTAAAATTTATGATTGATGTTTAATCATCATACATCTTTGTAGTGTATAAAATATGTTTTTGCTCCCCCAGGACAAATACAGTTAGTATCAGCCACAAGACAAAGTAATTATCTAGGAAGTTATCATCAGCAAATAACTTCTCATTTTATGTCAATTAAACGTATTTTTTTCCTGTTCTCCTCCCTCCCATTACCCACCCCCAAAACCCCCCACTATCTCTACTACTCACAATTGCCCTCCTTGCTATTTTATCTACATATTCTGTTTTATTTGAATATTTACCTTTATACCAATATCACATAATCTTAACTCCTACAGCTTCGTAGTGTCTTGATATTTAGTAATTTCTCCAAGCATGCTCTTTTTAAAAACTTACTATGCTTATTCTAACCCTTTGAATTTCAGTGTACACTACTGAGATGAAATAGAATCAGGGTTTTAATTTCTGCAAAGAACAATTTGCACTATTTAATTGGGTTTGCAGTGAGCCCATGAATTATTGGAAAGAAGACCTGCCCAATATATTGAGTCTTATATTCTGTGATGACGGCATGTATATATTACATTTTTAGATTTCCCTTAATTTCTTTCAGTAATATGTTTTGGTTTTCAGTGCATCCTTGATTAGATTAATTCCTACATTGGTATTTTTTTATTTCAACTTCTTCTATACATTCAATTCCATTATTTAGCTTACAAAATGAATATTTCAACAAATGAACATTTCTCCCTAGTCCAGTGGATTTTGCTGTGCAATTGAAGAAATCATTTTAGTGCTTCATTTTTTTTTTGCTTATTTTTAGAAATCAAATTAATTCTGTATTATTGCAATATTATATCTTACAATTTTACCAAATATGTCATAATTATAATATTTTACAGTTTAAGATATACAACAATTTCAGATGCAAAAATAAAGATTTTCTTCTTTAGCTCCATATTGTATACTTTTATTCCTGCCTCCCTAACTAGCTGTCTCCTCTATTACATTGTCAAATAAAGTTAAATCTAGTGAACATTCTTGTCTTGCTTGCATCTTAAGAAAAAGCCAATTGTTATTTCATCATTATGCATAGTGCTAGCTCTTTTTTGGGGGGGCACATAGCTACATTTCTTGGACTAAGATAATTTATTTTTATTTCTAATTTACTTAGACTTTACTATGAATGGGTGTTGAATAGTATCCAATAATTGCCCACACATATTGTAACAATCATGAAGTTTTTATCTTTTTTTCTCCTCTTAGTGTTAATTGATTTTCAAGAGTTAATTTAACCTCATATCCCTTGGTAATTCCATGTGACCTTGTGATGTATTAATTTTTATATATCTCCAGATTCAATTTGTTAACATTTGTTTAGAATTTTTGTGTACATATTAGTAAAAAATACAAAGCTATAATTTTCCTTTCTTGGTACTATCCTCATCCTATTTTTGTATTAAGTTTATAAAGTAAGGTGGAAATGTTGCTTCTTTTACTATTCTTTGGGAAAGTTTATATATATAATAAATATTTATTAAATATTATATTTAAATCTTATGTATATAATGTATAAATAATAGTGTTGATAATATTATTAAAATCTTAATATTCTATTGATATTCTATTTTTTCTTGAATATTATATTCTTTCTTTTTTCTTTGTGTGTCAACTTGAGTAGATAGTGTTTCCTAATAAATTTCTCTACTACATCTAAATTTTCAAATTAGTGATGAAATGTTGCTCATAATATTCCCTTATTAAACTTATCATTTGGATCTTGAGTGATTAACATAATCATGATGCTATTGGTAATCTTTATTTTCTTAATTGTTCAGCCTTGCTAGCTTTGTCAATTCTTTCAATCTTTCTAAAGAACCTGATTTTGATTTTAATTGTATTTATTATATGTTTATTTTCTATATTGATTTCTTTTTGTTTTTTTATCATATCTTTTAAATTTTCTTTGCATATAGTTTGCTATTCTTTTTCTAACATCTAAAGACAGAAACTTTGATCACTGATTTTCAATTTTTTTGAGAGATTTTTGTTATAGGATGTGTGCTCTCTTGGTTAAGAGACAAAGAGAAAAAGAGACAAAGAGAAAAAGAAAGGGAGAAATCACCCCCCCCCGGGGGGGGATGGTTGTGCCTCAATCCCTTCTCCTCCATTCTCCTCTCAAGATTTTGGGCATGCACGCATATGTACCCAGTGTGAGTTTTAAGCCACTGGGTCCAGGATTCAATCCGTGTCAGAGTCCAACAACGTAACCACTACACCATCTGCTGCTCCCTCGACCTTTATTTTTAATACATGCCTTCAGAGCTCATTTTTTCTAAATGCTATTTTAGCTGCATCCCACAAGAGTTATATAGTGATTTAATATAATTCATGTTGAAATGCCTTGAGGAGTAAAACGCCTTTGTTTGAAGCAGATCTATTCCCTTACAGATTTTTGTCTTTTTAAGCAACTCCAAGATTACTGGACATTTATTCTGGCTGTTTAAAGTCCTTGGATTAGGTATTAGCCTTCAATACACCCTTCTTGTTACAGCCTCGGAACTCAGCAAGTCTCAGAAGGCAAACCAGCTGCCTTCAGGGGTCTTCAATTCTCCCATGTACCATTTTGGTTTCAGCTGACAGGCAAAGACTCATTAGTTTCTTATTCCACAGAAGAACCATTCTGTATGGTCAAACCTAATCCCCAGTCCACAGCCAGTAGCAGCAAATGCCCCAGGGAAGAAAATAGCAACCTGCAAGCCTCAGCTCCCCTCTGAATTATGACGCTCTCCGCAGTGCCATCCTGCCTTGTTCAAGTCACCGAATTTGTCTCGCTTTCCTCTCTTGGTTTGGGCTGCTCTTTCTCACTCTCCATTGCCGTTTTCACATTCAGTACTTGACTTCAAGCACATGTGAGCTTCTCAGTAATTTGCCTTAAACCCAGACTGGGGTGTTTTGTTATAGTAGCAAAATCAGACTAAGACAGTACATATCTGATGTGTCTATATATTAGCCCAGAATTAGTTCAATTTCACTCTTATCCTCTCTCTGGAAATTCTAGTTCAGTCATCTGTGTGTGTGTGTGTGTGTGTGTGTGTGTTTGTATTTTCCCTTCAGTATATATGGTAGCTCCATAAGGGTGCCTCCAGAATGCTCAGTTAGTTATCTTGACAGCCCATGTCATGTTACTCTTCTGGGCACAAACAGAAAAGGAAAATGGCAGAACCCATTGAAGGTGCCATCAATTCTGGTGCCTGATAGTGCAGCCACTGTTGGCATAGCCAGTGATGTCAATGACTCTGCTTTTGATACTCATATGACTCTCTTGTATTTAGACAAGGGTGTAGTTATATAATTGTTATAGACAGTGCTAGCATACACTCTCAATTTGCTGCATATTTTCACTTTAATTTGCTTTGTTTTTTTTTTTTCCTAAGGTGATTTTTTCCTTAGAGTCTGTGTACTTACAGGAGAAAGAAAGAGAGAGACAGAGACAGAGAGATAGTGAAAAGGAATGTGAGAAATCACTCCCTGGAGGATGGCCATACCACTATCCTTTCTCCTCCTGGGATCTTGGGTACATATGTATAGATGCCCAGATTGAGTTTCCAGCCACCGAATCCAGCACTAGAACTGCATTCAGTCATGTGAGAGTACAACAATGTAACTGCTATGTCATCTGCTGGCCCCTTGCTTTATTCTTTAAGTTTATCTATCTATTCCATTTGCGAGAGACAGAGTGATACAGCACTCCTGACAAGTCTCTGACACCACAATTCAACCCCAGACTCAGCCAGTTCAGATCAGGGTGTATATAGGTCTGGTGTACTCAGGTCTGCAGATGTGAACTGGCAACCTTCCCAAGTGGGTCAGCCTTTCAGAGCATCATGTTTTACCACTGCGCCATATTCTGGCCCTAACTTTTACTTACTCTTTTATAGCAATCCTACTTAGAATTTAAGTGCAGGTCACAGGGGACAGAGAAATGGAAAATGTTAAGAAGTAGACAAGATAGTATCTCAGAACTATATGTACTTTTTAAACACAATGTACTGTCTTGAAATAAGCTAAATACTCAAATACTCTTGTCTATAGGCCCAGGAGGCTTTCTGAGCTTCCTCCAAACAGAATCTTGTCAGTCCACCCAGTAAGACTGACAAATAATTGCTGTCAGGACTGAATGGTAAGCTAGGTTTGATTTAACTTTGGACCTACAGGTTTTGAAAATATCATGATTTCCTCATTTATACTTGCCAAATGAATGGTTATTCCTTGATGCCACAGCCCTGGCTTGTGTCCTTTGTTATTTCACTTGTCAAATATAG
Organism: Tupaia belangeri chinensis; assembly: GCF_000334495.1. Lineage (NCBI taxonomy): Eukaryota > Metazoa > Chordata > Mammalia > Scandentia > Tupaiidae > Tupaia > Tupaia belangeri. The sequence continues at coordinate 5,739,710 of NW_006159501.1, forward strand.
CTCCCAGCTTTTTGTCATACACAACAGCCTGGTGGCGAAGCTCCATAGAGCTGGCAACTCTCAAGCAGGAGTCCATGGTGAATCACAGTGTGGTGGAGCCGAAACTGGTTAAATGAGTGAACCATTCAGAACTCCCTCTCTTGGGGGCCAGCAAGTGGTGTGGTGGTTAATGACTGGATTCCTACATGAGTGACCACAGAGTCCCAGACTGATGTGACCCAGACTATGCATGCCCAAAATTTCAAGAGAATGGAGAAGGGATTGTGGTATGGCCATCTGCCTTGGGGGATGATTTCTCACTTTCCCTTTTTCTGTCTCTTTCTAGTGAGCACACATGCCCTGTGGAAAACACCTAAAAGGGAAAAAAAAAGTAGAACTCCATCTCTTTAATGAGAACTGAGATAGGCCATTCTATTTACATTAATTATAGTAGAGTTTATTAAGGAACAGACCACGGAGGGTATTTTCTCAATGGCACCCAGAGAACAACTAGAGATCTTAATTTTAAAGATTATATAATAATAAGCCAACAAAATTTCTTATCTTGTGAATGTGCTAAAATTTTCTAATCAGTTTGAAGTTAAAAAAATAAGAATGGTCTAATGCTTGTCAAGTGAAAGCTCAAAATAAGAAAAAGAGCAGAGACTCAAAGTCATACACTTCTAAAAATTCAACTTGAATCGACAACAATAAACAGACTTTCAGTCATACTGTTATCTACAGTAAACGACGTATTAGTATAACATAAAAATCGTTTCTAAGGTTGTTCTAAGTAAATCTGATGATTAGAAGTAAACTAACACAGGGCCAGTTGGTGGTGTGGTGGTCAAAGTGACAAGATCCCACGTGGCTGACTGCATCATTTGAGTCCTGAACCTAGCAGTGTGAAAAATAATGACCAGCATGTGTAAGTATATGTCCCATCCTGAGAGGAGAAGGAATAAGGGATCACAGTGTGGCCATTTCCCCTGGAGGGTGCTCAGGGGCGGGGGTGCTTTTTCTCTCACCTCCTGCCCCTGTCTTCTTCTCTCTCTCTCCAGTGTGTGCATATGACCTATAGCAAATTATAAGAAGTGAATAGCACAGTGCCTATACCATGGAAGATAACCAAACACCATTAATCTACTATTTATTGTTGTCAAATCTTTATTTGCTTTGTTATTATCAATAAAACTATTCCTACAAAAATTTTTACACTCTTAGAATGATAGAATATTGAAAAGATATTTAAAAAATAGTACTTCTAATCAGTCTAGTGATTTCAGAGTACCCACAATTTATGGGATATGCTGGAATGTCAACTGTACGTGGGTACACAAATGTTCCTTTACTTACAATGGGAATGTATTTTGATAAACTTATCCTGTTCAAAATATTGTAGGTTGAAAATGTGTTTAATACACTTAATCTACCAGACATCAGAGCTTAGCCTTGGCTATCTTAAACGTGCTCAGAACATTTACATTAGCCTTCATTTGGGCAAAATCACCAAACACAAAGCCTGTTTTATAATACAGTGTTGGCTATCTCATGTAATTTGTTGAATTCAGTACATTGTAGAGTATCTGCTGTTTACTGCCCTGATCGCATGGCTGACTGGGAGCTCTGTCTGTCTGTCACTGGCTGTGTTGCTTCATAAAAAATTATCTTACTACCTATTACTAACCTAGGAAAAGACCAAAATTTGAAATGTGAAGTATGCCATCTACTGGATGTGTACCACTTTTGCATCTTTGTAAAGTCAAAGAATTGTAAGTTGAACCGGTGTAAGTCAGGAGCCAGCCTTAGTTCTTAACTGAAATTGGGTGGACAAAATTGTATCAATGGATTCTCCCTGTGAAGCACCTGTAATGGCTAACTTAGTTCCTCAGAAAAGTAAAACTCAATTATAATAAAATTCAGTGAGTGAAACATAAAATTTCAAAACTAAGTCAAGTTGTCAAATTAAGCACTGTCAATAGTTTTGAAATTCCTCCTTTAAATATTCATTTGTTCCACATCGTGACTTTCGTTTCCTAAAAACCTGTATCAGCAATACAGGACTAATAATCATTTTTATTTTTTAATGTGTAAGAATTCCCAAGTTATAAGTCAGAACAAATCACCAGTTTTTGTTATTCGTTCAAAGAATAATATTTGTTGAACAATTACTTTGTGCACTGTGCCAGGAGAAGAGAATTGAAGGAAGGACAGAGAGAAATATTTAGTGAAGTGGACTTTAACTCATAATTTCTAATGCTTAGTTAAATGTCCACTTTCTTTTCATCAGTCCTATCTTTTTACCAACCTCTGGACTTTTTTTCCTTTTCTCCTTCAGGAAATATGCCTCAGGACATCACTGCTGTGTGAGATCTTGGTTTCTCCTCCAGAAACGCACATACAAATTCACAATGCGTACAGAGCAATGGCAATACAGAAAAAGTAAAAAGTGGGTCACGCAGGGAAATTGCTCTGAGGTGTAGCATTTATAGATCTTAATAAAGGGACACGCTAAGAACTATAAGACAAATCAGAAACTAAGATGTACTTCTTTGAACTATTTATGGTCACCAGTGCTAAAGCCAACTTAGTGATTTCTTTACTTTTGACAACTATTAACTATTTATGTGTGTTGCAGCTATTTGGTGTGGGTTTGGTAGAGAATGGGACATGATCAAGTGGTTTTAAAGAAGAGTTAATGACACATACTGACTCAGGAACAGTTCAATGACTGCTGCTGTCTGTTGGAGAATCAATTTGAAATTACAATTCCTCAAAGAGAAGACACCATTAGGAGTTGAGTAAGAAATGGGGAGGACTACCAGAGATTTAATTAGGTAGTGACCCTTTACCTTAAAACAGGTCTTTCATCATGGCTGAGTTGTTCAGATAACATATACTTTATATTTTAAAGACAGGTCATACATCCAAATAAAGCTTGATAGGTTTTCAAACTAACTCATTTCCTGGCCACAGCAATGATATGAACCAAAGTTTCTCATTACCTCTCCCCTACAGATGAGGAAACTGAATCAGAGAATGATGAGGGAGCCCTCCCAGTGTTACATGCTGGGAGAGTGACAGACCTAGGATTCAGATCTGGGTGCATCTGGCTCCAGGGTGTGTTCTGTGCAAGCTCCTCCAAAGATAGCCAGTTTTTTAATTGACTGAATTATACAAACAAAGGCAGCCATCCTCCCTGCTTCTCTCCCCACACTCCTGCTTCTGTGTCTTTCTTCAGTTTCTATATTTACTCGGTGTAAACGAGGAAAGGGTCTCTCTCCTAACTCTATACTTTGTCTATGGACTTTTAGACTTCCTTTTTTAACATTTGCTTTAAAAAAAAAAAGCTTTATTCAAATCATTCAAAAAACATTGACAAATTTCAGTTGCAATGCTATAATTGTACAAAAGATAGGGAACCAGCAGTTAGTGTAATGGCTATGTCGCTGGACTCCCAGCGACCCGGTGGCTTAAAACTAATTTTCTTTCTGTTTCTCTTGTGAGTACATAAGCCCTATGGCAAACATTTCTAAACTTTTTTTTAGAAATGTTTGCCCTCCATGATTTGGTTCCACGTGTGCAAATGATGCTTATTTGAGGGGAGGCTATTAGTGCAAAACTGTATTCCAGGAGAAATCCTATGAGTTAGAAAGGAACAAAAGTCTCCGGGGAAAAAAAAACAGTAATTCTTGACTGTGATTCTTTTAGAACTGTATTCAGAACACACTCTTTTCTTCTCTCAACTGGAAAGCCAAGAAGTAGATTGTCACTGGCGCATGTTAATATAGAAATTAGATAATAATCTTAATATTTCTTTGCAAAATGTAAAAAGCCAAAAATATGATTGTTAGCTTTTCTCTGTACATACAAAGTTCACCAAATTGCTCGACATGTATAAACAGACATAATCATTCAAATTCAAAGCAAGATGTTGGTGTTTATTAAAATTTGCATACATAGTGAAGTATGGAGGCACAAGCACAAGAGCCCAATTCATCATCCTCTTAGTGACTTGAAAGGACAGATATTCTTTGAATCATTCTCAAATAAGACAAATGTGCAGGATAAACATCATCCACTCAGCCTGCTGTGTGACAAGTCACCCTAATACTTTAAACACAACCATCGGAAAAACAACAACAGCAACAACAACAACAAAAAAAACATAACTGTCTGTTCATTCATCACCCTGCCATATAGAACAAGCTCAGCTGAGTAGTTCTTCTGCTGGTCTCACCTAAGGTCACTACTGGTAGTGCCATAATCTGAAGGCTCAACTGTGGTGGGATGAACCAAGATGGCATTGATACTGTGGTCCTTAGCTGACATGGCTTAATTAACTGGGTGTTCCTCTCCCCATGTGGCCTGTCTGAGAAAGTAGTGCAACTTCTTTACATGATGACTAGGAGTTCCCAGGGGTGACAATGGAAGCTGGAAGATATCTTAAGGCCTAGAAGTCACATGGACTCCTTTCTGACTCCTTGCAGTCCATTGGTCAAAATTGGTCAGTCAAAGGACCAGATCATATCAAGGGGAGTAAAGGCTCCATCTGATGAGAGGAGAGGGAGATTACACTGAAAAAAAAAAAAAAAACATGCAAGAAGGAGAGGATTGTTGATCACTTTTAAGAAAGTCTTCCACACTAGCTTAGTTCCTTGAGTGTCATTAGTGATCTCTACCAGAGACCTTCCTTTCTGAGGTCTGGATCTCTTAAGAGACAGAGGAAATGTAAATGGGGAGTGAAATTTCTACACTGACTATCCTTTTATTTGCCGCCTAAATGATAGCCTGCTTTTTTGAGGAGTAGAAAAGTAATTTGTCTCCTTGTGATTGGCAAAAGACTAGCACACACGTGGAATGCTACAAAGAACACTGCCTCTCCTAAGGATAGAAGAATGTACTATATAAGCAGCCTTCTAATTCTAATACCCTGTTAATATATTTATTAAATAAACAGCTTTATAGCAGATGAAGGGGGAATCCATGGAAGGAAAACATCTGGGGAGAGAAAAATGGTGGATTACACATGTTGCATTGAAAATAACTGTGGCACACCTAGGTGGGTAACTTACTTATCGTTGTGCTTCTCGTTTTTAATTTTTAAAACTCTGTCATTCTCTCCTGTAGATACACCAAAATTATTACCTATTTTTTTTTCTTTTTTTTGTGGTCAGGGACATGTGTTTGCCAGAGACAGACAGAGGAAAAGTAAGAAATTGACCTGATCCCCTGGAGGTATGACCACACTGCAGTCCCTTTTCCTACATTCTCCTCTCAGGATTTTGGGTATGCCTACATATGGCCCCAGCATGTCTTTCAAGCCTTCAGGTCTGAGACTCAAACCATGAAGTTGGCTATGTGGAATCCAGCCACCTTAACCACCATTCACTGCCTGTTGGCCCCGACTATGTGTTATAATCTGCCAGTTCAAATTGCTCTGTCCAAGGAGAAAAGCCCTATCGTACAATTAATCCTTTGATTCTGTTCTTACTAATGTGTGAGTGCTGTGTTTTGTGAACAAAGAGTGTAGTGAGTGTTCTAATATCGGATTCATGAATTAGAAGGTGACTGAGGACATCTTTCCAAGTCAACTTTATAAAATAGACTTAACACTTACGTATCATCTATAATCACACTTGTACATTTGTCCTGCCAGCAGTGAGGAGTTGGGATGACTTATATAAAAGAAAGCGATGCCCTACCATTTTTGGCTTCTTTGACTATTTTTACATTTTTTTTTTTGAGAGATTTTCACTGTAGGGCGCGTGCGCTCGCCAGACAGACAGAGAGAGACATAGAGACAGAAAGCGAGAAATCACCCCCCAGGGGGGATGGTCACGCCGCAATCCCTTCTCCTCCATTCTCCTCTCGGGATCTTGGGCACGCACGCACACGCGCCCGGCGTGAGTTTTAAGCCACCGGGTCCGGGACACGAACCGCGGTCGACTACGTGGGAGTCCAGCGACATAGCCATTACGCTAACTGCTGGTTCCCTATTTTTACATTTTGAAGACAGACTACAGGTGTTTGGCAATTTAGAAACCTTAGCAATCATTTTCCCAAGAATAGAAAATATATTTTCCAGATCCTAAAAACCCAACTCCATAATAGACCGTATCATTGGTTCGAATCTCTACTAGCGCAGGGATTACACATGGTCAGGACCTACCATTGTATTCTGGTCTATTGGCTGTTTTTGTAAGTTCTACTGAATCGCAGCTATGCCCCTTGCTTACATGTGGTATGTGAGTGTCCAATTATTACACTACAACAGAGATCATCTGGCCTGCAAAGCCTGGAATCTTTACTTTCTATCTTCTTATAGAAAAAGCTTGCTGATCTCTGGACTATTCAGGAACTATGTATCCTCTCATTCCATTAGAATTCTTGATTTTATTAAATTGTCCTGTAGGCTCAGGAGCCATTGAAGGTGTTTGAGCAGAGTGGTGACCCCAACCAAAGTGTGAAGAGGCTGGGGGGGATGGAGGAGAGCTATTCTCACAAATCCCAAGTTGTAATTTTACTTTCTATTTAGAAACTCAAAATAAAAAAAAAAAAACCTCAAAATAAAAAAAAAAATATCTGACAAATAAGACATGTGAGATGTCAGCAGTAAAGTTATCTCATGTAACAATTTGTCTCACATCAACCGTATTTAGGGACTTAATTCAAAGAGCATCCCTGCCATCACTACTGTAATCGTTTCATTTCCAGTAAACAAGCAGATAGGAAAGTGGATGTCAAACCCCAGAAAAGATGCACAGGAGCGTTAAAAGGTAAAGAAAGATGAATCTTCAAAAGATACAGCTTATCGGAGATGCCGTTTACATTTTGCTATTAAGATACTGCTCATTTCTTGTTATGCGCATTTTTCCTATAATTTCAGCAATTAGTAAACAACTAGCAGTAGCTTATCAGTTAATGACAAGAACAGCTGAGTTTTATCTCCCTTGATGCATGTTAATCAGGTCATTGAGATGGAAACTCAGCAGCTGAAAGCTATCTGTTTTCTTTGTGATGATTGCATAATATAATTAAAAGTATTTTATCAATATCCCATGGCAGAAGAGAGAAGCTGCATGCCTGGCTTCATAGATGGGAATTGCCAGCATTTTTAACACTTGAGGAAGCTGCCATACAAATCATTACCTCATAGTCTAAGATTGCATTAGTTCCTAGGTGCTCACTCTTGCTGGTAGTCATTGGAAAAACTTCGAGATAGCCTCTAGTTTTCAAAATCATCAATCCCAGGTAGTGTCAGTTGCACTGAGAACGCTTATGTAAGTCATGCTTCTGGGGACAGAACCCCTGTCCCTTACACAACTTTCTAAGCCACTCAAAGATACAGGCACATTCAGAGAATATCGCATTGTGCATTTTCCACATGGGGAGGGCTCCTGGAATCTGAAGTGGAGAGAGTAGAATTCTCTTTCTAGCTAGCCACTTGGTAGCTGCATGCACCGAGCAAATTATTTGCATTTCCAAGCTCAGTTTCTTCATATGACAAACATCTATAAATCCCTACTGCTCAGCATTATGTCTTTTGTAATAAGATACTTTATCAATTATTGTACTTGGTCTTTGTAATTTGAAGCTTCTAGTGGATGGGAAATAGTGTATCATTTTAATTTAATTTTGTCCAATGACTTATAATGTTGAATGAATGTAAATGACCAATTGACCTTTTCTTTTTTTTTTTTTTTGGAGAGGTTTTTTGCTATAGGGCGCGTGTGCTCGCCAGAAAGACAGAGAGAGAGACAGAGAGATAGAAAGCGAGAAATCCTCCCGCACCCCCCGCTGGGGGATGGCCATGCCGCAATCCCTTCTCCTCCATTCTCCTCTCGGGATCTTGGGCACGCATGCACACACGCCTGGCGTGAGTTTTAAGCCACTGGATTTGGAACTCAAACTGCGGTTGACTACGTGGGAGTTCAGTGACGTAGCCATTACGCTAACTGCTGGTCCCACCAATTGACCTTTTCTATCTTCTGCTATGAAGTATCAATTCAGAGCTGCTGCCCATATAATGATTTCCTTTTGTTTCTGTTGGTGATTTGCTGGCGGATTTGCTTTGGATGTGACTCTTTCATAAGCTATGTGTATTTGTGCATGAATATGCACTGTAAATATACATACACACATAGGTGTACACGCACACACAAATAAAATATTCTTATTGTAGTACACATTTCTTGAGGATGGACTCTATTAACATTTTTCTGTCTTAAAACTTTACTTTGTATTTTTACAGAAGATGTTTTCACCAGTCAAATGCCTAGGCTGAATTTTTTAAATCTTTCCTCTAACATTTAAACATGCCATTCAGCTCGGTTCTATTTACTGTTTCCCATCATAACTCCTCACAAAATACAAGTCATTCTTATTTGTCCTTTTGCATAAACTGTCTTTTGGTCTCCCATCTGGCTGCTTTGAAGACTTTTTTTCTGTAATGAATCTTTATTTTAATTTAACTTTTCCTGACTTCCTGAGGATAATTTTTCTTGTATTTATCTTAACTGTGTATCTTTGGGTTTGTATCTGTCATTTTAGAAACCTCTTAGGCACTGCTTTTCTAGATGTTATCTGTAACCTATTCTCTTTCTGCTTTCCATCAGAGATTCCCATCATATAAATATATACATTATACATATATGTATATATACACCCATGCAAAATAATTTTATTTTTTCCAGAGATATACATGTACATATTTTTATGTTTAAATTTTTATAATTTAATTTTCTTAATTTCAGTCTTTTTAAGGTTTTTCTTATAGGGCACATGCGCTCACCACAGAGACATAGACAGTGAAAGGGAAAGTGAGAAACCACCCCTGGGGAGAGGGCCATGCCACACTCCTTCTTCCTCCATTCTCCTTTCAGGATTTTGGGCACACATTCATGCATACCCAGCATGAGTTTCAAGCTTCCAGGTCCAGGACTCAAACCATGGTTGCCCATGTGGGAGTCTAGTGCCTTTAACCACCATGCCACTTGCTGACTACTATTAATTTCAATTTACCTGTCTTCAAATCCACTGACATTTTCTCCTTTTGTGTTCCACCTGTTCTTGAACCCACTAAATGAGCTTTTTGTTTCTAATGTTGCATTTCCTACTCGAAGTATTTTTCATTTTTAAATTTTTATGAATCTGCTGAAGTTACCTATTTTTCTGATCTCGTTCTCTTCCCCATTATATCTATTACCATTATTATAATTACTATAAAGTCACTGTCTCATAATTCTTTCATCTGTACCATCTCTGGTCCTGTTTCTATTAAAAATACAATTTTTAATTTTAATTATAGGTCACATTTTTCCACTCTCTGCTTGTCTCATAGTTTAGAATTTTTTTCTTGCTTGCTTCTTTCTTTTTCTTTTCTTTTAATTGCTAGAGGGTACATCCATTTCCCAGAAGGAGATAGAAAGAGAGAGGGAGAAAACACCTGTCCGTGGGGTATGGCCACACCCTAATTCCTTATAGTTTAATTCTCTATTATGTTGGCATATTGGACACCCATGCACACATGCTCAGCATGTTTTTTTTTTTGGGGAGGAGTTCTTGCTATAGGGCGTGTGTGCTCACCAGACAGAGAGAGACAGAGATACAGAAAGTGAGAAATTACCCCCCAGCGGGGATGGCCATGCCACAATCCCTTCTCCTCCATTCTCCTCTTGGGATCTTGGGCACGCACGCACATGCGCCCAGCGTGAGTTTAAGCCTCCAGGTCCGGGACTCAAACCACAGTCAACTACAGGGGAGTCCAGCAACATAGCCATTATGCTAACTGCTGGTCCCCTCAGCATGTTTTATTAGCCTCTGGGACCAGTATGCAAATGGTGGTCAGACATGTCGGATCCCACTCCCTTAACCACTAGGCTACAGGGTCAGCCATTGTAGTTTATAATTGCATGCTACAGATAATGTGTAAAAGAGCAGTAAAGGATTGAGAAAAAGATGTATCTCCCAAGGAAGAACAGGACTCTCCCTCTATCGGGTTGTTGGTGCAGAGGCTGAGTAACCCCAGCTACTGTGAAGTCAGCTCTGGGCTTTGTAGGAACTTGTTTAGTTCTCAGCTTGCTTCAAATATTTTGAAGGCAGAATTATAACTTTCCATTTGGCATGGCTTTGGGACTTTCCCACTGACAGTGTTCTAAAGAATTCTTTTTTTTTTTTTTTTCCCACTTTAGCTATCAGCTTTCAAAATTCAGAAAATATTTGCTCTCCTCTACATCTCTTATGTCAGCTGTTGACTTACCAGGCACCGACTCTGTTTTTCTCTTCCACTGGCACTTTGTGCCCTAGGAGACCCCTCTGAGCACAGCCAGTGTGAGTACAGCGGCAATGTAAGGGCCTCACCAGGCTGGAAGCCACGTGACTGTGTGTGCTCAGGTACCCAGGATCCTGCAGAACTAGAGGACTGAGGAAAGGGAATCCAGGCATAATGAGACTCATCAAGGGTACTTTCTCTCTCTCTCTCTCTCTCTCTCTCTCTCATGTGTGCACATGTGCTCTCCATCAAATAAATAAATAAATAATAAGCAAAAGAGATCGCTCTTAATCCTACCGCTCTGCCTACAGTCTGCAGAGTCATTGTAGGGCGGACTTGCTGCGTCAGGGAAAGGAAGTTTTGTTCTCCTGTTCTAATCCCAGTGTTCTGAGGAGCACGCATTGTCTTGCTTTCAGGAAGGTACTAAACACCAGGAAATATCCCCCACCATATTATTCAACCACTAGCCTTTGCCTCTTTACCTTAGAGTGGGTGGTAAAGGCCAGATACTGTGATATTGGGACAACGTCACGTATTTTTACCCTTTTAAAAATTTGTTAATTTAATTGATTCTTTTTTCTTTTTTTTTCTTGAGAGGTTTTTCGCTATAAGGCACATGTGCTCGCCAGACAGACAGAGAGAGACATAGAGACAGAAAGTGAGAAATCACCCCCCAGGAGGGATGGTCACTCCGCAATCCCTTCTCCTCCATTCTCCTCTCGGGATCTTGGGCACACACACACACACGTGCCCGGCGTGAGTTTTAAGCCACTGGGTCCGGGACACGAACCGCGGTCAACTACGTGGGAGTCCAGCGACATAGCCATTACGCTAACTGCTGGTTCCCAATTTAATTGATTCTTAATGGATATATCTATTTCTCAGTTAGAGGTGAAGATAATGCCTTTCCTGTGAAGATCAAATGGAACAAAGGAAAGTGTTTCAAAAAGTGAGAAGTGTTACCCAAACGCAAAATCTTACTACCATTAGATGTAACAGATTCAGATACCCACAGCTGCTTCTCAGGGGATGCCTGCTAACACCAGGGAAAACCCTCATCTGTGTTATTTTCAGATGCAAGAACCCGGCAACAGCAGCCAGCAAACCGATCTTTCGCTGTTGAGACATTCATTTTCCAGCCTTCTGTCTGTATTTCAGAGCAATACATAACTGTGATTTTTTTAAAAGAATATTAAAAAATGCTGTCTCTGGCAATTTACTTATGGTATCTTACTTAAATCCGCAAACGAAAGAGAGATAATAATTGCTTTCGTTACCAAGGAAGGGATTAAGACTAGAGTATCATGCCTCAGGGAACATACAAGAGCCAGGCTTGGTGCCAGCAGGTGGCACAGTGGTTAAGGCACTGGACTCCCACCTGGCCAACTACAGTTCGAGTGCTGGACACAGTGGCTTGAAACGCTCGGGAGGAGCATGTGCAGGCATGCCCCAAATCCCGAGAGGAGAATGAAAGAGAAGAGATTGCAACGTGGCTATCTCCCTGGGAGGTGATTTCTTGCTTTCTGTCTCTCTTTGTCTCTGTGTCTCTCTGACAACCACATGCACCCTATAGCAAAAATCTATAAAACAAAACAAGACAAAACAAAACACCCAGGCTTTAACTATAAGTCTTAATGATACAAATCGTGGGCTTTCTGCCACAGTACCCTATTTTGAGCTTATACTATAAGATTTTTTTCAATATCTGATCTATCCTTTTAGGTTTCTCAAAGACGTTTAAATTCTCCCTAAAACATGAAGATCCTGCTTATGTCCATTTTAACATCAATTTTGCAATGCTGTCTCTGTCTTCCAACCATAGCTCTATGAGTGAAAGCCCGTTTTCTCTGAGTTCAGAGCTTTTCCTTTTTTCCATTCAGATGCGCCTCAGGTCTTTGACGTTAAACTATCATCACCATCTCTGCTTATTAAAAGAATTTGTTCTGTCTGTGCAGTCAATAGAGTCAAAGTTTATCCCTGTAATCTATAATTATTAGAGAATTTCCTCTTCCATCTTCAGGATTCCATCTAGACTTGCTCTTTGTTCTTGGTCCCGAGGCAAAACATCTGCCAGTGGCCTGTTTTCTCCACTCTGAAGCTGCTGTCACTCCAGAAGCACGCTGGTTCACAGTGAATTTAGCATGCACCTACACACAGACACATAGACGCATGTACGTGCAACTCGGGTAATTTTATCAGAAATAGAAAAGTTAGAGTTGGAAAACGGCTTTTCCAACAATTCACCCTCCTTCTTATTCTGGTCTAATTTTTTTCTTTCTTAAATCAGCAATTTCTTCTGAAAATGATAAAAATATTCCATTTTTACACTCTGTTAAAGATCACGGAAATTCATATGGAAACAGATCTATTCATTCCTGAACTCTTTCATTGCGTGACTGAAATGGAACATTCTCCTAAGACCTTGTGGTGTTGCAATACTTGTACATATTCCTGGCTAGTTTAGACTTTTTTTTTTCTTTTACTTAACTGTGGACTTCTAGGCAACATACTGTGCATAGTTTCAGTAACTGCACAGAATCAACCTGGACAACTAGTTGAAAGACATTGAACGTTTTTGTTATTTTTGTTTTGTTTTGCTTTATTGGTTTTCTGGTTACTAATCAAGGAACTGACTGGACATTCATTCAGTAGATCTTTTGGATGCATAATATTCTAGTTTATCATCAAGATTGCTCATTAAAATCATCAAGGTTCATTAAACTCATCACCAGCAGGTGACGTGGTGGTTAAGATGCTGGACTCCCGCACGGCTGACCTTGTTTGAGTCCCAGAGAAGGCGTTTGCTTTCTCATTTTCTCTCTTTCTCTCTCTCTCTCTCTCCCTCTATCTCTCTCTTGTCAAATTTTAAACTAATAATAAATAAATTAAATTAAATTAATAATTATCTTTTAAAATCATCAGTGGAGTTTTCAAAATTATAAACTCCCTATCTGGAGCCTCACAGTTTATAATACGGTAGGTGGAGCTGAGTCCCAGGTTGAATTGATGGGCTCCTGTGGATAAGGAGTATTAGGGACCATCAATCACTCTTCAAGGCACGGAAACAGTTCTGGGCCCAGAGAGTGCAGCAGTGAACATGATCAAATCTTAGCTCTCAAGGTACTGGAAGTTACTACCAAAAAGAAGCACACAAATATTCAACTTATACACAGTAGAGAACATACCCTCATGATGTGTAGAATAAGGGAAATTTTCAAGAGAAAGTGCTTTTGACAAGAAAAATCATATATAATGATTGAATGTTTGAAAAAATAATGAGAATAATAATAATAATCTAGAAAAAATGATGAAAAGCTATTTGATAATGTAGATAGTAATGTCTTTGTCTTAAGTTATATGTAAGATATTCCTTCTGGAAAGAGAAATGTAATACACTGTATAGATATATGTGATTCAATGTAATATAAACAAGATTATGATAATAATAAATAAAAATAAATAAAATTTTTAAAAATTTTTAAAAACTGCTAAAGAGAAATGTGATTCACCTTGATAAAGAGGAAGAAGTTTCCACACAAGGAAAGACCCAAAATGGAGGGAAAATCTCTGATATTGGAGGAATTTTAGGTCAAAATTATTGACCAGAGTGGATGATGACCAATAAGATCACACAGGCTCTTGTAACTAATAAGTATTTAGATGTTTTCCTTATCACACAGAGTAGTCATTAAGTGTAGAAATATGAGTCTCATGACCAAACAAGTCTTCTCTTGCTACAAACTATGAAGCTTTTGGCAAGTTATGTCAACTTTTAATCCTCAGTTTTCTAATCTCTTAAGTATTATAGAAGTAACATAACCAGCCTCTTGTATAGTTAGAAAAAAAAATGTTATTACAATTAAAAAATATTTCTTCCAATGCTTTTCACATAACAGAAGACCATACTTGCTCAGTTTTCATCTCTTCCCTCTCGAAACATGAACCCCATGCCCCACGCTGAGGCTGCCATGTTGTTTAGAGCCAAGACTCAGGAAAGGATAAAGCAGAGGCCCAGAGCTGCAGGAATGGGGTGACACAAACAGCCATCGCTTATCCAGTAGTGGCAGCGATTGGATGGCTCGAGGCTTATCAAATAGCTTTAGCATCTGAGGGGTTTGGTGGGTGTCTTTGTGACTGCCATGGTTTTTCCTTTATCGCTTTAAGTGGCTTGGTGGTGGTTAAGCACCAAGCAAAACTACTCATATGAGTTTTGCAAGGGGGAGAATAAGGCAGCATATATAAATAAATAGTCATCAGAAAAGTCATGACATATTTTTCTACATTTTTCTATCTATGTAAACATGTACCATGACTTTTATGATGATCTAATATATGTTAGTGGTAAATAAGTACATGCATAATTATTAGTTAATATACATTTATCCCTTGGTGTCTCCAGGGGATTGGCTTCAAGAACCCCTGGGGATAGAACAATCAGCAGATGCTCAAGGCTCTTACATAAAATGGCATATTTGCACAAAAATGCACACTTCCCATACATTAAGCTTTCCATCCTCTCTAGACTACTTACAACACTCAATGTAATGTAAATGCTACGTAAATAGCTGTTGCACTGTATAGTTTAAGAAACGAAGATAAGGAAAAAAAAAGAGTCAAGTACATGTTTAGCATAGACGTAGCCATCACTCCAACGCCACTATCGCTTCTGCAGCGACAACCTCTTCTATCTGCAGTTGGTGTGCACTGTGGATGTGGATCTCACGGACAAAGAGGGCTCACTGTATGTATCCTCACATGCATCCTTTTCCCTCACATTTACTCTGTGACATAATAAAATCTTCCTCAGGAGGCCTCCAAGGAGGTACCTTTATATCTCATTATTTTTCATTTATTTTTATATCTCATTATTTAAAGGGTGAACTAAGCTCTACTATGAGACTGGGATGATGAGCGGTTTATACCAAGCATGAAGTTAGGATGGAATGAATCACTGTCTTTCCTTTTACAACATATTGCCTGAACAAAATTGGGATTCTCTTTGCAATAAAGAAAAGGAAAAATGACTAGTCAGCAAATAATGTTTGGGAAGGATTAAAGTACTGAGAAAGTGGAGGGAAATTAGAAATGGGAGAGACAGCCAGGAGCACTGAGCTGGCCTGGTCAATCAGAAATCAAGTCTAAGCAGTCCATGGCAAGGAAAATCCTGTTTCAGGCTGATGGGAAAGAGACTTCATATGTTTTCAGAGATCCAGCCAAGGAACCAGGAAATTTGCGCAGAGCTGGGCTACTGGAGAAACCTCTCACAAGGTCGAAGAAAAAGGAAATAGGGCTACACAATCAACATCCAGAAAGGCTCCTAGCACCAACAGGGACTGCACGTCAGTAACTGTTTTTTGCTCAAAGCCTGCTTGGCAGACAATACAGGATCCTGATATGTGCCAGCCCCTCTGCCTTTCAGAGCTGGCATGCTGCAAACTGCCATGCCCCTTGCCGGATGTCCAAATACACGGCAAGTGTCTGTTTTATTTGTTTAAATGTCAGAGGATGTGTGTGGTCATCGGAGAGAAGGGGAGAGCGTGGGAGAAAGCAGCTCCATCATTGGGCAGGTCATGCTGCAATCCTTTCTCCTCCATTTCTCCATCCTATTGAGATTTGGGACACACACACACACACACACACACACACACACACGATGTGTTTTTTTCTTGCTACCAGGGCCAGAATTGAAACCACAGTGAGTTGTGTCAGATCTACCCCCTTCTCTACTTTGCATGGGCCCAGCCCTACCTACACATGCCATCAAACAGAAAATGTCAGAGGATGTGTGTGGTCATCGGAGAGAAGGGGAGAGCGTGGGAGAAAGCAGCTCCATCATTGGGCAGGTCATGCTGCAATCCTTTCTCCTCCATTTCTCCATCCTATTGAGATTTGGGACACACACACACACACACACACACACACACACACACACACCTGATGTGTTTTTTTCTTGCTACCAGGGCCAGAATTGAAACCACAGTGAGTTGTGTCAGATCTACCCCCTTCTCTACTTTGCATGGGCCCAGCCCTACCTACACATGCCATCAAACAGAAAAAAAAAAAAAATCCAGAATAAAAGTTAAAAACAACAAAATAATCCTACAATGTCTTCATTGAGAACAAGTAATAAGAATTTAAAGTCTCCATGATGCAAGATAGTAATAACACGGACAATTTTAAAATGCCCTCTGGTTAGTAATATTTCACATACTCTTTTCCCGTCTTCTGGATGAGTCACCTTCTCTGACTGTCCTAGTTATCAGAAAGTAGGTGCATAATCCTTGAGTAAACACTAGTGTCCTGACCTAGTGGACAAAGCTGGAGCAGTAGCAACTACCACCAGCAAAGGAAAACAAAACAAAATAAAACAAAAACAACAATCTGATGTCTTTCTGGAATAGGCTTTGGAACACATTATACATACACACATATGTGTGTGCACATACATGAGCAAGAGAAAGCTACCGATCTACCGTGGAGTGTCTCTCATGTGTCAGGCTTGTGCTCAACGGATAACATGCATTACCGTTCCTTTTCACAATCCTGGGAAGTCATTGCCATTATCCCTATTTTGCAGATCAGGAAACAGATTCAAAGAAGTTAAAAAAGTTGCATCGAGTCCCACTTAAATCTGATCATCAGAGCACAGTCTAGCCTCGGAGCCACTGGGGCTTGAGTTCCTGCTCTTTCTACCATGTCACTTCAGTGCTGGGCAGACAGTGGGCATGTAGTGGTGGAACTGA
The DNA here is from genome assembly GCF_000334495.1 of Tupaia belangeri chinensis. NCBI lineage: Eukaryota > Metazoa > Chordata > Mammalia > Scandentia > Tupaiidae > Tupaia > Tupaia belangeri. The sequence goes on from NW_006159501.1 coordinate 5,756,705, forward strand.
TGGATCAATACAGGCCACTGTTCCACCAAGCAGAGGCGCTGGCTGCAACGTCTCATTCCAAAATGCAACTTTTCAGGGCTATGTTCCCGCCCATCTTCCACAGAAGAACCACAGATCCAATGTAGGATGGGGTGATTTGCTCTATATACAAAATAGAGGGTTACTTCTGAGAACCTTAACATCAAACCCTGTCTCTTTCCTGCTTCCATTGTCTTTGCATCCCAGCTACTGTAATATAGAAAGATTACAGTGAATCAAAGATAGATTGATGTCAACATATCCAAATGCCTAAATGACCTAAAAAAGGATTCTTCATAATAACAATTCGGCAACATTTACATTTATTGAGTTATGGGTACAAATATTTTCTAAGGAACACTGCCATCCCTTCTCCTCCATTCTCCTCTCAGAATCTGGGGCATGCATGCATGTACATGCACCCAGCGTGAGGTTTAACCCACTGGGTCTGGGACTTGAACTATGGTTAACTACATAGGAGTCCAGCAACATAACTATTATGCCATCTTCTGGTCCCACAAAAAATATATTTATTTTTATTTGAAACACTATCACCGACAAACTAAATAGGTTACTTTGAACACTTGTTAATAATACCAAGAAATGAAAAAAAAAATATCCTCTAACTTCTGTTGGTCTACCAACGTGATTACTTCAAGGACTGACCAAATTTTCTTTTCTTCTCTATCTAGTTCTCTGTTCATTTGAGAAACAAATTATTTTTATTTCAACATTTATCTGCTATCTTCACCAGCCTAATCACCTGCCACCTGGTCAGTATTTAGCTCCTGACTCTCTGACGGTGGCATCTTCCTTCTACAGCAGGAAAGGAAAACTACTTTCTGTCTCGCACACAGAGATGAGGCCATGCAGAGGCTGTCTTCCTTTGTTCCTTCAGACTGTGAAAGACTACATGAGTCCACTGTTGGAGTCTCAGACCCAGTGGCTTAAAACTCACGCTGGGAGCATGTGTGTGTGTGCCCAAAATCCCGAGAGGAGACTGGAGAAGGAACTGTGGCATGGCCATTTCCCCAACAGTGATTTCTCACTTTCTGTCTGTCTCTCTAGCAAATGCACATGCCCTATTCCAAAAAACTCTAAAAATAAAAATAAATAAAATCAAGTTTGGGGAAAATAAAAATAGTGTAAACATGAAAGATTAAACAATTTTTTATAATATGTTTTACTTTTTTACAGAACATTGGAAAACCATTAATATTAACACAATCTAAAATTACAATTTTTTAATCCATTCATCTCTGTAGGCTTTTAAAAAATTCTTGATGTAACTAGTGTTAATTTTCATGTGTTCATTTCATTACCTAGCAGATAATCATTCTACTGGAAACAATTAAGTCATTCATGCTTTAAGGTGATGAGCGGAAACTCTGCATTCCTACTTATTACTGTCTGCGAGTTTTTACTTACCTAAATAATTCCACTGATTTCTCTACAACCCAAATCATAGCAATTGTAAAGGTTCATCTTACAAATATATAAAATAGTGTGTTCTAATCCGTCTTATTCCTGACAAAGCATATGTGTTCCTACTCCTCTGATATCCTATTATCTCCCAAGGTGGACTACAGCTATGGAAGGGTATTTTCCCACCCCAAAAATCATTAATGTGAACACATTAGCAGAGACGTGATAAGTGTACTTCTTGGCCAGAGATTCCGAATTTACCTAGAAGTAAATCTCATTTGTGAATCTTATGTTTTTTTTTCCTTGGAGGGAGGGGGTAAAATCTCAATTTTTTCTTCAAATGAATCCCCCCCACGAACTGAATTTCTAATACTCCGCTAACCCCACTCCAGTGGGGAGTAAGTCATGCCTCTCCCTTCAGAGTTAAAGTTGCCCTGAGCCTCCTCAAATCTGCAGCCCTCCTCATATCTGGCACACACAGCCCAACTCTCAGAGGACAGGCACCCTGGGCTCGCTGACCTCAAACCTTGTGCCGGATCCCTTCAGCCTCACGACCCTTCTTCATTTTTGTTCAAATTTGAGCACTTCTCCAATAATACCACCAAGTTATGTCTGACCTTTCAGCTATGCTCAATGTTTCTTAGCCAACAACTGGTCACTTCTGCAACACTCCCTCTGTTTTTCTCACACACGACCTGCCTGGCTCTGCCTGGTGCTGACTTCCTGAGTGAAGAGCTGGGCCACTCTGAGTTCCCTGAGGATGGGTCAAGCACTGTGCATCTCCCTATCCTCCCATTGGCGCCAACACCAAGACAAGTTCAAATAGCAGATCAGCACCTTTTGCTGGTATAAGTTAAAATCGCCAACAAAAGAGATTTTTTAATTATCGAGCTGCATCAATGGGTCAGGACACATGTCACTCAATTTGGTTTTATATTGACTGAAATTAAGCTTGGTCACCATGTGCATGTTATTTTTAAATATAAATACCTAGGCCTCTTAGTGTCCATTCCTTTATTTCTCATGACACAATGATATTGTTATTTTTTCCCCATTCCCTAAACTACACATTTAATGCCATTAATGCCTCTGCTAAGTTGTATAGAATCATCAGATGAGCTTTCCTTTGAAGACTGTTTTCCAGAACAGTCTATCTCTGGTTGGAGTTACAGAAGAATTCTAGAAAGAATCACCAGGTGGCGCCAGAGCCACGTTACAACACAGTCCCCAAGCCTACTCCTAGGGATAGGGTGTTTTGTCTTCCAGCACAGGAGGGTTGTGCCTCCTCTCTGAGTCTTTGTCCATCCAGGTTAGTCTGGAAATTAGCTAAATCTTATCTTTCCTCACTATGGCATAGCTACCAACTGCAGCAGGCAGAAAGAAGATTGCCTTTCACCAGCTACAGGAGCTCCCGCTTACTACACGAAACAATTCCAGTTTCCAAACCACAAAGCATTTATTGGAAGCCAGCTGTGTGCTTGGCTCTGCTTTATCTCTTAATTTAAAATGTATCATTTTGCTCCTGAAAAGGAATTTAGAGTTCCTCTACTTAGCAGTATCCTCCTCTCTACCTGCTCGGGAAAGATAGACTCAGAGAAGCAGGGCTACCTGACCAATGTCATCTGGAGGATTGGTACCGACAGCTGTTTTAAAGACCAGACCTCCCGGTACTTGGCCTCCTTCAATGCTTTGTTTCACTCCAAGGGAACTGGAGTACCAGTCACTTGAACATATAAGAGAACTTCAAAATGTTCATGAAAACATGGATTTAAACTATAAATTCAGTGTGGTGTGAAACACGTCTTCAGTCCAGGAATATTATTTCATCACACGCACTTTCCATGACCTTTCTGAACGCCCCTTGTACTGATGGGGTCCTGTCCTTGAGGTCTCAGAGTAGTAAAGGCCTTCATAGAGGCACTCAAGAGATGTGATTGGTGAGTAAACTGGATTTTTCTTTCTAAATTTTTATATTAAAAGGGTGTTTATTGGGTACTGAAATGGGAAGAATTTTCTTGTTTTTAAATCCAAAACAAAAACCTTAAGTAAAAAAAAAAAAAAAAAATTCCAGGAATGAAATCATAATCTGGGATTCATACCTAAGTGTTCACTTGTATGCTTAATAAGCTGTGGGCATGCCAAATATGCGTAGTGTCACTAAGGTGTGTAATTCTTATGACTCTGCCAGTATTTTTAGTTTCATGCTGAAGGAGAGTCACTCATTTGTTCACAAGCTCTGCATGAAGTGCTGTGTACTTACGAGCACTCTCCTAGCACTGGGAATGCAGCGGAGCACAGAAAACACAGAAAATACCTGCACCGAACCGACATGCTCATGGCAGGAGACAGGGAATACACAAAAACGATAAAATAGCATAGGATGTGGGATAGCGACAAGTGCGACAGAGAAGCAACACAGGAGGGAGGGAATACAGGAAGTATTTGAAAGGCCTCACAGATACCAAGGGTCTGAGCAGGAAGGGCACCCAAGGCTAAAGACATGGCTAGTGCAAACTGTCTGAGGCAGGGGCACGCCTGCTACATTGGAGAACATCAATGAAGCCGTGTTTACGGACGGGTGTGAGCAAGGGCAAGAATGCTAGCAGAGAGAGCCAGCCCTGACCATAGCAGCTTTCTCTTTTGCAAAACCAAGGAAGGGAGACTTTGTCTTTCATATTGACACCAGGTCAACCATTAGGAAATCATGCATGGTTTTCGTTTTGCCACTGTGGAAAGTACATAAAATGACCAGGTTATTAATCAAGCTTCAACACTCAGTAACAGGGGAAAACTGTCATCTTAGAGCACGAAGGATTGATTAATATCGAAATAATTTCCATCTCAGACTGGAAATTCCACCTATCTACTGGAGCTGACAAGCAAGATTGATCACCCAAGCTGAGTTAATCATAACAAATGAAAATGTTGAGGCTCCTGTAATTAATTACTACCTAAATGAGATTCCATCTTTGCTAAAGATAGCCCCTGAATATCTTGGGACATTCATCTTTCAGTTTCTTCTACGAGATTCTTAATTTCATTTTCCTGACGGTTCCCCTTAGAGCCCACCATGTGTCTTACACAGGCACTTTCTTTCCCCTTCAGCTTTTAGGATTATTTATTACAAGTTCTTAGACAAAAAAAAAAAGAAAAAAAGAAAAAAAAGTCATCATGCTCTACTAGATAAGAAAAACTGGTATTTGTGACTGATCTGGAAGTATGTAATCTCTTTTCCATATTTGATCATCTTGCCCTGCCCCCAAACACTGTGAATTCGATCATTTTAAATCATTGTTATTATTCATATTTTACATGAGAGAAACAGTGATCAAAGTATTTAAAAGGCTTTTCATTCCTCTTCACCCTCATCAAACTGCTTATTGTTTCAATTCTTTTAATGTCTTAGTGACCAGTGGGGGATGACTATTTTAAACCCAGGAAGGAGTTCTGTGCTGGCCAAATGATGGCAAAATCAATGTCGTTGGGTTGAAATGAATTGCTCTTTATAAGACATCCTCTTCTCATCACCTGTAGCCCTTTCAGCTTGTTTCCTTCCCTCGGGACTCAGCTGAGCCTCCGCTCGTCCTGGGGAGGCTTCTCTGAAATGCTCTTAGACCCTCCATCCTCTGTGTGGCCTCTGCACTTTGTCTGCCCGTAGGTCGCCATTCTCTGCAACTAGAACTTCACACTCTGTTCACGTCAACAGACTGGTTGAGTAAAGGTATTAGTAAGAGAATTTTGTCACCTTAAGAAACCTATGAGAAGCTACCAGAATTTAGGAAAAAAATAAGTGAGAACAGTATGTGACAGGGCCTGTGGGAACTTCTGAGCTCACACCGAGGCAAAGGCAGTGAAGCGGCAGACAGGAAGGTGCACTAAGCCATCTGTGGCCTCCAGGAGCTCGCGGTCTAGCCTGCAGTCACGTGCTAGCCAAAGTGGGTACACAATGGAAGAGAAGGAGGGCTGAGTACATGGGAGGTAGAGACAAGTTATGTTACTGCTTAGAGAGTGGGACGACTGAATCTGCTTAGCGGGCTCACAGAGAGTATATTGATGGAGCGGTGAGGATGGGCTGTGGGAAGGGAGTGCCAAGTCCAAGGAATAGAAAGACCGAAGAAAGGGCGATGAGATGCTTAATGCTGGGGCCAGGAGGCAAAGAGGAGTTTGGCTATCATAGTGAGGATGAGAAAATGCAGCAGAAGTCAAGTTGAAAATATGGCTTGCAACATTATCTGGCCATGTTCCACTTGACGAAAGGAATCGTTTGCTTTATAGTTAGGGAGAAAGATAACTGAGAGGGCTGGCATGTGGAGGACCAACAGAGAAGTAATCCACCTTTAGGGATCCGACTGAGCCAAACCCCTGCTGTAGGCAGCACTCCAAGGCCAGAGAATGGACCTATCTGGGAGCTCTGCAGTGCTGTTCCTGGTTTCCCACCCACTCTGCGCCTCTGCCACCTTCTCTTAGTTTGCTTCCTCATTTTTATAATGAAATGGCACTCTTTTTATACTTAGCTATTCATTTTTTTCTTTATTCATGGTAGAGTATGCGCACATACACATGAGAGAGAGAGAGAAAGAAGGAGAGAAGGAGAGAGAGAGAGAGATAAGCATCTCCATGAAGTCTGATCATATCGTAACCCCCTTCTCCAGTCCTCCAGACAATAGCTCTGGGGTGCTCCCTCCTATACCTGGCGTATTTCAGGCTGAAGGGGCCAGATTTGAGCCACAGTTCTATGTGGGATCTGACTTTTCCTGAGCTGCATGTTACCTCGTGCCATGGAGCCAACTCGCTATTCATTTTCTTCAGTGCTGATTTCCATAACACTCCAGTAGAAAAAGAATCATTATTTCCATTTTTAGAGATGGACTAAAGAGATGTCTAGAGTTTACAAACACTAGAGGCTCATGTGTTCGTGTCCTTGTGTTCATTCTCATACATAGAAATCAAATCGAGATTTCCAGCGTCCTTAGGCAACAAGTTGTACCTTGCTTAGAGTGAATCCAAACTTGGGTGCTGCCTCCCTGAGCCTCAGACGCTTCCAGAACATTTTCTTGATTTGATCATAGAAAAGTTCTCGAAACTTAATTGATAAGTACATTGATGCGGGACAGTTATCTAGCACAGACTACATATAAATATAAGGATATTTGTGTTTGCAATTGTGTAATTATCAACGGAATGCTCTATGTTTATAGATTTTATAAAAACGTTCAGATATACAGAAATCAAATGCATCAACGCTAGAGCTGGCGGTTATGAAAAGTCTTCTAAAAGTTCATAGAAAGGCATATTGTGAAAAAGGCATATATGGGTTCAAAAATGCTTTTCATCAAAATAGCTGATACTTTAAATCCATTTCACACAAACTTTAAGTCCCCTCATACTTTCTATTCACAGGAACTCAATCAATGTCTTTTGCTACATCGTTCCTGGTTTTGTGTTTTGTTTTGTTTTAGCTTTACACAATCAACGTTTACAGAGTTATTGTGGACTGCCTATAGCAGAGTTTGCACTTATAACTGTTATTATAGACATCAGTGTCATCTTAATTGTTATATGTTATTTTTCTCTTCCAAATAGCCTTGTGGAAACTTTAGGGCAGATTTGACTGTCCCTATTCTAGAGAAAGGAAACTAACGCTCTGGAGAGATAGTGGTTTAGTTTAACGGACCTGCAACACAAATTTGGCTCTTGTACCTCCAGGGACAGTGGTCTTTCCTTTGTCACCATGTCTCAGTGTATATGTTAGTAAATTCTCCCATTTGGGAAAAAGGTTGGCAGAATGGAAAGCTAATGAGATGAATCATTTGGATGGACAGATTGGAAAATGTTGTTCCTTTTGCATGTTCTGTTCTTGCCAGAAATCAAGTTTATGGAGTTTGTGAGGAGTAACAAGTTAGATAAACATGGCAGTTTCAAATAATCAAGTTTGGAGCCATACCAGTTATACACACACACACACACACACACACACACACACACATCTACACACACATCTTTAATCAGAAAATTCATGCATGAGGCTTAACTCATTGGATTTGGCTCACTCTCAGATTTCTCTCATCAGAATGATGATTCTAAAGAATTGTAAACACCATAACCCTATATCATGAAGTGTATTTTATTCCAGGAAAAGTTTTCTGTTTAAGTCACCTCAAAATCTTGAAAGTTAACTAGGATTACAAATCTCCAACTCAAACCCCAGTAGCATAAGGAAAAAAAATACCAGTGTTGATTAGCAACTGAGGGGTAATCTCACTATCTGCACAATTTTATCTGTTCAGGGATCAGTCTTTCTTTAGCCAATCCCTGCAACTTACCAGTCACCATAAGACAAATGAGGTCTTACCAGCAATTGTTAGCTTAATGAGCTAAAGATCCTGGTGATCTGTGCAAGAAAGTAAAACTAAGATAAACTAGTATCCACTACTGATAAATATTTAACAGATGTGGTCCAAATCCCTCTGCCAGCTGGAGAAAGGAAAAAAGTTCTATTTTACAGCTCAGATATAATTATTGGCCACACTTCTCCAAGCAAAGACAGTGACATTGGCTCACTCCCCAGGAGAATTTTCTTCTGATCTTGGCACTCGGAGTTGCTTTTCTTTAACAGATTGCAGCAATATGCCCTTCACTTGACCCACTTTATTCATTCAGAAGATACCTGGAGCCAAAACCATGACTGAGAACTAGAAAGGAAGAGACAGGCACAAGCTGTGTTTATGTACCCACCAAAGGTCACTGTAGAAACATGCATTCCCATCATGCTGCATGCACCTGTCTATGGGCTGCTGAATGTTCACTGTTCCAGCTGGTTCACTCAGGAGTTAGGACTTCTCTCTAGACCCTGAGAGTCACCTTTTTGGACAGTTCACAGACAATCATCATTGTTCGAGTGTTATGCCCTTTTCCCTCCTTAACACTGTGGTCCCCAGCCTTTTTGGTACCAGGGCCAGACTTTGTAGAAGACAATACCACCATGGATGGTCAGAGGTGAGAGTGGAGGGTGGGGTAGTTCCCAGGGTGACCCAAGTACACCACACCCACTGTGCACCCCATTTTCACCCCTACCCCTATTACAATATATAATGAAATGATCACAAACAATAGGGTTTGTATTTCCATGAAAATCCAATACTGCAGCTGATCCAACAGGGGACAGAGCAATGCAGTGATGGGGAGTGGCTGCAAACACAGAGGAGGCCTCGCTGGCCTGCTAACTGCCCACTCATTGCTACACGAGCAAGTGGTCTACCAGTCTCAGCCTGGCCCTTAACATACCACGGACAGCACTGATATGTGGCCCAGTGATCAAGAATTTTCAACTTAACAGATGGTGCACAAAGAATTCTTATAAATATCACCACTGAGATTCCTTCCAACAATCACCCTCACTCATAATTGAGGTTTCCAAGCAGCTGTTGAAGAATATGAGCAGGTGTCTTGACTGTGCTCCCTGATCTAAACCATGTAGACTCAAAGATGTTTTGGTCCTGTAATGAATTTCAGAGCTTAGGTGGGTAACTCATCACAACTATATAGATTTCTTACTTCACTTTCTTTCTCCACATAATCATTTTCATAACAATACTGAAATACTTTTTCTAAGATAATAATTCAATCATACCATCCGTCTGCTTAAAAGCTGTCAGTCACTATCTCCCTATCACCCAGTATAAAACACTATATCCTGATCCAATTTGACCTGCCTTTTCTAATCTCCAACTCTTCTCATATGTAATTATTCCCCACTGGTGACCAAGCACTGCACATGTCTACCATTCATCCTCTCATTTTATTTTCACCAACTCACAGCTCCTGAGAATCATTTTCAAGTATCATTCTTTCCCACTGCGAAATATCCAACATTTCTGATGTCAAGTCTGACCACACCTAGGAAGCATCTGTTGGCAATTTCATCCTCTCTGACTGTGAACGCAAATATTTTTCCCCAATTATTTGTAGACCATCATTCATTGTCTTCTGTCTCACATATTCTTACTAGTTTATTGATACTGTTATTTCTGTGTACAAGTCTATCTCACCAATAATTGAGAGCAGAGCCCATTTTACTTTAATTACATTATGTCTAGAAACCTGATACTCTATGGATTATGAGGCAGGAGGACCCTGCCAGATTTACTTCCCAATCCCCTGCTTTTATCATTCTGAGTCTGTCTCAAAGCTGTGTGCTCACCAGAGGACAGAAAAACTTTTCAGATGAGAAACAACTTGTCTTCATTCGAGAATATGCACAAAGATTCATTCGTTAGCTATAAGCTTCAAAATGTGGATGGATTTGCCTCTGACTCAGAACACCTACTCCTATTACATCCCCCAATGCCAGAGCTTGTTGGTTTGATTTAAGTAACTCTATGGGAAGACAAAATAGATAGGAATAAGCAATTTGGCAAGCAGCTATTCTCCCACGGAACCTGCCTTTTTAAGAAACTAGTCCAGTTACAGACTTATGGTCATTATGAGGATTTTATGTGAGAATTTTATTACTAATTTCATTGTAATTTAAAAGCCAGTGAATATGTGATGTATAGGATCATTTATTTGTTTGTCATATCAGTGTTTATTGAAAACATACATTGTACTTGAAGACACAGGAACAGTAATACTATCCCTGCTGTTGAGGAATCCCTTGTAAACATTTGGGAGATGGGACAGCTGGAGCTGAGTAAGGTCAAGTGACTGGCCACTGGCCAACACTGACTGGCAAGGACTCCAGTTAAGGTCCCGGGATTCCCAGCACAGCTCTCTCCTCACTCCTGCTGACTCATGGCCCATGTTCAGGAAGTGGCACTGCTCTGCCTGAATTTCTGAAATCTTGCCTGGATGGCTGGTTAGTTCAGGATGAAAGCGTGTGAGGGATATGCCCTTATTTTTCACATGATCTGTAGGAGACAGAAAGTACCTTCTCCTCATTGGATGGAAACACTGTGGCTAAAGCAGTTCCCCAAGGAGGGCAGTGAATTCCCCGTTCTAAAGACTATCTGGATTCCACTCCCAGATTCTATTGGAAATGCTCACACTTGTAGGGCTCAGGAAGATCTCACAGATTCCCTGAGATGTGGGCAAATTTGATTGCCTCTTTTTTTCCATGCTTGGAAGTTACTATGCAATAATCCTTTTAACATCTGCAGAGTAAGGAAATGTGATAGCAAAGGCAATATTAGTACTTAAGAACATTTTCTCCTTTTTATATTTTGAGGATTTATTACATATTTTCAAGCAGAACACTAAACTCTATCACTTATACTTGATGTTATCCTGGTCAGCTCAGAGCTCCTTTATAGTCCTTTTTCTGCCCTCATCAGAGACCAGAGAACCCTTAGGAAAAGGGTCTTTGCCATCGTGGCAACATCTCAGACATTCTTTTCAACTTTGCTTTTTCTCTCCATTCTAAATCTTTTGTTTTGATTTTGAAATCTTCCACTTTTTTTTGACTTTTGAAATAGATTTTCATATGTTCATCCCAGTCAGTTTTGATTAATGCCTCAATAGGGTCATCAGAATGATTTTGATTTCTTTTTGGTCCCTGAATCTGGACTGAAGGCATACTTAATCCCACTATATTAAGCTATTCTAGAAATTTTTCCACCATCATTCTCAGGATAGCCCCAAAGGCTTGCAAGCTGAATTAAGCCCAGCAGGCTCCTTGCTGAAAGGAGTTTCTAGATGGGCACACAGAAGAATAATGAGTGGTATTGGATTAACAAATTTATTTAAAAATTCTGTGTTTTTCCTTAAATGATTACATGTTTTAGTTATTTAATTTTTGGCAAATGTGGTGGAAGTTTCCCAGGTGTTTCACATTTCCACTTATCCCAGAAGCCACTACTAGACAATGTTTCCCAAGCTTCCCGACACATACCTCTGGCCACAGGTGCCTGATCTTCCTAATCAAAATGTAGGTGAAAGTGACATATACTACAACACCTGTCGTCCTACATTATGAAAGCTTTCTACAAACCATCCCCATGTCATGCTTTTGTACAAGGGCTGATGTATAGGAGTCCATTAGTCTAAGGGTTCCTGAATTACTGCTGGAACATCACTACAGAAAACCTTATTAGATATTATGTGACTGAAAAATAACCCCTACAATGTTAACCTATTAGATTGGAGATTTATTTGATTCCATAGCATTTGCTACCTTCATCTATTTACAATAGATAACTTGACATTTGCTTCATGATTAGCATATATGTGACTAGTCATGCATAAATGAGGTCAATTTTAAAAGGTGGCACATCTGATTCCTATAACCCTTGGGAAAGTAATTGGTAAAAGCATGATTGCCTATCTAAATCTATTGACTTGATTTAGCACAGTATTACAATAAAGAGAGGATTCAAGGCAAGAATAACCTGACTTTCAAACAAATGATCAAGAAAATTGAGAAAATTCAAAGAACCATGTCCTACAACATTGGAAATGCAGCTGCTACTGGACTCCAGAGAGTAATGCATAAAGTTGGAAGACATTTTTAGAAGCTAAAGAGAAGTAAACATTCTTAGTTGAAATTGCTCATATCTGGGGTGACCCTCAGTGAACCTAGCTGATCCATTCAGCTATTGCGTTGGGTAGCTTTGAGGTGGCCACTGCTAACTTGAGAAGAATGGGAAAATGTTGAAAAAGCAAAGAAATAAGAATTGTGTCTAGGAAAACATATTTAGTCCCTGTGGTTATAGGGATACAGAACTGCCTAGGAGAAAGCAGAAATCTATAACATTCTTGAGAACAAGGAGTTTTCAAAGGATCCATAGGAACAGACTAAAAGCTTCTCTGTATGCCTGAGCTTTAAAGAATCCTTGGGCTTCAAACTTGCATAGGCAAGAAACGGACTGAAATCCGATTAACCAAGGAGAAGATACTCTCTAGTACTCACTTTTCAGTGATGATCAGAGAATAATGGTTAAAGAAAAATCTCTACAAACCAGCAGTCACATTGGAATTTTGGATTAAAAAAAGGAACTTCCTTTTCTTTCAGAACAGAACGACCTTTGTTCAGCAAGCATCACAATTGCTGAGAACCAAGGTTCATCCTGTTCTTATATTTTCCAAGTAAGACTACCTAATGGCTCTATCCTGTCTCTTCTCCACTACTGTATATTATGTATGTTGAGAGGCAGGGGTACATTATTTGGCTTCTTTAGATTTTATACCTCAAGACTACAAACAATTACAGCCTGATCTAAAAGGCAGTATGGCTAATTATCAAAAAACCCGGATATTAAGCTGGACGCAGTGACTACAAGTGGCTTTGGTTATTCTCCTTGAGCAGAGGCTGAATTTGCTCCTATATGAGAAGTTGAAACTGAGAGTGTCTTAGTCCATGCGGGATGCTGTAACAAAAATATCACATACTGATTAGTTTACAAGCAACGGACATTTATTGCTAGAGTTCTGAAAGGTAGAACGCTCAATATCAAAGCACCAGCAGATTCAGTGTCTGGCGAGGGCCAGTGTTTTCATAGATGGTGACTTCTCTCTGTGTCCTCACATGAAGAGAGGGCTGGTCCACTCTCTGAGGTCCTTTTAAAGGACAATAATTCTGGTCATGAGGGCAGAGCCCCTAGAACCTAATAAGCATCCAAAAGTTTCAACTCTTAATATTACCACATTGGGGATTAAGATTCAACGTACCAATTTAGGGGAAATAGTCCACCTGGGGCATTCAGACCATAGCCGTTGGTAACAAATTCCTTTTCCTGGATACTAGTTAGACCTTGTTCCCCAGCCTCCCTTACATATGTGTCATATGACTAAGATTTAGGCCATGCTGCTACTTCCAGGATTGAACTCTAAGTTGTCCATACAAAATTCTCTCTCTCTTTTTCATTCAGTTTCTTTCTCATGCAGAAGATCCACTAGAAGATTCTAAGTGAGATTTTAAATGAAGGCAGAGACTGGGTCTTTCAACCACTGTGTAGATCCTACTTGCTGAATACAAAACTGGGCTTTGTGTAAGTAAGACATGCCTTTCTCTTGAAGTAAGTCACCTTGCTTTAGAGTTTGTTTCGGCAGCTGGAGTCCACTATCCCAAGTGATGCAGCTCTCTCAGTTACATGAGCTGCAGTCTCAGACAGGTATACCACAGAGAAAAACACCACTTCATCACTGATGACCGGGGCAAACTTCATAAGAAGAGCTGGAAATGAACACTGTAGTGGGGACTCTGTTATTAATTTTTAAAATTCAAGTGAATAGCTGTATTTCTAATGAGGTTACACACTAACATTGTGGCCCTGGACATGCTATTTAGAGCATCCAGATTTCCCTAGATATTAAATAGGCAGTAGTGGTTCTCCATTGCAGTGCTCTTCTGAAACTAAAGAAGGTAAAGCACTTGGCACAGTGTATTGAGCATAACATTTGATCAGTATAAATTTTCTTTCATTTGTTTTTCCTTCATTGTGACAAAGCATGAGGAATAAATGACATTGGTACTTCCAAAGAAATCAGTCTCAGATTCATTTTGGGAAATCATGTAGAGAAATAAATTATAATGCAACACTTGGTAGGGAAAATTTCACCTTCAGAAGAGAAGAATAACTCTGATTAGAAACAAGCCATTACTAGGGAAACATGTATACACTAACTACCTCTTTTTCTTTTTTTTTTAGAGAGATTTTTGCTATGGGGTATGTGTACTTGTCGGAAACACAGAGAGAGACAGAGACAGAGAGGAAGAAATCACCCCCCAAGGAGATGGCCATGACACAATCCCTTCTCCATTCTCCTCTTGGGATTTAGGGCAGACATGCACATGTGCCTGTTGTGAGTTTTAAGCTGCTATTTCCAAGACTTGAACTGAGGTCGATTACATGGGAGTCCAGCAACACAACCATTACGCCATCTGCAGGTCGCATACACCAACTCCTTAAGCACTGTTTCAAAGAAGTATATGAAACTGTTGTTTCCTGTGCAAAGTCAAGGAAAGACACACACACACTCGTGTACATGCATACACACATTCACGTGCACATGCATACATACATACATACACACACGCACACACTCATGGTCACATTCTATTGACCAACAGGTCCTTCTCATTGAGAAGTATTCAGAAATTCAAATCACAAAAGGAGCCCACAGTAAGAAGTCAAGTGATCAGAGAGCAGTGGACTGGTACTTGGAATCTTTCGTCAGAGTCAGTTACCACCAGGCATCATCAACGTTGTGTGAAATACTTTGCCTACAGTTGACTCCTCAGTCATTCTTGAAGTATAAGGTGGCATGATGTCCATGCTGATGAGATTAACAAGACTCCTATGATTATGACTACAACTTTGATGGTGACTATAATTACCATTATGTAACTACAACCAAGATGGTACAACTGTGACTACAAACACTGTCACTGTTACCATTACCAGCACTGTTATATTATTGATAATCATGATAAGGATGATTTTATTAATATTCAGGTTTTGTGCTATTTCCAGCACACACATTTACTTAGTTATTCCTCGTGAAACATTTTATAAACAATATTATGACACCTGCTTTTTGGAAGAATGTGAACTCCAGGGAAACAGGACCCTGTTATTGGCATATCTCCCTTGCCTAAATAGTAACTTATACAAGTTTTTGACTCAATATTTTCTCATTTCTTTTGTTACCAAATATCCAAATGTTATTATTTTTATACAAATTATTTATTTTATTTATCATTATTATTATTTTCTATTTGCTATAGGACACTTACACACACCAGAGAGTCACAGAGAGAGAGAAAGTGAGAAATCGAGCCATTAGGTCCAGGATTCAAACTGTAGTTGGCCATGTGGGACTCCATCGCCTCAACCACTATGCAACCTCCCGGCCCCATACATTTTATTAAGAAGAGTAATAAATATTATTATTAAATTTTATTATTACTGGGAAAGAAGAGGAGGAAAGAAAGGGGAGAAAGGAAGTAGAAAAACAGGAAAGAGGAGAGAATAGGCTAATATTTCTTGAGTATTTAGCATTTTCCATTTTGTGTGCCAAGACTCATATATGGTCTCTCATTCTATCCTGACAGCTACCAAATGTGGGATGAACATTTTACTCACTTCATTTTCATATAAGGAAACTGGTTCTTAGAGACTTGGACTAACTTGCCAAAGATCACAAAATTTTGAGAGTTCCCTTTTCAATTCAGCTACAGTCAGCTCAAAATTGCTCTATGGTTGTTGAAGCCTTGTCCTTCTAGTTTTCTTGTGAATTTGTTTTAGTTAAATTTCCTCTGAATGTCCCTTTATAAAATCTATCTAATTATGTCCACATTCTATGTGCATTAATAATGTTTCAAGTCCATTTTGGAAAAAGTGAGACCATAAATTATGAATACATAAGTCATAAAAATGGATCAATCCAATACCACATATTAGAAATAAATAAAATCAAGACAAATAAATGCATTATAATCTGAATATACTAAACTACAAATGTATCAGATATAAAAGGTGAGATTTTTGTTTACTTTTCTCCTTTTTTTCCTTAAGAATACATTTATCTAGGGTTGTTTTCCAAAA
Source organism: Tupaia belangeri chinensis (assembly GCF_000334495.1). Classification (NCBI taxonomy): domain Eukaryota; kingdom Metazoa; phylum Chordata; class Mammalia; order Scandentia; family Tupaiidae; genus Tupaia; species Tupaia belangeri. The sequence continues at coordinate 5,772,688 of NW_006159501.1, forward strand.
AGTTTAAGTTTAAACACAAAACTTGCACAGCAAAGTGCTCTTTCAAAGCAAACTTTGATGCTCTTCAGGGTAACTTAGATACCTCCTGAATCGACTGATCACTTCTCAGCCTGCAACCAAGCACTATCTCCAAAGTCCTTATTTTCAGACCTCCATCTGTGACCATTTTTGTTACATACTGTGTTTGTGAAGGCTTCTTGGGTGTATCCTAGAGCTGGTAGGATATATGTGTACTATGCAACCTCACTCCTTGGCAAGAGGTCAACATTATTACTGTTTTTTCTAGTCTATGTCTTAAAAGAATCACTCTTTACTTCAATTAAGGCTGACTCTTCCCTTTCTAGGCTGGCTTCTATTTTGGTACCTTGTACTGGCAATAAGAGTTTTTAAGAGTAATTAGGGGAAGAGAAGGAAGCAAAACATTTAAGGGACACAAAAATAAAAATGTATCTATTGATGATAATGTGTACCGTAATATCTTTGACTGAACCAATATACAGTGTATTTATGATGAGAAAATTCATTTTGTGTGCTGTAATGGTACACAATGATTAAATGTAAGTTTTTTTTTAATTAAAATATGTAATGATGAGGACTCGGTGCCAGAATCACTAATGAACACAACACATAACATCAAGCTGAGTGGTAAGTGGTTTAATTGTGTGCAAAGTAGAAAATAGGGGGTGACCTTCTAATCTTCTTTGGAATGTTGTTTGAAATAATAAAGTACCTTTTTGGTGTTGCACAAAGGTTCAAAAATAAGAGTAACTGGTAATTATATACAATATACTATTACAAAATGTTATGTGTTTGAGCAAAATACCTAATACTGTCTCTTTTTTAAACATTCCTGTACATGTAAATAAAGGCTATAATTCATACTTATGAAAAGCCAAAAAGAAAAATAAGTCCTATCTTTTCATAATGAATATGGCAAAACATTCAATGGAGATGAATATGATGAAATAGCATGTTTCATAGATCAGAGATCAACAGATATTTATGTTTTAGCATTTTACTATTTCCTTTAAGTTTATTTATTTCTTCCATGAAACAGAGATACACGCATACATAATGGGGTCCCCACACCATAATTCATTTCCAGTCTCAGCCAACCTGTTTTACAGGCATGAGTGCATGTACTTGGCATGTTCCACTTGGGTTCAGTTGTATTGTCATTGCATCATGTATTCCTGGAGGCTAATGTTTTATGATTTCTAAAAGCCTAAAATTGTCTGGCTAATATGACATCCTACCACAAACAAGGATTTCACAGGGCGTTTTTATAGAACAAAATATTTTTGCTTGGAAAGTCAATTTCATTTTTTAACTCTTTGGACACCAAGATATTTTACCTCATGAAAGATAGCAAGAAGACATGTACACTGAAGATATCAACTTAGTATCAACAATTTCCTTTCTATGTTTAGGACAATGCAGACATGTGATCTATTAATTCTTGCTGTGTATGCATACAGATAACCTGGCAATAGTTTTGCTATTGAATAGATATGTTGCTTGCATCAAGTATTTACATAATCCAAAACTGTTATGTATTATGATTTCAGGGCTCACTTTATCATTCTGGCCTTCATAGCTTTGTCTCAGTGGCAGGGTGTTTGAGGTGCAGGAGCTCACAAAGCCAGTTGTGTAATTTGAATCCTGGACCTAGAGGAACTGAAAAATACACTGGAAGTGTGTGTTTGCCTGATAGGAGGGAGAAATGGAGAAGGGATTGCCACGTGGCCAAGTCCCATTGAGGGGTGCTTGCCCCCTCTCTTTGTCTCTGCTATATATATAACACAATCCCAATAAACATGTTTAAATAATAAAGTATTTACCAAATTCATAAAACACAATCATGAATGTCTTGTATAGTTTTAGACTTTGTAGATTGAGAGAGTACAGTTTAAGAAAACAGACAGACAAACTTGGCCTGGCAACGATGGATGAGGCCACATGGGAGGCCTAGGTTCAGTTCCTGGTCCAATGCAAACAGGCTGGGCTTGGAGGCATAGGCCTGTGGTCCTAGCTAACTTGGAGGCTGGGGCAGGAAAATCGTGATATGGTGAGACCCTGGTGAAAAATATCCCTCTGGATCTCCCTGTAGAGTAGGAGTTAAGGGCTGTACATAAGAAGCCAGATTTCACATGGCTGAGTAGGATTTGAATACAGATCTCCATGGGTTGAAAAACAAACAGAGGGTGTGTGTGCATGGGTTCCCGAAATCCTGAGAAATGGAGGTAAAAGGATTGCAGAGTGACTAGGCTACCTTGAGGGGTGCTTTCTCTCTCCCTCTGGTGAGTGTATTTACCCTATGGCAATGTGAAAACAAAACAAACACAGGCACACCCTCTATCGCTCTCTCCTTCTCTGCTTCTCATTTGAAAAAACAAAAACACAAACTGGAGGAAAGGGCAGGAGCTGTAGATTAGTCATTTGAAGGCAAGTTCTCTCATATCTGTTACAAGCAGCTGTTCAATTTGATGTGAGTTATTTCTAAGAGTTGTGTTCTGTGTGTGTAAAATAAGAGGATTAGACTAAATCACTATTTTGAACTATGTTATGGAAATACATGTTTTCTTGACTATTTAGTGAAATGTATGGACCGTTTCTCCAGAGAAAGAACCTGTGAAGTGCATACAACTTCACCGTGATGTTCAGGGTCCTATGACCCCAAGTTATCAAAGCAATATTTTCTCAAGCTCTAAAACTTATGATTTACAAATTTAAGACTTAAAATTTATCATGATCATTTCCTCCACACTTTGCTCCATAGAGCTATGAGAGTCATATGAACACATTTGAAAGTTTGTCAAAATGTAAACAGACCATTAATGGTAGAGCTTAAGTTTGCACTAAGCTTTTTTTCAGCTGACTCACTCTATAAAATGATTATTTCCCCTACGTCTTGCTGTTATTATGTGTATGTCCACAAACCCTAGATCTGTATAGCATGATCAGCATGTCAGAACAATAGCAATAATACCATGGTAGTAACATAGTTTTACTCTTAAATTATGTGCAAAATACACTCACCATTGTAATAGTTATTTAGCACTAAATAAATTACTCCAAAATTCCATGACTTTAAACAATATGCATTCATGGAACCAATAGGTGGCATAGTGGTAAAGACACTGGATTCCCATATGGCTGACCATAGTTCAAGTTCTGGATCTGGGGCCTTGAGAATCATACCAGGCACATATGTGTGTGTGCCCAAAACCCCAGAAGGAGAATAGAGGATAAAGGATTGTGGTGTGGCCACCCCTTTTGGGGGGTGTTTTCCCAGTTTCCCTCTCACTGTCTCTCTCTGGCAAATGCACATGCCCTGTGACAAAAAAAGTAAAAATTTTTAAAAAACTTAAAAAAACAGACAAAATAATATTCATTCATTATATTATCGATTCTATAGGTCAGGAATCTACTTGGCTTTCTGCATCGGGTTCTCTCACAAAAAAAAGACTGTAAACAGGTGTCAGCTAGGACCGTGGTAATCCCAAGGTTTCTACTGGGGCAGTCTACATTTCCGAGGTCACTCAGTGGCTATTGACTGGATTCAGTTCTCTGAGGGTTATGAGCTTGGGGACTCAGCTCTGTGTTGCTGTTGGACAGAAGCTGTCTTGGTACCTTGCCAGGTAGTCCTCTCTATCAGAATCTGCAGGTGAGGGGGAAAGGATGCCAGAAAACCACAATCTTTTACAGGATAACCACAGTAGATTCACCCCATCACCCTGCCATACTCTTCATTAAAAGGCAAATGATTATGCTAATTCTGTTTAGTCCACACTGGAAAGCATAAACAGCTGGAGATCAGGATTATTTTGCACCATATCAGAATCTCCTGGCCACAAATACACCCGCATTACATTGCTTTTTGAAACTCAAATCTTTTATTTTTAATTTGCCAGAGGGTATATGCACGTACCAAAAACAGAAAGAAAGAGACAGCACCAACCATTGTGCATGGTCACAGAATGATCTCATTTCTATTTCTCCATCCTGTTGAAAAACATGCTTATGGCATTGTTTTCAAGATTCTGGGGCCAGCATTCAAACCCCCCAGAAGGTCATGTGAGATCTGGCTCCCTTAATCATGATGCTATGGGTCAGCCCCAACTCAAATCTAGTAAATGCTCTCAGGAGCAACTTGATTGATGAATGCATGCAGAATTTCAGAAGATTTATTTATTTATTCATTCAAAAACATACAATGCTTGCCCAACCCTGTGCTAGATGCTCAGAATACCGAACCAGGCAAGGAGCTCGGTTTATTTCGATGCCAGGAAGCCATTGCCCAAACAAATTTGTAAACAAGATTGTAAAGAGAGAGGACAGCAAGAGATGGGCTTATTCCATGTCCGCATATCCCCTCTGCAGTAACTTCTCAAAGAACATGAGCTGCTGTCACAGGCAATAACATTGCTTTTACGTTTAAAGTTTGCTTTTATACAGTCAACGGAACAAAGTCAGTCCTTACTCCCCGTCAGTGACATGGAAATAGCAATATGGGAGCAAATTGGTAAAATTACAATACCACAGCACAGATCATGACATTTGGCATGCGTGTGCACGCACACACACACACACACATACCACACACATACACAAGAATGATCAGGCCTTTGCTGAAGAACAGAAAGGAAAGAATTTTACAGAGCAGATGCAATGAGATTTGAGTTTGTATGGCTGAATGTCAGAGCTGATGATACCATTTAGCAGGACAAGGTATACACCAAAAAAGAAGCTGATGTAGATGTGTATGAAGTATTATCTTAATATTGCATGAGTCAGGGTTCCATTAAGAAAGTAGAATCCACACTATCTAATTAAAATATGTACTAAAGATAATTAGGTGCTTACTTACATAATTCCTATATGAGCTCAAAATTCTGGCTCTAAACTGAGGTACTTTACAAAAACTTTCTACACAAGAGAAAGAAATGTTCTTTCCCCGCCTTTCTAGAAATGCCATATGTTAATACCAAATTTTCACCAATTTTCCATTTGCAAATATACAGAAGTCCGGAATATGCAGCCATTAATGCCTTCAACTCTGCTTAAAGGAAATTAGAATAGAGAGGGAAATGTCTCAGGGTGAGTCACATTTTTATTTTGAAGATGTTGGATGAAGTCCCTGTGGGTCACCCTGGTGGAGATGCTCACATAGATAGGTATGAAGTTTAGGGACAATACATAAGCAAGAGATCTGCTAGTAGCTGAAACTCTGAAAATATACCTCATCTAGAAAGAATCTGAGAACAACGGCTCCTAATAACTCTCTGAAGCACTATATGTTCATTTTACAAAGTGTTAAGAATATTGGAAGCACACAGTTGCCAAGTACCAATTAAAATATCTATTTCAGTATTTGAATGTGATTGTCAATTTCGTAGCTAAATTAATGAATAATTACATTGAGCTAAATATCTCCTAAGACCACCCATTTCATTGTCAGACAGCTCTGTGTGAAACGTCTATGCTACATTCAGCCAAAAAAATCATCCTCGCCAAAACTTCCTTCTATACTTTTTCCTGCACTCTGAAATCTTTCAGAATAGTTTTGTGGTCATTTCCTTCCATGAGTTCGAATGACTCTCCCAAAATTTTATGAGTTGGAAATGTAACTATCATTGTAATATTAAGAGGGTGGAAACTTAATCCAATTATAGCATACTGAGGTAGGACCTGGCCAGCACATGGCATGGAGACTAAGATGGCAGGATCTCAACTCCACAGTACTAGTCCTGAACCAAGGGGTTTGAAAACCAGCTGGACCATGTGCATGCATGTCCCAAATCCTGAAGGTGATGGAAGAGAGGAAATGGTGGTGAAACCATTCCTGGTGGGGGCTCTTTTCTTTCTCTCTCTTATTCTCTCTCTCTGTCTTTGGCAAGCATGCAAGCACAATAGCACAATATATTTTTTTTTTAATTGGAGGGATTTTAGAGCTGATTAGAATCTGATAAAGTCATCAGGGTGGGTCCCCCTTGGTTGAACTGTGATGGTTTTATAAAAAGAGGGAGAAAGACCATAGATGATAGAGACATACAACATCTTGCCCTCTCAGCCTGTGCTGCCCTTTGTCACATTGGGACTCTGCAAGAAACACCCTCACACACACACACACACACAATAAGAAGACCCTCACCAAATGCAACCCATTGACCTTTGAACTAAAAAAGTTGAGGTGAATAACTATTCTTTATAAATTACTCAGTATATGGTGTTCCATTTTTAGCAACAGAAAATGGACTAAAATTATCTACCACTATATGAGGCAATTCCAAAGACTGTGAGCTTTCCATTTGGATCAGAAGCCATAAGTTACTCTAAGTGCTTTGCAAAAATGTCTACAAAGAGAGAGAGATCTTAGAGGTTTCTGTGCTCTGAATTTCTGTGGGTTCATCATACTTTGAAGAGACTCATGAAGCTTGATCACCACAGCCCGTCTTTCCCACCCCTGCGTCTACGTGAGTGCTGCTAAGGTGGCTGACCTGGTGCCCCCTCTGTTCTCTTTGTCAAAACGGTCATGCCACAGCCTGGTCTGTATCTTTTCTCCCATGACCCTCTGGTGAGCACAGAGAAAATCTGATGCATGCAAGTGAGTGACTCCAGGGAGAGAGAAACATAAAGACATCTCAGCATTTGTGGTGAGGGATTCCATTTTGGACTTCATAATATGGCTTTCAGGCTCCAAGCAAACCTCAATATCTAATGCTAAGAGTAGGCACAGGAATAAAGGACACCTGAAAAGGTCTAGACCACATTTCAATATTTTTTTTTTTGCAAAGGCAATTTTATAACATAGTGAAACCAACTATTTGCTTATTCTATCATGCAGGGTAGGTAGTTCTCTAGATCTTTCATATCTACTAGCTTTATTTAACCTTTAACAAGAGAGTGGCAATTATTTTCCTTTACCCTAGATGAAAAATAAAACTCAGAACAGCTAGGTAATATGCCCCTACATTAACTAGTTGACTAATTCAAGCCATTCCGATACATCAGGCTGAGAAGCAAAGTGAGATGTTAGATTAAGCTCTTTCTTGGTCTGTCCTATTGTTCATTGGGTTAATATGACCAGTTTTAGGTGCCAACATGAATCTTACAGTGCTCTAACATCATATTTTGTTTTGACTTATTTTCCGCTCAGTCCAAAAAATAGCTTTCCTTTATCATTGTGTCTATAATATAAATCTATATCCCAAATGTAGAGATTTTTGATGAATACTCAGTGATTAACTAAAACGAATAGGATATTATTTGTAAAATGTAGACTCATTTTCCACATCTGTAGAGATTGGCTGCTTCTTTATTGACTTAAAGAATATTACCTTTTGGGACCAGTGGATGGCATAGTGGTTATGTCTCTGGACTCCCACTGGTCGACTGTTGTTTGAGTTCTGGAGTCAGTGACTTAAACTCATGGCAGGTGCATGGGCATGCATGGCCAAGATCCCAAGAGGAAAAATGGAGAAGTGATTATGGTGTGGTCATCTCCCCTGGGGAGTGATTTCTTGCTTTCTGTCTGTTTCTTTCTGTCTTTCTGGTGAGCACATACACTCTATAGCAAAGATCTCTCTATTTAAAAAAATAAAAAGAATATTATCTTTTCAAAAAATCTATTCAAGTCCCTGTCAGTGTTTTTTTTTTTATTTTTCAGATAAAACAATTGAGACTCAGGTGATAGAATGATGAGATGCCTTTTCCAAACTCATAAATGAAAGTAGTAGGAGAAAGTGGACCAGAACTCAGAAGTATAGCATCTTATACGCATCATCCACCTACCCCAACAGCACACTTTTCTTCCTTTTTGAGAGATGGTATCTTCAAAGAGAAGCAATACCACCGATAAACATTAGACCAAATGACCAGAACCTGATTTGTGTTGACAACAAAATGGTGATCTCAACTCTCTTAAAGACTGCAGTTCCTAGAAGGGGGTTGTAGTACTTACTCATTTTCCTATATTGCATGCTTCCATCATCTTATTTCTCCTGACTAAATGGGATGTTAGATCACATGGAAAAATTTTGCAATGCATATTGTATCCATGTGTGCAGAACAAGCCCTACTTCAAATGTGTATATACATTGGCAACCCCTCCCGTTCCTTTCAGGAAGTTGGAAACAGATGTTTCAGCTAAACTAATAACTGTGCTTCTGTATTTGTGTTTGGAATCCAAAGAACTTCCATCTAGTGGATTAGAATAAATTCATATAGTTTTCCTGATGAAATGAATTACACATGTGATAAATTAAGAAAAATTTTTCCATTGGGAGTATTCTTCATTTACTAAAAAGAACTATGTAAAGAGGCATGTACCAACTAAGGACTGGAATTCTACTTTGCCGAATTATTGCAACAGATATCTCCAGCTCTGTGTCAATAGAAATGCTGTGACCCAAATGTTGGCGTCCTCTCAAATTTTCTTTGTTGAAACCCCAATTCCAGTGTGATGATATTAAGAAGTGGGGAGCAGTCTTTGGGAGACCGTTGTATCATGAAGTTAGAGCCTCCATGAATGAGATGAGTACCTTCTACGAAGCCAGATCTCTCATGATGTCTCTGCCAAATGAGGGTACATACAATTTACTGTCTATAAATCCAGAGAAGACTATTCACCAAGATCTCAGTCATGCTGGCACCCTGACCTTGAGCTCCCCGGTTCCAAAATTGTAAAAAATAAATTTGTGTTTAAGCCACCCAGGGTTACAGTATTTCTAAGAGCAATTGGAGCTTACCAAGACCAGGACTAATCAATATACATATGGCCTGTGTCTTATCTGCATAGGAAGATACCATAGTCACTTGTAATCTCAGGAACTATTATAGTAAAGAACTCATTTTTATCCTAAGTGTGCACTACATACCTCCTTTTCTCTGTATTAATTAATTACCGTATTCTAAACTCTTAGAAAGTAAAATTAAGTAAAAAGTGGCACCCACCTTCAAGGAGCCCGTATCTTCATGGAGGATATACACGTGGACTGAACTAATTGCACACAATGTAATCAATGTCACAGCCTTGCCTACCATGCATGGAGCTTTCTATTTTCTCCCTTTCTCAGTCCAATGAGAAAGGCATGAATAGCCTTGCTTGACAGATGAAGAAATAGAGGCTAGCAAGTATAATTTATTCAGTATCCCAACAAGCAAGTGAACTGCAGTATATATTGGAATATGCGTCTGATTTCCCATTTGTGATTTGTCAACCCTCCTCTTCAGCCTTCAGAATACAAATTATACTCCAGAGAGACGTGTACACCAGCTTGGAGGTGTCGGGGGCTTAATGGAGGCAATGAGGATGAAGCTGGGGGGAACTGTGACAGAGGGAGATTTGTGGAAATAGATGCTATTATTCAGCTTCGATACCCTAATGAGGAAAACAACCCATCCCATCTTCCTCTACCCCAGGTCCTCAACTCAACCTAACTGCTTATGAGATTTGTTTTTAGTTTTTCCAACAAGTTTGCCTGTAGCACGTTTTCATCTCATAAAGATGGTTGAACACCATGAAAATTGGTGTTCATTTTCCCCTGATGATTTTATTGGCCACTACATTTTAATTCAGCAGTGACACTTTGCTTGTGTTCTCTTCTCTTCGCCCAGCCTCTTATTTGATCTGAAATAAGCCGATTAGATTATCTTGCACTCACCATTCTGGGGTAAAGCGTGCTGACACTTTGCTTGTGGCTGTGGGATCTGTTATTTGCTTCAATTGTTGAAATTTAAGTTTGGTCCTCTCTGTCTTCAGAATGTAGTGAAGGTCATTTGCCCTCTCATTCATTTATTCTATAGACCTTCATGAGCATCTCTATTTATACCAGATAATATCTCTTTTTATATCAGACTTTATGTTAGAGGTTAGCAATATAAATATCAATAAATTCTATTCCTGCCCAGGAAGAGGTGGGGTAGACAGAATGTAGAGTGATGAGTGCTTGGAAATAGGGACACATACTGCTATAAGGGCACAGCAAAGGGAGCAAGAAAATATACCCGGAAAACTAGGTTTTATGGAGGGCATGGAATCTGAGATATGTTTTGAAGAATAACAGATGAAACAGAGGGATGATGAGGAGAAGATGGCTTTTCCACCCCAAGGAGAATAGAATTTACAAAGGCTCAGAAGCATGAACATGCCGGTGCATTGAGTTTGAGAATGCTTGCTGCACTGTTCATATGGGGCAAGAATAAGAAAGGCTGCTCAAGAGGCTAACAGGTAGATGAAAAAGTATGGAAGTAGCTAAGCAGGTGGGCTTTTATCCTGAAGGACAACAGATCTTACCCTAGGGGCCGTGTACTGACGTCAAATTCTATCAGTACCTAAAATGTCATGCATTGTGTCTGTCTATCTGCCTGTCTATGCAATTATTTTGGAGAGGTGGGTGGGAGGAAGACTATAACATAAAACTGAGATGAGCTTTTCAAAGATACCCTTTGCACAAAATATTTTGAGACCATTCTTTGTGGGCAACAATGTATCATTGTGGATTATTAAAATGAGGAGGAAATGATCAAGTTAATGCTTTAGAAATTCCTAACATGCAATTAAAGCATTTGCTTTTCATGCCATTAATACGAATAAATGCAATTGTGTTCATTGTGTGCAGAAAAAAAAAATACTCTGTGATACACTGGAAATATTTAAAGATTTTTTTCAACCCGATGTGCAAGCTTCTTATACTTCAGAAATTGGTAATGTGGGAAGTCTCGAAGAAGGTATTATTTGAACACAAAGTACTCTGTTTGAAAATGCTTGCCGAGCCTTTCCATGGGCAGTGTGGCATTTCAGGACAGGGTGTGTCACCAGAGCTTGAGGTCTGTGGGCCGTGGCCCCGAATGAAACATTGAATGGCTGACGCACCCACTGGCATTACACTCAGCATTTCCATATTCATAGTTTCTACATGATTTTTAAACAGATGACCCTATGTTCATCAAGGGAACAAATGCAAAGTTTGGAAGCCTCTTTGAGAACTTATGCAAGAAATTTAAATAAGATTTCAACCTTCACCTTTCCCTCCTACATTCATGATACATTAACAACACAAATTCTTCGGTTTGAGAAAATGTGATGCACAATAGTCATAGTTAAAATTTGGTCATGAAATAAACATGGTATTTTTCTTATGAATGAGTGAAGTAAATTCATCCATAAGACTTGGTTTATGTAGAAAGTAATGGCTATCATTTTTCCAAATGATGCATTTTTTAAAGTTTATATTTTTTATTGAGAGAAAGAAAGAAAAGGGGGGAGGAGAGAGAGATTCCCTTGAAAGATATCACTATGCCCTGATCTCTCCCTATACCCCCAGTCAGAATCATGGGCACACCCACAAGCACATCAGGTAAGCCTGGGATCTGAACCTGGGACCTTCCTGTATGACTTTAGTATTCTGCAGCAGTGCCCTGCAGCCTGCATTATCACAGCTAGACCCTCAAGTTATACATTTACTAGAAATAATTAGTAGAAAGAGGATATGACCTGAAAAATCCATGTATTTCAAAGACCCATTTCAGAGCTCTAGTTATAAACTACGGTAGTGAAATTTATTTGAGGTTCAGAAGTCATTGCTGGGTGTATGAAGATAAATTTCTAGTACATGAACAGGGAAGTTGGAATATGAAAGGCAATGTCCAAAGCTATTTAATTAGGGCTTGCTAAGAGCAAGTGCTTAATTCTAAGTACCATCTCAAACCTCACAACCCCCTAAGTCCATTACTATGTTGAGTCTCCATTTATAAGAGAAGAAAAAAAACGACCCAGACTTGTTAAGTGCCTTGCCCAAGATAGTCAATGATGAATGTAGAGCCTGTGTATTGGTTTAGTTATGATAGCAGTTATAACAAAAATTCCTAAGTTTCAAAAGCTTGGCATAGTAGAAATTAATTTCTCCCTCCTAATAGTCCTACATGTTCTTGGTGATCAGAAATTCTTTATCTTCTTAATTCTGGTACTTAGTTCTTTATAGCTCAGTCCATCCTCAAGTTTGTGAAGTCCCCTGCTCCTGGTGAGGGAAGAAGAAGAAGGAGAAGGCTACCCACCTTGCAATATTCCGATACCAAAAACTATGAATTAGAATCAAGAGAATTTGACAATGTAGTCTCAGTCTGGGTATCCACTTAGTAACTCAAATTTTAGTAGACAGCTGTCCACCAGAGAATCTGTCTTAGGTCCAGTTATACTAAGTCGGTGGTACTCAAGTAGATCTAAATGTCCGTTTCACAACAAATACTTGAATCCTTCCTCTACCATATAGCCGTAAAATTCACAACTTATATAAACTACCTACATACAAACTTTCAAAAGGTAAATATAATTTTTGTATAACATAAAGGAGAAATACATTAAAAGGATATGATGAAAATATAATAGATCTTTCAAGATGTAAATATTAGGAAACAGTTACCCTGACCAACATGTATTAGATACTTGTGCACATGTATAGGATCACCCTATGTATAATAGCTACAAACATGAACTAACTCCTGTGTTTTGTATTAACATTCAAAGTTCATTGGCACCAGATGCTTTTGGTTACATGATTGTACAATACAGTAAACAAGTCTTAGTAAATTTCTAAGCATAGAGTTTATAATTTTCTTTTAATATGTAGAAGAAATGCATTCATGTATGGCATATAACAACCATGAGAAAAATCACTTCATAAATACATGCAAAATGATTTGGGGTTTTAATGCATAAATAATTATAATATTTTCAAACCACATGAAAAACTGGGTGGGTGAGTGGGAGCAGGGAGATGGCTTAACAGTTTTATAGGAAACGGTCTTTGTTTATGACAACCCTTCACTTTGGAGGACATTTGGCAAGTCAACTCTTTGTTCTACTGTATTCAAGAAATATCCTGCCTATTATTTCAACAACTGAAATGCCCTCCAAAAGTTACAAAACTCCAATCAAGGACTGAAACTTCCCCTATCAAAAATCTCTCTAAAAACTCATATTGCCTCTTTGAGTTTAAATTATTTTAATTTTTGGAATAGTTTTGGATTTATAAAAAAATTATGAAGGTACTACAGAAAGTCCTGTATTCCCACAGTTGATTGTCCCTATTATTAACATTATATATTCATATGATATATTAGTCACAATTATTAGGAAAAATGGATGTACTATTATTTTTAAGTTCAACTATACTTTCATTTCCTTACTTTTTATACTGTGATTTTTTTTTTCCCACAAGATGCCATTCAAGGTGACACATTGCATTAGGTTGCCATTCTTAGGCTCCTCTTAACTGTGATGGTTTCTCAAACATTCCTTAGTTTTGATAACCTAGTTAGTTTTGAAGAGCAGTGGTAAAGTATTTTGTAAAATATCCTTCAATTAAAAATTACTAGATGTTTTACTCAATATCAGGCTGGTATTACGGGATTCGGGAAGGAAGGCTATAGAAGTGAAGAGCCATGCCCTTACATCATGTCAAGGATGCGCACGATCAGTATGACTCATCTCTATTGACGTTGACTTTGACCATTTCGCTCAGATACTGCCGGTCAGTATCTGAGTAACTAAGGTCACTGTTTTCCCCTTTTCCACACTGTACTTTTGGGAAGAAAACCATTAAGTGCAGTCCAGATGCAGGGAGCACTGAGTTATACTCTACTTCTTTGAGGACAGAGAATCAACATCCATTATCTGGAATTTTTCTTTATGGAAGATTTACCTGTTCTCCATAATGTTTTAATATATTCAATCACTTATTTATATTAACTTAAATGGATATATATCCATATGCTGATATAAATATATGGGTTTTTCCATTTGTCTTTTTTTTTATTTTTATTTTTATAGATTTTTGCCATAGGGCATGTGCATTCATCTGAGAGAGATAGAGAGTGACAGAAACCGAAAATGAGAAATCATCCCCTCCCTCCCATAGGGATGGTCACTCCTCAGTTCCTTCTCCTCCATTCTCCTTTTGGGATTTGGGGCACACATGCACATGCACCTGGTGTAATTTCAAGTCACCAGGTCTGGGACTCAAACCACGTTCCACCATATGAGAGTCTGGTGCCATAACTACCACGCCACCTACTAGCTTCCCATCTGTTCTTATTGTTGTTGGTTTTTTCTTTCTTTTGCTACATTGTGTTGGTTAGGAACATCATAGTTGGTCTTTTTTGGTATATTGTCAGAATGAATTGTTCCTTTTTCTCTCCGTACTAATATTGCTATACCAACTTTTACTTTAAAAAGTATACTAATATAAATAAACATAAAAATTCAAAGTAATAATAATTAAAATATAAGTAATACATTTAAAATAAATAAATTTAGAAGTCAGGAAGGAGAGACAATTTGGTTTGTAATCCAGTACCCACAAAGGAAATGTATATGTGTATATTAACCCCATATTTATACAAATCTTAATTTCTACACTCACGCACCTCATAACAACCTCTTGATTATTAATGGACTGCATCTCTTGATTATTAATGGACTGCATCTGCGGCACTAGTCTCACAGAGAGCAGCAGGCTCATTCTTTCTTTCCTGTTTTTATTTTTTAATAAATTCACATTTTACATAAAGTCTCCATCATAATAAACACTCTATATATTTTTTTCAACATATAGCCTTACATTTTCCTGTCTATCAACGTTTCCTCCCCTTGCACACCCACCCTCCATCCCCCCACCCCCCCCTCTCTCCCATCCACTCTCCCTCCTTATAGTCTCTAATGTCCACACCCATTCTCTCACCATCACATCTTCAGATTTCTCAACCTCTGCCGCAGTGCAGGCAGTCAGTACAAACAGAGAATGAGTATCTTTCGATGTCAGGCTCACTTAGCCCAATGTTAAGTCTTCTATATTCGTCCACTTCGAATCAAATGATAAGATCTCATTGTTTCTTATAGCTGAGTAATATGCCATAGTATATATGTGCCACAGTTTTTCAACCCACTCATCATTTTTTGGACACTTAGTTTGGTTCCAAGTTTTAGCAATTGTGAATAATGTTGCAACAAACATGGATGTGTAAGTGCCTTCCCAAGTAAGTGTTTTCCTATCCTTTGGATAAAAATCAAGAAGTGGGATTGCCAGGTCATATGGTAGTAGTAATTCTCTTTGTAGATTTTGAGGAAATTCTCTATATTGTTTTCTACAGGGGTTGTGTTATTTCATAGTCTCACCAACAGTGTAAAAAGGTTTCTTTTTCACCACAGCCTGGGCAGCACTTATTCTTTATTTTTGTGATCCCAGCCATTCTGATGTTAAATGGTATCTCTTTGTGGTTTTAATTTGCATTTTCCTTGTGACAAGAGACTTTATACATATTTTAATATGCCTTTTGGTCACTCATAAGTCTTTTTGGAGAGTTGTATATTCAATTCAATAGCCCATTTTTAATTGGGTTATTCATATTTTTATGGGTGAGCTACTTGTGTTCCCTCTATGTTTTGTATATCAATCCCTTGCCTGAGAAATAATTTGCAAATACTTTCTCCCATTCCAAGGTATTTTTTTTTCCTACTCTAATTATTGTTTCCTTTGCTATGAGGAAATTTTAAACTTGATATAATGCCACTTGTCTATTTGGGGAATTGTTACCTGTGCTTAAAGGATTTTATTTAAGAAATCTTTGCCTACTTAAAAGTCTTTGATAGTTTCCCTTATGTTTTCTACTACCAATTTTGTAATTTGAAGCTTTACATTTAAATCCTTGATCCATTTTGAGTATTTTTAATGGTGAGAGGGGACAAGTTTCATTTTTCTGCAGTTGTATATCCAGTTCTTTCAGCACCATTTGCTGAAGACTTTTATCTCCACTGTTTTTCTTGATTAGTCTAACTACTGGTTTGTAAATTTTGTTAATCTTCTCAAATAATCAGCTTTGAAATTTTTTTTTTCTGTTTAGTTCTTTTATTCTCTATTTATTTCAACTCTAATCTTTACTGTTTCTTTCCTTCTTTTATTTATTTTGTGTTGTTGTTGCTTTTCTATTTCCTTAAGATGGAATGTTAAGATATTTATCTGCCACCTATTTTTTTTTCTTATAAGCACAAGTGGCTATGAACTTCCCTCTTAGATCCTCTTTCACTGTGCCCCAAAGGTTGGAGAGTAGTGTATTTATCATCATCAGTTTCAATTAATCTTTTTATGTCAGTCTTAATTTCTTCAGTAGTTTGAAAGTCATTCAGCAGTAGGTTGTTTAGTGTCCATGTTTTTGTGTATTTTTTAGGGCTCTATCTGTGGTTGATTTCAAATTTAATTTCAATGTGGTCAGAAAAGATGCCCAGTAAAGTTTCTATGCTTTTAAATGTATAGAGACTTGTTTTGCAACCTAATACAAAGTCAATCTTTGAAAATGTTCCAGAGATGAGTAAAAGTGTATTTGTACCTGTTAGGTGGAATATATGTCTGCCAGGGTCTGTTTGGTTTAAGTATCAAATAGTTCCTGTGTCTCTGTTTATTTTTTTGTCTAGAAGACATGTCCAGTAGTGACAACGGAGCATCAGAACCTCCAACAATCAGTGTGTTTCAGTCTTTATCTCACCGTCTTTCCTTCACATATTTGGGTGCCCTATCATTGGGTGCATAAATATTTATGATTGTTATATCATCTTGATGAATTAATCTTTTTAGAACTATGTAGTGTTCTTCTTTGTCTCTCTTTACCCTTTTATCCTAAAGTTTATTTTGTCAGATATCAATGTCACAACTCTTGCCCTTTTTTAATTTCTGTTTGCATGAAACAACATTTTCCTTCTCTTTCTGTCTACGTATTATCTTTGTCAATTTGGTGTGTTTCTTGTAAGCAATATATAAAGGCTTTTTCATCCATTGAGACAATCTGTCTTTTCACTGGAGAATCGAATCCATTAACATTTAAGGTTATTATCAATATGTATGGACTTAGCCCAGTCATTTGCTCTTTCTTTTTCCTTCCTACTTGTTTTGTGTTCTCTTGCTTCTACTTATCTCCCTTTAGTTTTCCAGGTGTAGTGTTCCCTTAACTATTTTCTGGAGAACTTTCCTATTTTTGGTGAATTTTTACAGCTTCTGTTTATCTAGGAATGATTTTATTTCTCCTTTCCATTTGAAAAATAATCTTGCCAGATACAGTATCTTTAACTGAATTTTTTTTTGAGAGTATGAAATATATCTTCTCATTTTTTCCTTGCCTGTATTGTTTCAGTTGAGAGGTCCAGGATTAGTTTCATGGAGTATCCTTTGTAAGTAACTTGGCATTTCTCTCTTGCAAATTTTAGAATATTGTCTCTGTCTTTGATTTTTATCACTTTGGCTATGACATACCTTGGCGAGGATCTTATGTTAAATCTATTTGATGTTCTTTGTATTTCATGGATTTGGATTTCCATATGCCCTTTTTTTAAAGAATTATTTTATTTAACTTTATTTATTTATTTGGGAAAGAGAGAGTGAGCAAGGAGAGAGAGAGTGAGAAAGCAAGCTGCCAGGTCTGGGACTCGAACCATGGTCAGTCATGTGGGAGTCCATCGTCCTTAACCACCACACCACCTGTCAGCCCCTCCCATATGCCCTTCTAACTTTGAAAAGTTTCCAATTGATATATCATGAAAGAGATTTTCCAAGCCTTTGCCCATCTCTTCACCTTCTGGAATACTCGTGATGTGAATATTCAGCCATTTAATGGTGTCTAGGATGTCCCATATGCTGTCCTAAGTTTTTAATGGTTATTTTTACATTCTTCTCCATTGCTTGGGCTAAGTCAGAAATTTTGTCTTTGTGGTTAGAGATTCTTTCTTCTGCTTGGCTAATCTGTCATTGATACTTTCAAGCAAATTTTTGATTTCTTGATTTTAACTTAAGTTCCATTTGACTCTTTTTCAAGATGTCTATATCTCTATGGTGTTTCTCCTTTAAGTCACGGAAAGGCTTTCTTACCTCCTGGGATTGGTTATCTCTTTTCTCTTGTATTTCACTGAGTTTGGTTATAATAAGTATTCTGAGTTATTTTCCTGACAGTTCCCTGATTTGTTTTTTTTCTATTGTTGATGTGGAGTTACTTTGTTCCTTTGGGGGGTAATATTTATTGCTTTTATCATATTTCTTGAGACACTGCTATGAATTGTAGGCAGGTGGTGATGAATTCACTTCATACTACTTGTTTGGAGTAGATTTCTTTAAGTATATGTGTGCATCCTTTGGATGTGAATTAGCTCTGTCAGTATTCTACTATGGTTAACAGTAAGGTATCTACAGTGGGAATTAAATCACAGATTTACACAAAAGAGTTTCTGTGCTATTTTTCTGGGGTGAGTGTGAAGAGAGAATTCCTGCAAAGCTTCACCATGGTCAGATGTTTTGGCTTCTGTTTACCTAAAATTTTCTGCTCCCTAAGTGGCTGAAGGCTAAGCAGAGAAGCTTGAATGCAAAGTGGTATGTAAAATTGCGTATCACCCTAGCAAGGCATGGGGCCAAGGTGGCCACTCCTCCCATACCCTAGACACAGCAGAAGGTTTTGTTCATGAGTTGAAGCCATGTGGCCACAGCAAGTTATTTTATGTAGACTGCAGTGTGTGTAGGGCGTAACATTTAGGTTTGTGTAAATATACTCTATGGTGTTCACACAATGATGAAATATCTAATGATACATTTCTCAGAAAGTATCCCTGTCATCAAGAGACATACAGCTGTATATATAAACATCTGATTTAATTTAAACATTTTGTACTGATGTTGGCAACTCTAACCTAGTATTTTCTAAGCCAGTTTAACGTTTTCTTTTTTAATCTTTAGAATATTTTATTTATTATTATTGTCATTATTATTTATTTTTCAAGTTTTTATAAAGGTCATGCACTCACCAGTGAAAGTGAGAAAGAAAGCCACTAGGTCCGGGACTTGAACCAGTCAGCCATGTGGGAATCCAGCACCCAATCACTGTACCCCCTGCTGGCTCATGCCTAGCACTTTCTTCTGACTTACCCATAACCTCTCACTCAAACAGTGAGAAACTTGGCCCCCATTATCCTTCATCCACTTACTTAATTATGCAGTTCCAACTTAACTGTATAATGATATCAGAATGGATAACATGTAGGCCCATGGAAAACAATTTTATCAGCAGAATACTTAGTTACTTTTATGAGGAAACAACAAAAAGGGTGTGAAAACTGAATTTAAAGTATGAGTTCATTTTGGCGCAAAATTTTTGAGATCTATGTGCAGTTCTTTCATAATATGCATTTTCTCCAAACTTTTGGAAGTTCCCAATTCGTACAATTTCTTTTGCCTTCAGTCGCAGATTCCATTCATGTCTACAACCAGAAGACCCCTGTATGCTTCTAACATCCTCGAGTAGATATGAAACCATTTTATGCCAAAAGCATTGGCCTCCAAAATAAAGCTTAGAATAAAATTTAAAACCTTACAAAATAATAACAAATGCAAAATTACCTCTACAATGTAAACTATGGCATGCAGCATATATCTGTGGTTAAAATGAAATTTACTGGTCTATCAAAGGTATTCAACTTTAATTATTGTGACTATGAGTAATTTACTCTTAATTTACTCTCTTAATTTACCCTCGCTTATTTTTTTCTAATTAGCATTAGTGCTCTTCTAAGCAAAAAATAAAAAATATTATTTAAAAATGTTCCAATACCAAACTGATTATTTAATTTATTATATTGGATGGGCTGTAAACAGCTTTTCCTCTGAGAGGGAAGCTCGTGTGTCTTAGCCATACTTACATTAGTTTTCCTGAATCACCGCCAATGTTCTTCTCACATACACTCTTTGATTGAAAATGGTGACAGGACAAAAGTGAAAGACAGCAAAAATGACAGAAAACACCAGGTTTTTTTTTTTCTCTCCCCCACATTCTGTGTGTGTGTGTTTCCAAGTGGATTCTGCAAAGATAACAAACCATTTGACTGATGGACCTGTCCCTCCTCAATTGTTTTAGTCTTCAGTGGCAATTGATAATACCAGAGCTTTGTGTTTAAGTTCAGATGTTCTTTACATCATACTTCAGAGGTGAGGGGAAGGACTAGGCTAACAGTATAATTCATGTTCAAAGGACAAGGCTCTTTAAAACTCTTTTCACTTCTTATAAGACAGGCAATTTTAGCATAAGACATTTTGCCTGGCAACCGTTACCAGTGGATTCTGAATGTTAAGAGAGATTTCATAGAATATCATACCCTGGCTATTTTCCACTCATGGATGAAAACCGCTTGGACACATTTACTAGAGCAAAGTGATGTCTATGGGGACTGCTCAGAACATTATCAGCTGAGTTTGAAAAAAAATATATACTTTTGTGCCAGACAGATCTAGGTTACAAACCCTTCTTTTCTTCTTTCTAGCTTTCTGATTCCACATGTCCAGGACCCAATTTACTTATTTTAAAATAAAGATTATGACTGACTTACTAAAAAATGAAATACTTAAGATTCTAGCATCCTTGCAACCATCTTCTTATCTCATTAATATGTTCCCAGAGCCTAAAATTAAGAGACGGAATTAATTTCAGCCACTAGCAAATCAATATTGGCATCTATTTTGGAAATCTGATTTTTAGGAATTGAGTATTTTCTTTCCCCAAAGGGAGGAAATAAATTATATTCCATACACTTTACATGTGTTTCAGTTTTCTGTTGTCTTGTAACTAACCACCCTAAAACTTAGTGGCTTGTAATGATAAAAAAATTATTAATTCTCATTGTGTGGTTTGACTGGCCAATACTTGTGGGCTTCGTAGTACACGTGCATTAGCTAGACCAGCTGTAGCATATATATTCAAAATGGCCTCGTTTTAGGTGTGGCCATTGGTGCTGCTCTCCAATCAGGGACCCTTGTTTTCTCACTATGTACTCACAGCCTCCAGGAGCTTGCTCATGTGATGGCAAAAGCTTTCTAAGATACATGTGCCGAAGTTCTGAGGAATTCATCCATTACTACCACTTGCTGTTGTCAGAGTGAGTCACAAGATAGCCCAGGTTCCTAGGGTGAGGAAATTGATGCCATCTCTTCATGGAAGAAGCTGCAAACATTGTGCTCACATCTTTTCCATATCCCACCACACACTTTAGGACTTTGAGTTATTCAGTCACAACGGCTTTGTAAAATGATGTCATGATTCATGTTAATTAAATATTAACTAGAAGCTTTGGAAAAAAGGTAACATAGGGTTAAATGTGAAAATCCTGGAATCAAATACCCTTAGTGAGAATTGAAGTTCCCTCCATCCCCATTCTTTTTATTTTTAATTTTATTTATTATCAAACTCTTTTTTTATATTACATTGAATCACATATATCTTTACAGTGTATTGCATTTCTTTTTCCAGCATTATTACCATGCATATTAGTCAAGACAGACATTTATCCATTGCATTGTCAACCAATAGCTTATCATTTTTTCCAGATTATGATTATTATTATTTACCCTCATGTTTTTAAGCATTCAATCACTATATATCATTTGGCTTGTATAAACAATTTACCCAACATGAAATACTTCTTTTTTTTTTTTTTTTTTTTAGAGGTTTTTGCTATAGGGCGCGTGCGCTCGCCAGACAGAGAGAGACAGAGAGACAGAAAGCGAGAAATCATCTCCCAGGGGGGATGGCCACGCCGCAATCCCTTCTCCTCCATTCTCCTCTCGGGACCTTGGGCACGCACGCACACATGCCCAGCATGAATTTTAAGCCACCGGGTCTGGGACGCGAACCATGGTCGACTACATGTGAGTCCAGCGACATAGCCATTACGCTAACTGCTGGTCCCCCAACATGAAATACTTCTCAGACTAGTCCAGCTGACAATACTATACATGCTCTCATCAACAGTTAATAAACCATTTCTGTGTCCCACTAATGTCATGCCTCACTATTTGTTCTCTTGATATTCTTCTCTATCCTTTTCCCTTCTCCCATCCCATTCCACAATGTCTTCTGCATCCCTAACTATTTTCACTGCTTTTATGTTCTCCAATATTTCTGTCTCTACCAAAAAGTGCAAATAGTCAGTATATATTAAGTGGATACATACAATATCTTTCTTTCGTATCCTGGTTTGCTTCACTCAGCAATAGATCCTCCATATTTGACCACTTTCTATCAAATGCCAGGGTCTTGTTTTTATGGCTGAGTAGTATTCCATGGAGTACATATGCCATGCTTTTTCCATCCCCATTCCTAAACTAAGGTTGTGATCTTAGACAAGTCACTTAAATTATTAGCTTCTTACTGCTTTTCTAAATAACCAGAAAGCTTAAACAAAACAAATTCATTTTCTTACAATTTTAGGGGCCATAAGTAAAAAATTGGCCTCCATAGGCTAAAATAAAGGTGTCAGCAGGACTCTATTTCTTCTAGGAAAATCAAAAAAAGAATCTTACTTCTTTTCTTCCCCTGGCTTCTAAAGGCTGCCCATGTTCCTTGACTCAAGGTCCTGCATTGCTCCGACCTCTGCTTTTACCATCACATGCCGTCTCTGACTCTGACCCTCTTGACTCCTTCTTATAAGGAGGAGTTATTTTCGGCCCCCCAGATAATTGAAAACAGTCTCCCAAACTCTAGATCCTTAATGAAATCCCATCTGCAAAGTCTTTAATATTTTCATAGTTTCCTGGGATCAGAACATGTATGTCTTCGGGCAGGAGGAGCATGATTCAGCTTACAACACCTGGGCAAGTCACACTCCATGCCTCGATTTCTCACCTGGTAATAGGAGTAATAACAGCTGCACTATGACTTTATAATGAGGATTCTATGGTTTAAACACGTATGGTATTTACATTATAGCAGATGGCAGGTAAGCTCTCTTTGAGTAGTAGCTCTTACTATGCTTATTATCATTACAGTTTCACTTAGAATATCAACTGGGGAGTAAACACTCAAACTCAGCTTCCTGGCTGCATGCAAATCTTGAATATTTTTTGGCACTTTTGTTTTTTTTTAATTACCAGAGCTCACCAGAGAGAAAGAGAAAGAGAGGGAGAGAGAGAGAGAGAGAGATATCAGTAGAGTGTGGTCATATCACAATCCTTTTTCCTTCATTTCTCCATCCTGTCAGAATCTGGGATAAGCAGACACATGCATCTGGCATGCTTTTAAGATGCTGAGGCCAAACCACAATCAGTCATGTGGTTTCTGGCTGCAACTGCTTCTCTGTGGAGATGGCCCCTGTATGTTTTTAACCAATAATATTATTATATTAAAAGTTACCAATGTACTTATGCACAGTGAACACATTGTATAATCAAGAAACAATCTGAGATGAGAAGACCAGTTGAAATAGTTCAAATTTTAAAAAGTAGCTCAAAATAAACTTTTTAAAAAACATGTGCTATGTTGGGGCCAGCAGGTTGCATAGTGGTTAGGGCCCTGGACTCCCACATGGCCGATCATGTTTCAAGTCATAGACTTGGTGACTTGCTTTCTCACTTTCCCTCTCTTTCTGTCTCTGTTTCTTTCTGGTGAGCACATGTGCCTTATAGAAAATTAAGAAATAATAAATAACATTAAATAAATTATTATTTAGAAGAACATGTACTATGAAAAAGAAATTTGTATGTAATAATACATGTCTCAAGGGCTTACTAGATCACACTGTGCAATGAGCTTTCTTAATCACTATCTTATGCATTCCTCCCAAATTCCTCTAGTATTGATGAGTTCATATGCAAGATCTGCATTGTTATCTTCATTGTACAAGTAAGAAAACCAGAACTTGAATGGTTGAGGATACTGAAGTCTCAAAGTAGTTCAAGTCACTCCCACCATAAAAATTCTGCTCTTAATCAATTCAATTTAAATGTAATAAAAAGAATTTTTATAAAATAACCTTCAAGGTGTATTGCAGTTTTTATTTTTTAATAGAAAACTTTTTGGAATTTCTTTCCTTAATTTTCCCAGGTAAATTAAATTGGAAGGAAGAAATCTAGCACACTGAAGGTGGCAATCTTACAATAACTGGCCTCATGGTCCAACTTGGATGCGACCAGAAAAGGCATT
>NW_006159501.1:5796696-5824104 GCF_000334495.1 Tupaia belangeri chinensis
TTCCTGTAACAATTCTGAACATGCTTTGGGGAGTTTTAAAGGTAAACAAGGCACTCAGTCCAGGCCACTTCACTGTATCTCAGAAAAGTGAGTATAGAGGGTTTATTGATGGCACAAGGAGGCTAACGTAGATGGAAACAGATGTTTGTCCGAAGTGGCCAGCTCCCGTCTGGGTGGTTTTCACAAACATTGACAATGAACCTTCAAGACTGCCATTTGGGTGCCAACACTAATGCTAACAGGACTATTTAGGGGTTGAAGGTTAATAAAGGAAAATTCAGAGTAAATGCAGGAGATACTGGGAGATCAATTAGAAAAGATAAAGGTTGGGGACATGCCATATAGTAATTAATTATTTGTAAAATTGTATCAGAAGCCAAAGGAGATATAAACTCGGAAAAACTCAGCAGATGCTTTATTATGCTTTTTGATAATTTATAAAATGACTCTGAATTGTAAGCATTATCCCGTTTCCAGATAAAGACATTGAGTCTCTAAGAGGAGTTAACTTCGCCAGGGTGACAAGATGATATGTGGCAGGACTAGGAAGCATGTAGATTTTCTTGCTCAAATCCAACACAATTTTGACAACAATAAACATGTATTTTCCTCCAAAGAAGTCTACCTGTGTTTCCACCGTGTGACATCTGTACCTACTGTTCACAAGGATGAGCGAAGGCTGCTTTATGAAGATCCTGTTTACGGAGATGTGAGCAGTGTAAGAAAAGTAACAAGTCACAATTTTGGGTTTCATATCACAAGATGCTGGCAATAACTGGGGGAAGTTACTGCCTCTAGGCCTGGAGGGGAAAGGATGAAGCAAAATTGAGAGCCCTGAGAAGCTGGGGCCATGGGAAAGGGGTTACTCAAAAGGATTTGTGAGAGCTGATGACAAGTGTAGCTACTTTCGACTATTGGCCCGATGGGAAAGGGTGTGTGGTAATCCTCAGACTTCATCTCTCCATTCTCCAAGATCTCCCTAGGTTCTCTAATGGAATGAAGTCAAAGCGGCTGGTGATGCAGAGTGTAAGATGTTCTCCTGGAACACAATTGAAAGAAGACTCTGTAGTTGGCGAAGATAATAGACAATATCCAGCTTTTCAGTTCTCAGAAGCCCAATCTAAGAGAACAAGTCAAGTTCCATTTTGCCAAATTCTGACAGTCCACAATTTACCTTGAGCTAGTTGTTTGAGATTGCTAAATATTGTTTGAATACTTATCTAGTGTATGTAAAGAATACTCTGGTTTCTATTCCATCCACTGAAAATGACAAGCCGAGCAAGTGTCCTAGAAAAGCCTTCAGAAATATCTAAGAAATGTGATAATTATTTTGAAGAATTGAAAAAGTTCATGACTGATTTTACAATGTGTGGAAGATAACAGGATTAGAAGAAAGAGAACTGAAAATGTCCCAACTGTGTCTAGAGGACTTCTGCCTAAGGATCTTACTGAGGATGTCGAATCGAAGGCTCTTCTCGTCCCGAACATTACTTGACAGCTGGGTATCTATGCCTCAGGGCCTATACGAAAAAGCTGGAAGAAAAATCTCTCAGAGATAGAAAGGGCATCAAGAAAGATGACTGATGGAAGATGTACTGGAGACAATTCAAGCAGTAAGATGCTTTATGTACTAGTTACAGGAATTTGGTGTGTAACAGCAGGCATGTTATTTTTATCAGACTTTTCAGAAAATAATGCTCAGGTCATGCTGCCATGCTTTGAGTACAGATCGCTAACTTTGATTGGACCAGTTGCATACTCCATGCATGTTGAATGTATCCCAGCCACAATTTATTTCATTTCCCCATTGTTGGTATCAAATAGCATCACTCGCTTTATCTTATCTTCCTCATTCCAACTTGATTAATCTTTCTACCTATGACCTAGTCACGTCAGGATCAGGTGAGAAATAATGAAGTCAGATTTTGAGCCAAGGTATCCTGACTCTTAGTCCAGCCTTATTCTATCTCTGAGTCTCATTTCTGCTTTAAAATTCTAAGTCTGTGCTTTCAAGATGTATTTTAAAATTAACTTAATGGTGCTCCTAAACTTCCTTGCAAAAGCAGAGGTTCGATACAAACTGAAGACCTAAAAATTTCACTTCATTTGTTTTTGGTTTAATTTTAAAAATATTTTTCTTTTTTTTATTTTTATAAAGCAAATATTACAGAATTTCTTTTTTCAACAGAGAATTTTTCATTCTTCTGTATTAAATGTTTCTTCCCTTTCACTCCCCAACCACCTTCTACCACTCATTCTCTACTGCCCACTCCCCTCTCTTATAGTCTCTGGCATCTAACTTATCCTCTCTACCATCCTATATTTGAATATTTCAATTTCTGCCATAGAGTACAGACGTTAAGTAAATATTAAATAGGGATATACAGTGTTACAATTAATCATTTATAAATATAAATATGCATAGCTAGAAAGCTATTTGGGCTACTTAGATTTTCCTTAATGCTCTGTTCTCTTTCAGTTATGTTTGTTCATTTGTTTGTCTTAAAACTTTTTTTATAGCAGAGATAAACATGGCATTTTATTCAACTTTGGTTTTGAAGGAAATCTGAAAATGTCCTGGTAAGATGAACCTTAACATAAATATCTTTGGAATATAGAAGTGTAGGACTGGCAGATGGTATAATAGTCCCATTGCTGGACTCCCATGTAGTCAACTGTGGTTTGAGTCCCGAATCAGGTGACTTAAAACTCACACATGTGTGTGAGTGCCCAAAGTCCCAAAAGGAGAATGGAGGAGAAGGGGTTACTGCATGGCCATCCTCCTTGGGGGATGATTTCTTGCTTTTTGTCTCTTCGGTGAGCACACACACCATATAGTAAAAATCTCTAAAAACAACAAAAACTAAATAGAAATGTATTACACATAATATAAAAATTAAGAAATAAGTATTCCATATTTGAATTATGTATGATTTGATGCAGTAACTTGACTTGTACAGACAAGACTTTTTAGGAATAGGCAAAAAAATTTTAAAAAAGAATTATTCCTAATTTTTTTTTTAACAAACATGGTTTAAATACTGAGTGTGCAACAACAATCTCAAACTATCCATATAATTCAGGGAAAAAAAGTATTTGTCTAGATATTTTACCTATTCCATAGAAGAAATTTGTCAATTGGATTGAACAGTCATTTACAATAAGATAAACCAGGTATTTGAACTTGTGTTCATCCAGGTAAAATTGTGAATGAGGAAGTGCGACTAAATGTCTAAAGTGAAGTAAATCGAAATCTATAAATTCTACACATAAAACACAACGGATCACGTGACAGACAGTGGTCTGCAAATGCCTGAGGGAGTATCACCTGGAAAAGGGCTAGGCAAGTTCCCTTTGGCCTAGGAGTCAAGGCCAGGGCTAACCAGTAGAAAGTATAGGCCATAGTACTCCAGGCCCCTGCAGGCAAGAATGATCTAAGAGAGTTCTTACAAGTAGAACTATCTCTTGAAGAAGTGGTGAGTTCCGTGTCATAGAAGGTATTAAAATAAAATATAGACGTATCTCCTTTCATCATTTATGTAGTTCTAATTTTGAAAACTGGGATTGAGCTGCCTAGGAAAAAAATGCATTAATCACTGTCCCTTTTCTCCCTCCCTGTGTTCCAATTGCATGATTAAACTCTTGTGCATTAACAAGCAAGAGATTTTTCAAAAGATATATACATGTATATCTCTGAACACAGAGGCAACCATTTCCACTGTACTCAGAGTAGAAGGAAACAGACATGATGATCTCATTGTTGTATTTCTAGGAAAGATGAGTCATGCAGTCTGCTCAAATTCAGGGTGGCTGGAGGGAAGCTGGACATCAAGGAGGCTTTCTTCCTCTTTAATAGGAACCAGAGTCCATCTAAAGTTTCCTTTAAAATGAGAGGGAGGAAAGCTCTTAGAAATTGGCCTAAATTAAGAAAAAAAATATCGCTAGACTGTTCTGGAAAATATAAATATAAATAAATCTGTTTCAAATGGAAATTAATTAAGTTGAATGTGGGGGGTGGGTGGGAAAGAGAGGATCATATAATCCATCCGAAGTCACAGGCTCTCCAGTTGGTAACTCCAGTCAGCCATCATCCCGAGTTTTATTTCAATTTCCCTTTGATTTATTTGCAAGGACAAAGAACCAGTTTAGAGACATGAATGGTTAGAAGGGAGAGAGAGAGAGAGACAGCAGCCAGAGGCATTTACAGCTGCCTCAGCTCCCATGAGGACATAGGAGCAGAAGCACTGATTTCTGCCTTTTTAATTTTTTAAGAACTATTTAACTTTATTTATTGCTTTATTATTTTATAAATTTTCTATAGGTCATGCACACACCAGACAGAGAGAGACAGAGAGAGAGAGAGAGTGAGAAATGAAGCTGCCAGGTCTGGGATTTAAACAGTAGTCGGCTATGTGGGAGTCCAGCACCCCAACCACCATGCCACCCGCAGGCCCCACACACACTTCTTTCTAGGAAAAAACATTTGGTCTATTGAGTAGTAGGGTAATGCCACCATGCCTCTGGAAAATCTTCTTTCATAATAACCCAAACTCAATCCAATAGTTTTATAAGCCTACAAACCAGCACTTACTAAAAGTTTACTATGGACCAGGCACTGAGAAGCATGTTATGGATGTGAAATTGCCATGTTTCCAATTCTAAACTTTGAGATAATTCTTTTTTGCAAATACTCTGCATCTCAGTCTTTCTAAAGAGTTGAGGGCACATTCCCTGTCACTGAGAGGAGTCAGAAAAGGTAGAAACACTGACTTTTGATGGAATGTAGGAGGATGTGAAATTTACATTTTCTTGATAATCTATTTTATTCAATTCATTATAACAAGATAACAACCCGAAAGTATATTTTGAGAGTTTGCTTTCTTTGTTTATTCTTTCCAACACAGAACTTCCTTAGGGATGGAGCAGCCTTCTGACCTATGTCTGTCAAAAGCACTTGAAAACACATAGGGCCACCAGGTGGCATGATGATTAAGTTGCTAGACTCCCACATGGCTGACCACAGTCCAAGCCTTGGACCCAGTGGCTTGAAAATCACCCCAGGCACATGTGTAGATGTGCCCCAAATCCTGGAAGAGAAAGAATTGCAGTGTAGCCATCAACCCAGGCACATGTGCATGTGTGCCCCAAATCCTGGGAGAGAAAGAATTGCGATGTAGCCATTCTCTCTGGAGGATGACTTCTTACTTTCTCTCTCTGTGTCTCTCTCCAGCAAGTGCACACACTTTATGGCAAAAGCTTTAAAAAATGGGGAAGGGAGACATCTAATAGCTGCATCCACGTGGGCAAGAGATAACTACCCAGACCAGCAGATGACAGACCAAAATCTCTAAAAGAAAGACGCTAAGGAAGAAAATAAGGAGAACAAAAATTGAAAAGCTGCCATATGCAGGGGAGAATTTCTGGAATCAGTGCAGGCTGTTCTAACAGAATACCATGGATTGCATGCCTAAGTAACAGACATTGATTTCTAAGAGTAATAAAAGATCAAGGAAAATCCAGTGTCTAGTGAGGACCTATTGCTGGTTTACAGAGAGCCATTTTCTTCTATCTTCCTTTAGCACAGAGCGGAGAGGGGAAAATACTCTCTTGCCTCTATTTAGAAAGATACTAATCCTATTCATCAAGGATTCACTGTCATGACCTAATTATTCTGAAAGACTCTTCCTCCTCATTTTATCACATTGGGGGTTAGGATTTAAACCTATGAGATTGGAAAAGAGGGTCACACACATATTTAGTCTGTGGTAGGAATATAGAAGACCATGTGCATGCTCAAGAAGAAACTTGAGAAACCCCTAAGCTTCCCCTGGCTGACATTTAGGCTCTGTCTAAGTAGGAAAAGGATGGCAGAATGATCAACAGAGTGCACAGCATAAGCAGCGTGTCCCAACTCAGAGCTACTCTTCAATGACCAGGATTATTTTCTTCCTCCCTTCCTTCCTTCCTTCCTTTTTTTGTTCCTCTTTCATTATTTTCTTTCCTTCCTTTTCCATTTTAATCTTTCTTTCTTATTTATTTTGCAAAAAGCACATGTGCTTTCTAGAAGGAGAAAAGAAAATGAGAGGGAGAAGGAGAAAGCTTCCTGACAGCAGTTTATTGGCAATTTTTTTAAATTACCAGAGGGAACATGAGCTTGCCAGAAAAAAGAGAGAGAAAGAGAGAGAGACAGAAATATCACCCTTGATGGAGTCTCATCATATCACAATCCTTTTTCCTCCGTTTCTCCATCCTTCTGGGATTTGGGGCATGCATGCACATGTACCCAATGTATTTTTTAAGTTACCAGGACCAGGATTTTAATCACATACTTGGCCATGCAGGGATCTCACTCCCTTATAAACTAGGCCACAGGACTGGCCTTCTTTCTTTTTTTTTCCTATTTTGTTAAAAGAAGTTTATTTATTTATTTCACAAAGAGTGAGAAATAGAAGAAGAGAGGGGAGTGCACATGTGAGAGGGAGAGAGACAGACAACCTCAACAGGGCATCACGCTCTGCTCTCAGCAGCCTTCTCAGCCAGGCCGGATCATGGGCCTGTGTGCCTGGCATTGACTGTTAACCGCCAGGCTAAACCTGCAGCCCACGTGAATCCAGACGTGCTCATGCAGCACGTTACCACTGTGCCACCACACACACTTTTTCTTGACTTTCTCTTGCTTTGTTTTTCAATCCAGACATTTAAAGAAATATCTGTGAAATCATTACCTGACCTACTAAACCAACAAAGCAAATGATACAGAACAAAGAATTGTATGTATAAAAATAGCTTAGAAAAATCATTAAGCAAACAGTTATTCCTTGGAGACGGGAAAACATTGGATTCCTATAATTATCACACTATAATATTAAACATGCAATCAACACAAACAACAATAAAATAAAGCATGCAAAGAAAGAAGGAAGCATGGTTCGGTCTCAGGAAAAAAAAAAATAGCTGATAGAAATTGTTGCTGAGAAAGCCCACATATTGTATTTACAACACAATGACTTTAAAGTAAACTTCTTTTTTTTTTTGGAAAGGTTTTTGCTATAGGGTACATGCGCTCGTCAGAAAGACGGGAGAGACAGAAAGCGAGAAATCACCACCAAGAGAGATGACCACACCACAATCCCTTCTCCTCCGTTCTTCTCTTAGATCTTGTATATGAACACACACACATGCCCAACATGAGTTTAAGCCACTGGATCCGGAACTCAAAGCACAGTTGACTACGTGGGATTCCAGCGAATAACCGTTACGCTAACTACTGGTCCCTAAAGTAATCTTAAAATCATTCAAGAGCTAAAGAAAACCATGGATAAAGAACAAACAAAATCAGGAGAATGATGCCACATCAAAGAAAGAATATCAGGAAAGACATAAAAACTATTCAAAATAGAACCAAAGAGAAATTCTGGGGCTGAAAATTGCAATCAGTGAAATGATAATTTTGTTTGGGTATTTCAACACATCATTTGAGAAAGCAGAAGAAAAAAGATCAATAAATTTGGACATAGATCCATTGAAATCAGGCAATATGTGGTTCAGGAAGAAAAAAGAATAAAGAAAAATGGACAGAGTTTAAAGGATCTCTACAATACCAGCATATTTGTGTATATATATGCATATATATGCATATATATACTGGTAGCCTCAGAAGGAGAGTATACAAAAAAAGAGGAATAAAGACATTCGATGAATTAATGGTCCAAAACTTTAGAAATGTGGTAGAACACGTGAATCTCTATATCCAAAATATACAATGAATTCTAAAGAGGATAACATCAAGAGATCTGCACTAAGACACTTTATATTGAAGGAAAATAACCAAGGGACTTAAAAGCAACAAAAGAAAAGTAAGTCACTGTGAACAAGGGATACTCTGTAAGATGAACAATAATTTCTTATTGAAAATATGGAAGCTACAGAATAATAAGATTATGTATTTAAAATATTTAAAGGAAAAAAAACTGTCAGGTAAGAATTCTATATACAGTAGCACCATTGCCAAAAATTAAGGAGAAATCAATATGTTCTTAATAAACAAGAGTTTAGACAGGTTATAACTAGTGGATCTTCTTTACAAGATAAGTGAGTTTTTCAAATCAGAATGAAAAGACACTCAAGAGTAAATCAAAGTCATATGGAAAAGTAAAGAGCAATTGCAGAGGTAAACATAAAAGCCAGTGCCATTGCATTTGGGGCTTGAAATTCCTTTTTATTATTATGTGATCTATAACACAGCTTGATAAGCAATAACTACAAATCTGTTGATGCACTTTTATTTATGTACAGGTTGACTAAAATTTCCAAACAATAAGTGTTCTTCAGACTCTAAGGTAAATTCTTTTACCACACAATTGCTACCTCATGGTAGTTCATTTGAATCAAACTCAGTTTATCCATAACCTCCCCCTGCTGGTTTTAATTCTGCACCAGACACGCTCCTGGCTGAACACTGCAACAATACCACAAGAGAATACCTGACTCAGCCTTTCTTGAGTATGTGATAGAACCTCCTCACTGCCCTGTAAACTCTCCCTGGATTGTACTCTTTCAGTTTAATATGAGAAAAATATAAGGCTATGTGAATCTTTTAGGTCGTTGGAAAGCTCATGACATATTTTTAATATAGAAAAACATGTAAAAATACTCATGACTTTTCCGACAACCCAATATTTTTTAAAAATGCTACAGCTGGGGCCAGTAGGTGGTGGTGTGGCTAAGGTGCTGGATTCTTACATGACTGACCACGGTTCAAGTCTCAGACCCAGTGGCTTGAAAATCATGCTGTCATGTATGCATGTGTGCCAAAAATCTTGAGAGGAGAATGGAGAAGGAATTGCAGCATGTCCTTCCCCTCTGGGGGTGATTCTCACTTACCCTCTTTCTGTCTCTCTCTGATGAGTGCAGGCAAAAAATCTTATAAATAAATGCTATTGCTAATGATAATACTTTACTCTCCTTTTTCTTAACCCAAAATTACCCAGAATGCTTATCCAACAAGTTCTGGTGGGAAGTTATCCTAAACGTATACTCTATCTGTGAATATCAGCCTATAGGAAAAACATCTGTAGGTATTTAAAAAAATATTTAATTACATTTATCAAAAATTTTCTGGAAATCTGGGAGCTGATGAAGAGGTAACAATTATGTTGCTGTTGCAACTAAATTTGAAGCTCAATGATTGTACAAGAATAAAAGGTTGCTAATTGGGCCAGGATGACATTCAATCCT
This sequence comes from Tupaia belangeri chinensis, assembly GCF_000334495.1. NCBI lineage: Eukaryota > Metazoa > Chordata > Mammalia > Scandentia > Tupaiidae > Tupaia > Tupaia belangeri. Next base: position 5,805,934 of record NW_006159501.1, read on the forward strand.
GCTACTTGAATATTTGCTTTGAAAAGTAATCACCAAATTCAGTGCTAATGATTAGTTAGCTTGTCTTTGGAATGAGACAGACTCAGTTTTAAATTAGTTGAATGACCTAAGAATTGCATTTAATCATTGAGTGATACTTTCCTAAATTATAAAATGAGGATAACAATTGATTGGTCTTTAGTATGAAAAAAGGTAAGCAATGAAAATTATTTTGAAGATATATGAAGAAACTAAGGATTTCATGGCTCAAGAGATGGAAAAAATTAAAGATGATTTGCCTATCTATTTTCTTATCTTTATCATGTATCACACATAGTGCAAGGTACTCTAATCCAATGGTAAATAGACATCCACAGAATTCTCTATTTACTGGAGATGTTAAACACGTAAATAGTCATTTTATGCACTACTCCAAATTACATAACAGAAATAAGAATCAGAAAATAAAGCCAATTTAAAGAAAAAGTGTTTAATTACATTAATCAAAATTTCGTGCATAAAGAAAAATTTGTCTTAGTCTTGAAGAATGAGAGAATAGTCAGAATCTGTAGAGGATATTTCAGAAAAAGATATGTATGAATTTGGAGAAGATAGAAATGTTTAAAATATTCTGGGAACATTATGTAGAGAGAAGGGTGGCATGCATGGTCTATTTATAGAAAATGTGCAAGATGAGTTTTGGAAAGAGAAGCCACAGATCACAATGGGTATAGTGGATTCAAAAGCTAATTTTATCTTAACAAAAATGCAGGGTGTTTCAATATATATACCTTTAAGATATTATTGGACTTTTGGTTTCCCTTTGGGATGTAAAGAGCTGGAATGAGATTTGTTCGCACCTTAAAAAGAAAAAAATACTGAGATATTGCAAGTTTAAGACTTTTGTTAAAACTGCCTGAAGCCTAAGGCAACCAACCCGTCTGAAATCTCAGGATAGAAAAGCTGGACTTAAGGGAAAGACAAAACATAATTATTTGCTTCTTTGGGGAAGATGAATCTTGGCATCAGGAAGAGGAATTCGGTTAGTTATTCACAAATAAACAGAGGCCACTTGTGGGCTGGCCACAGAGTGCAGATTCTCTGGAGTCTACAAACAGAAAGAGAGTTTCCACCTGCTCTCAGGCTCTTCTCCATGGCCTTTTTCAGGCTCTCCTAGAGGAACTTAGTGAGTGACCTGGAAAGTCTCCCTCATGGTATAGATGTGGGACTATGAAACAGTAGCCACTACGGGGAAGGTGTGAAACCTGACCCAGATTCTTCTTTCCATCCTTCCCGCAGAACCAAGCCTTACTGTGAGAGAAAGGACAGCAAGCACTATTTTCCTGAAGACACTGCTGAAAATGCGTTGTACTAGTAGAAGGCAACAGGTAAAACATGCTAACCGAAGGGAGAGAGAGAAATACATACTAGTCATAGGGGATTTACCCACACTGGAGCACTGGGAACTCCACACTCCTGAGACGAAGGAACTCAGTTCCTGCCCAAGATCAATCAAAACAGAAGAACATCACCCATACTCCCATGACAAGTCTAAGAAGCCAGAGTAACAAGTAACAGTAGAATATTGCCAAAAGAAAGAAAGGAAAAAGACAACGGCTTTAACAAAAAGACTCTCTGAGTTATTTCATATATAGAATTCTCAACTGGGCTGGACTGAGATGTATATGATGCTGGGTAAAGTCTCTTTACAATCTAAATGATGTATAATAATGAAATGTATAAAAATAAATAAATAAACTTTAAAAATAAATAATATTTTTAAAAAGGACATCAAAAGGTAAAGAGGGAACAGATTTTGAGTAAAACCCTCTGGAAAATTAGTCCCCATTGTAAACACAAGGTAATGCAATGGAAATCTTAAAGGCTGTAGGTGCATTGAGGTTATCAATTAAAAATGATAAGAAATAAAAAGCATAACTCCTGCCTCAATTCTCTTAAGCTCTCACACCAACACCAAAGCCATAGTAGACAGAAAGGAATTCCCATTTCAACACACACACACACACACACACACACACACAGTTCCTTCAGTAGCTGCAGTTCTATTCAATATTTCTGACAAAACATTATGAGGCACACAATACGAGAAGGAGGAAAAATACACTGCTAAGGCACCAAGCATTCAATAGAATCAAACTTAGATATGCCACATATTTTAGAAAGCTCAGAATGGGAACTGAATAATGAAACTCTAATATGTTCAAGGCTGTAATAAAAATAGCCAATGATGTGCAAAATTAAATGAGCAATTTTAGCAAAAAATTTGGAAAGTCTAAAAAGTTGATCAAATCAAAATGCTGGAAATAAAACCGCAGTAAGAGATGAAAAATTCCATTGACTGTATCACCAGTAAATTCAATTTGAGGAAAACATTGATAAACTTGAGGTTAGGTTAGGAATTATATAAACTAAAGTAAAAACAAACTTTAAAAGGAATAATAAAGGAAAGAATAAAGAAGGAAGGAAGGAAGGGAGAAAAGAAAGAAAAGATAAAAGGGAAAAAAAAAAACCATGATCTACAACCAAAGGATAATTTCAGATAACTCAATATACATGTAATTACCTTCCCAAAAGGAAGTAATAAAAAGTATGGGTAAGTAGAATTATTTGAAGGGAAAGTGACCAGAATTTTTGAAAATTAATGCCAGGTATCAAACCACAGACTTAAAAAGTTCAAAGAATACCAAGCAAGATTAAAATGAAATCTAACACTATTAGGCATTTTATATCCAAACAAATTAGAACAAATGATAAAAAGAAAACTTGAAAGCAGTTAGAGAGAATAAGATACACTATGCTTAACAGAGCAAAAATAAGAATAATCACAGACCTCTCATCAGAAACAACTCAAGCCAAAGGCAAGGAAGTGTCATTTAAAGTGCTGGGAAAATGATGATTTCAACTCAGTATTTCATATCCAGTTCAAAAAGATTTTGGAAAAACAGATTTAAAGTACGAGTTTATTTAGGTGCAAACAATTTCAAATCCATGCTTAGTTTTTCATAAACTTGTTGATAACTCCTCACATCTTTTAAAAAATAAAGAAGTAAAAATGGACATTTACAAACAAAAACTACTAGATATTGCCAAACAAAGAAAGGGGAAAGCTGTTGGACTGAATATTTATGTCCCCTAAAATTTGTATATTGAAATGCGAATCCCCAGTGTGATGATTTTAGGATGTGGAGCCTTTGGAGGTAATGAGACAGTAAGAGTGGACCACATTGTGGAGCTCGTGCTCTCTCTCCTCACTCCACTTTCTTCCATGAAAGGATATAAGGAGAAGATGTTCATGAGAAAACCAAGATGAAGAACTTTGCCAGCCACCAGATCTGCTAACACCTTGGTGTTGGACTTCCCAGCCTCCAGAGTTGTGAAATACAAATGCTTAAGCCGCCTAGTCTAAAGTAATTTGTTATAGCAGCCCAAACTGACTAAGACAGATCTGTACTACCAAAAAAATTAAAGAAATTCTTCTCACAGAGATACGTGATACAATATGGAAACTTAGATCTACACAAAGAGATGAGGAATGTGGAAAGGGCATACGTGATGGTAAAAATTGAATCTGTTACATATTATTTTTAATTGCTAAAATAGAAAACATTCTTACTCAAATATAATAGCAATGTATTGTGTGTCTATAGTCTATTTTAAAGTAAAATATAGACAAAAATAAAACAAAGAGAGAGGAGGATTAAAAATATACTTTTAAGGGACCAGCCCTTGGCGTAATGGCTATGTTGCTGGACTCCCACATAGTCGACCGTGGTTCGAGTTCCGGACCTGGTGGCTTAAATTCATGCTGGGCACATGTGCGTGCCCAAGATCCTGAGAGGAGAATGGAGAAGGGATTGTGGCGTGGCCATCTCCCCTGGGAAGTGACCTCTCTTTCTCTCTCTTTCTCTCTGTCTCTCTGTCTTTCTTATATACTTTTTATACTTTTAAAGGTCCTTATAGTATACGTAAAATGATGTAATATTATTTAAAAGTAGGCCGTGATTACTATTGTGAAGGTAAAATGGAGTGCTGAAGATTTTTAACAAAGAAAAGGATTAAGGAGGAAATATAAAACAGAATAGATAGAATAAATAGAAAAAAAATTTTTAAGTTGATAGATTTACTTCAACTAGATCAATAATCACATCAATATAGACAGTCTAAACAAACCAATTAAAAGACAGGTCATTAAAAGCTGTCTGTGGGCTGGCCCCATAGCACAATGAGGAAGCCCTGCACAGAGGGAGCCAGATCTCACATGGCTAAATACAGTTTGAATACTACCCCCAGTGGCTTGAAAAACATGGCAGACTTGCACGTGTGCATTCCTATGATCTTGACAGGATAAAGAAATAAAAAAAAGAGAGTTGGGCATAACTGGTTCCACTGGATACACACACTCTCTCTTTTAGTGTGTGCACACGCATGCTCTCTGACATAACACAAGAAAGAAAATTATTATTTAAAAAATTGCCTGCAAGAAAAAACACTTAAAATATATAAATACGTTGATTACTTTAAAATAAATGTATAGAAAAAAGATAAAACCATGCAAATGCTAATCAAAATATGCTAGACTAATTATATTAACTTCAATAAAAGTAGACTTCACCAAAAGAAATATCATTGGAAATAAAGTGGAATAGTAAATAATAGGGAGAAAAAAGATAATGATGCTTCAAGAAGAAATTATCCTAAATGTTTAGGATCTCACAACAAAGCTTTAAATATATGATGTAAAAACTGAATGAACTAGGAGCCAGCAGGTGGCATAATGATTAAGGTGCTGGACTCCCACATGGCCAACTGCAGTTTGAGTCCCAGATCTAGTGGTTTGAAATTCATGCTGGGTATGTGAATGTGCATACCTAAAATCCCGAGAGGAGAATAGACAAAGAGGGATTGTAGCATGGCCAGCATCCCTGGAGGGTGATTTCTCACTTTCTCTCTCTCTCACTCTTTTTGTCTGTCTTTCTGGCAAGTGCATGTGCTCTACAGCAAGAAGTTTTCCAAAAAGAAAAAAAGAATAAGAAAAAGAGGAGGAGGAGGAAGGAGGAGGAGGAGAAGGAAGAGGTAGGAGGAGGAGGAAGAGGAAGGAGGAGGAGGAGGAGGAGGAAGAGGAAGGAGGAGGAGGAGGAGAAAAACTGAAGAAACTGGGCCAGCTCTGTACCTGAGAGGTAAGGGAGCTGGAATCTACATGGCCAACCATGGTTCAAATCTCAGCCCCAGTGGTTTAAGAAGGAATGAAGGAAACGATGCAGTGCCATGACTACCTCATAAAAGAGGTGCCTTATTTCTCTCTTTGAAATGAGTGCATACCCCTCTGGCAATGAAAACAAACAAACTGAAAGAACCAAAAGAACAGAGAGAAGAATTCACAATTACTATTGGGGATTTTAATAGTTCTCTCTCAATAACTTACAGAACATGTAAATTGAATATTAAAAAAGATACTTAAAACATGAAAAATCCTAATAACCTAATTGGCAATTGCCAAGTGCATATGATTTTATTTAAATATTTATTTTCATGCCATATACAAAATTTGTCCAAAACCATTCAAAAATCTTGATAGAAAACAATGCCACTATTCTTCTAGAAGGAAGTAGAGGAATGACATTGTTGGGCAAAATACAAAGTTGGAAAAATACTTTGGGAATCAGTTTTGAAGTTTCTTAAAAGTCCAGATGGGCCCGCAATGTAGTAGTTAAGGTGCTGGATCCCACATGGCTGACTCCATGGTCTGAGTCTCAGACATAACAGTTTGGAAACACTCTGGGCACAAGTGTGTGCATGCATAAAACCCCAAGAGGAGAACAGAGGCAAAGGGATTGCCCATGGCCATCCCCCTCTGAGGTGATTTCTCACTTTCCCTGGATCTTTGTCTCTCTCTGTCTCTCTCTAGCCAGAACAACCTGTGGCAAAAATCTAAAACAAAATTAAAAAAAATAAACTATTAAACACACACCTATCATATGATAATCAACTACTAGGAATTTCCTAGGAGAAAAGAAAACACATGCTTAAAAATTTGCATGAGAATGTTCACACCAATTTGTTATTTATTTTTATTTTTAAGGTTTTTGCGATAGGATACATGTGCTTGGTGGAGAAAGACGTAGAAAGATAGGCTGAAGGAAGGTGAGAAATCACCCCCCAGGGAGGATGGTCACACCTCAGTTCCTTTTCCTCTATTCTCCTCTCAGGATTTTGAGCATGCATGTATGCCACCTGGTGTGATTTTCAAAATGCCAGGTTCAGGGCTCAAACCATGTTCTGTCATTTGGTAGTCCAGTGCCTTAGCCACCATGCCACCTGCTGGTCCCAAAATGTCATGATTTGCAAGCTGCCAGGTCTGAGACTAGAACCTCAGTCAGACATGTGATAATCTTGTGCCTTACCCACCACGCCATCTGCTGGTCCCTGCAATTTCAATTTTAATAGCCCAAAACAGGAATAAGCCCCAATTTTTCATTAATCGGTGAGTAGTGAAACTACTCAGTTATAAAAAAACAATGAACTACATGCAGCATCAAGACTGAATCTCACAAGAATAAGGCTGGATTAAAAGAAGATGGTAAAAAAAGAACACATACTACCTAATTCTATATAAACAAAGCTCTAGAAAATGAAAAATCAACCACAATGACACACAGACCCATAGACCATCATGAAAAAAATCAGCTATATGTAGAAGTACACAAATACATACAGTTGTTTTTTGACAAGGGTACAATAATGACTCCATACACAAGAGGTGATTTTCAACAGGTGATGCTGGAACGATTGAACATCATATGCCAAAGAATGAATTAATTTCCATTGAACACCTTAAACAAAATTAATGCAAAATGCATCATAATTGTTTATAGCAAGTTTATTCATATATAATAAATTACTACTCAGCAATAGAAGTAACGAACTTTGTCATCCACATGAACATAGGTGGATCTTCAATGATTTTCCTAGACCAATGCTCAGTGTTTGGGAAGGGAAACAGTGGTCTGAGCCAGGTCCAATATGAAGATTTTTTCGTTGTTATGTCAATGTTTTGTAGCATGCTCTTCACGGTAGGTACATATCTCAGTGCACTGATCCAAACCCACTGAACCATACAACAAAGTTGTATAACCTTAAATCCATTTTATTCTATATGACTTAAAAGCAAAACAGTACAAAAACTGCCACTGGGAATATGTCAGGAGAGAGAGTTTGTATTTTAAAGAATTATATGAGAATAATAGAGAGCTAAATTTAAAATATTTGAAACAGGAGTTAACATGGGTCTATTTCTCTAATTAAAAACATTACCTAGTAGTAAGTATATTTTATTTGGACACCATATATACTAACAAAAGAGTTACTCTAAAAAATAATATCTAATATGCAAAATGACAAGACATGTTTCTGTTAATGCTAATATAGCAGCCATTGTCTATCCCTTGTAGTTTAGAAAGATTCTTTATGTAAATAATGCTCCAATATTGTGAGATAATAATTAGTATGCTCAAATTTATTTTTTAGATGGGGAATTTGAAGTTTACCCCAGATTCATTAGGTAGAAGTAGCAATAGCTGTATTCAGACAGCTCTAGTGACCAGCCCCCTGTATCTGCTCCCTTCACTGTTAAACTATGTTGTCGTGTATAACAGTGGCATAGCAGAATGAGGAATGATGTCTTCACTATGGTATTTTTCTGTTCAGTCCTTTCATTCCAAATCATGATACATTCAAGGCACGTGTGCACCACCTACCCAACTAGGACAATAGAAGGCTCTGTATGAAACAGCTAAATTGATTTTCGTACTCAGAGTGAATAGAAACCACCAGGGGAGTTGCATAAGGGACCTCCAGAAATCCACAGTTCTTCAGCTAAACTGGCAATTTATAAATTTTTGAAAATGATGGGTAGAAACTTGGGAGAGCAAAAAGACAACAATATTTAATGACTGTAAGCATTTCTACTATAAAAGTTGGGAAGATTCCAGTACCACTTTGGGGAAGCTAGTTCCTTTGTCAAAATGAATTAAGAAAAAAAAAAAAAAAACTAAATGATACTTTTTATCATATAAATGTGAAGTCAAGATTCTCCTCAGGAATCAAAATGATTAAGGTTCCAAAAAGCAAACTGTTCTGGAGATGAAAATGTAAAATATTTTCTATGTCAGAGGCTGAGCTGCTCTCTATAAAAGATACTTTGAAAAATGCATCTTGAAAAAGTACTTTTTTTTTTTAAGTCTTAGGATAGAATAAAAGAGTGAAGTCATCAATTTTATCTGTTTTTAGCTGGCCCTTGGAATAACTGAGAGCCCTTATGTGTGAAGAAGGAAGCCCAAACCTGACAGGTTTTGTGGCAAATCACGTACAAAGGGCTGCTGCTAAGACTTTGGGCAGAAGTCTTATTAGGTAAAGCCCTCACTCCTGTTTCCACAGAGAACCTAGAACGGTCCCATCTTGAGATTTATAACCACAAGGAATGCTTTTTCTTTCCATTGTATTTTCTCTTTTTTTAAGAGATGTTAGCTATAGGGTGTGTGCACTCACTGGAGAGACAGTCAGAGAGATAGGAAGTGAGAAATCACCCCCTGGGGGATGGCTATGACACAACCTCCTGTCCTCCATTCTCCTCTTGGATTTTGAGCATGCTTGCACACATGCCCAGCGTGAGTTTGAAGTCACCGGGTCTGGAACTTGAACTGTGATCAGTCATGTGGCAGTCCAGTGCCTTAACCACTATGCCACCTGCTGGCCCCTATATTGTGTTTTCTAATTAATTTGTTGTGCCAAAGAAAGGTCTTAGTTTTAACACACTGATTGTGTGTGTGTATATGTAGATATCATATTACTATCTCATTTATTATTTATGCTTTTTCAGTTATAAAATATATCATATAAAAAACGATAATTTAATCAGACACTCTAAAATTTATTCATTTTTTTAGGGAAATATTTGCTATAGGGTGCATGCACTTGCTGGAGAGACAGAGAGACAGAAAGAGAGAAGTCACCCCTGGGGAGAATGGTCATGCTACAATCCATACTTCTCTCAGGATTTTGGGCATGCATGCACACACACACGGTGTGAGAATTGAAAGCTGCTGAGACCAGGGCTCAATCCATCGAAAACTATATGGGAGTCCAGTAACATAACCACTATGCCATCTGCTTGTCTCAATTTATTTATTTTTTATTAGGTTGTCGAGAAAGTCAAGGCACATTTTCTGTTTTTCTATGCAAAAATGCATCATGACTTTCCAGGCAATCCAATATTTCTGCATCTTCACTAGCTAAGATTTGGGTTAAAAATGCTAAGTTTCTGAATAGCTTTGTAAACAATGGGCTTGACAATTGAGAAACTAGAGTTAGAACAAATAGCAAAAAAGCTGTTGTAGTTTCAAAAGTACAACACACAAATTTTCAGGAACAGCATGTTATAAAAGAAAGGATATTTGAGTGAGACATTGGAATTTCAGCTAATAATTTCAAGTAACTAAAAGGATTCAAAACCATGGTTTAATCAAAAATAACATTCTATTTTTTCAAAGATAATAAAAATATTTCCACAGCTATGAGTAAGAGAGGTTGACGGAAAAGAAAAGGAAAAAGTATAGAGACAGGAAGATAGATTGACTGCATTAGATAAAGAATTATTTACTTAAAGATCCCATTAAGAAACTGAAAAGCCATGCCACATATTGGTAATTCTTACGTATTTTTGCCTGACTTATTTCTAGGTACTTGATGCATATTTAAGTGTTAATAATAATGTTTTAAAGTTTATCTTCTAAACGTTTTTTACTTTGGTATTAATTACTTTCAGGTTTAATTTTATATCAAACAACAAGCTCTTATTAATGCTTAAGATCTATGTGTAGAATCCTTTTCTATGAATAATTGTATAATATGAAAATAAAGACAGTTTTGCATAACACCTTATAATCCTCACATGTTTTCCCCACTTAATTGCAAGGGCTATTGATCTCTAGCACAAAGCAGAATAAAAAATGTATGGTGTAGTAATTTTATGATTCCTAATATTAAATTACAAGCTTTCAATTCTATACCATTAACAATGTCAATGGGGGAAACTCTTTGCTAAATTTTATTAAATTAGGGTCATTCCCATCTATTCTTTGTTTTCCTAAAAGTTTTCCATAAATTGTTATTGAATTTTATCAAATTATTTTTCTACCCATGTTGAGATCATAATAACAGTTTTCTCTTTTAATATTTTGATGTCCTGATTTGATTAATTTTTAAATGGTCAATGAAACTTACATTACTGAGATAATGACACCATAGATCTGCTACAGTATTGCTTGTTTTAATTTTATATGTGGTTATTTATTTTATCACTTTAACATTTCTATGCAGTTTTCATTGTTTTTTTAATTTTAAAATGTTTTAGAAGTGTTTCAGGAGAAATAAATGGAAATTTGCTAATTAGTCTTTGAGAGTGACAAAATTCTAGTTGATAACTTCCCTTTTATGGTTAGATAAGAGAGCTTGAGGTATTTAGGTGAATCCAGTAAAGACTGCATTCTCAGCCACCTTTGTAGCTAGGTTTGGTCACGTGATTATGTTCTAGCCAATGAGATATAAATAAATACGTTGTACAAAAGTAAGCATACTTAAAGTGAGCTAGTTAGCAACACAGTCTATCCACGAGAGGAACTCAACATTGTCCAGACTTAACGCACAAAATTCATCTTTATAATCATGTAAGATGTTTCTAATTCCAGGGATAAAAAATCAACTCAAATCAGCATGAGCAATAAATAGATGGGGAGACAGAAAACATGATTAATTTATTAATATATTAATATTTATTAATAAATCAAGGATTAGTGCTGGTATTGGATATGACTGGATCAATTGGGAGTTCTTAATTTCACACTTGCATGTGTTTGCTTTGCTTATCGTCTTCCACTGCCCTCTAGAACGGCTTTCTTCATGTGTCAGAATATGTATCTGTGAACATTCCCTTACTCTCATTCTGGGATCGAGAGCCTTCTTCCCTAGTAACAAATTGAAAATTGCTGAATATAAAACTCCACTTGGCCAGAGTTGGGCAAGTCCCAGCTAGGTCAATATCTTTGGTCATAAAAGAATATGGCTTTTCATAATGGATTTTTTTGAGCAGTCCTCTCAAAGAAGGGGAGATTATAAATTCTGAACAAATAAAAATAATGAGAGTCCAATATAGGCTCTCCAGGTGTAGGGAGTGGATGAATTCATGCGTTTCTTGGCTCTGGTCAAACAGACCAGAGTTTAAGACCAGACTCTAATCCCAGAGCAGATTTACACCAAGCGGACCTACAGGATTTTAGACTGAGGGAGAAAGGGTCTCCCTCGGAAGTCAGACAGGTATTTGGAGCTCACTGGGCTATTTTATCAAGCCACAGAAGCACAGCACACGATCCTACCACATCCAACGAAGGCCTGAAGCTTCTGCCTTCTCAAATTGGCGTGGCAATAAGTGGGAGAAAGGCAGAGGCTGCCAGGTCTCCAAATAATGTCTCTTAGAGCTGCTATTCCCTCCCATATTAAATTAAGCATTATATTCACACTTTATCTTCCTTGGTGAACTGTGATTGCTATGAGGCGTCTTTTTTGTTTGATGTCATCTTCTTTAACTCATCTTTAACCACAGACCTATCCTTGTTATGAGTACAGATTAAAAGAAGGAGACCTTATCTCTCAGCCTCTCAGCAGATGCTTTGGGAAGATCATATGTTTTCTCTTCTTTGTATCATTTTTATAGCTCCACACAGTTTAGTCATGACTGCACATAGTAGGAATGCAGTTCTTACAGTCCTTATGAGCTGATGACTACATTTTTTTCAAGTTTGCTCTCAAGGCTGCTCATAATAGACAGTGGGCTGATACAGTTCCAAAGTGCTATTACATAGCTTCTGGCTTTGTCTAACTTTTCTTTCAACCATACATCAAACAGACCAGGCTGAAAAATGTGATGGCCCAGGCGTCAGACCAGCTCCAATCCCAGTCACGCAGTGTTCCATTGCTCCCAGCCACTGCTCTTTTTCTGTTTCTATTTGAGAATTTATGGCTTTAATATTTGATTCTCTAGGGGAGAAGCTATGAAGAAAAATATAAGGTATAAAAATATTGGTTGTGTAGTTTAGACATATGTTTTTAATTGCAAGAAAGTCATTCAGTAAAGAATTTCCAAGTGCCTCAGTACTATTGCAAATGGTGTGAAAAGGTTAAATTACTTCCCCAACAAGAACAGAACCAGTGGTCTGAATATCCGGTCTCTTATCCTCTCTGCCACCTCCCATATGTATATATATAATGCCCTATGACTTAAAAGTACCTTTCAAAAATTCCTAACTACACAGCAGAGTTTTATAGTGTGGGACACCAGTCAGTTCCTCTTGTGTATGCAGAAAGGAATTTAAAGTTTTCTAGAATTCCAACCTTCTGAAAAGCCTGAGGCAAGCTTCACATTTCTGTACAATCAGAACAAATGTACCTAAAGATTTATGTACCTGGATAGAGAAATTACTTCTTCCAATACACTAAAGGAAGGAGTAAAAGCCAGGTGAAGGTTCATGGAGAAGACAAGTTTAGCACGCATAGATGTTTAATGGAGCAGTTCTTTATACAACCAGATGGAAGGACTGGGTACCACTTAAGTGACAAATTAGACTTCTGTGCCTACTGGGTTTTGATTCATTAGTGAGGTCTTTAGCATGCAGGGCTCTCAAAGAAATGAGTTTGAATTCTGTCTAAATCAAAGGGTAATTAACAGATATTGATTCATCCAAGCTGTTGTCACATGGAAGCACAGCTCTCTAAGCATCTGGCCATCCACTGTGGATGGGGGAAAGGTCCCCAGGTAGTTCTAGGCATTGTCATACTGCCTTACCTCTATCACTTTTGTGGATTCTCCTAGAGATGGAGAAGAGGAAGCAGACTGACAAGTTTTGAGCATCTACTATGTACTGAGCTCTGAAGTGTATGTCTAACGAAAGTTCATTTAATTAATACAACAATTCTTGATGTAGTGCTTTTCAGCTTTTCATTGCACCTAAGGAAACTAATTCTTAAGTGGGCATAAGATCTCATGCATAGTTCCTAGAGTTGGCACTTGACAAAGCCAACTCTGTTCCTAAAACCAGGACTCTTTCTACTCATCATTCATCCATTTACTTGAAACAGTAGTCATGTTCTGTGCCATCTGAGGATTCAGAGACAAAGAGGCAGAGCACCTGCCTTGGGTATTAATTCACATTATACAAAAAAAAAGAAAGAAAGAAAGAAAGAAAGAAAGAAAGAAAGAAAGAAAGAAAGAAAGAAAGAAAGAAAAAAGAACAGGTACTTGAATAGTGTACTAAATACTATAACTAAGTGGTTATTCATCAGAAACTCAGAGTAACCCTTGTATGGTTTTCACCACTGAGAAGAAATATACAGAAACCAAATAAAACACAATCCTCCATTCTCCTCTTGGATTTTGAGCATGCTTGCACACATGCCCAGCGTGAGTTTGAAGTCACCGGGTCTGGAACTTGAACTGTGATCAGTCATGTGGCAGTCCAGTGCCTTAACCACTATGCCACCTGCTGGCCCCTATATTGTGTTTTCTAATTAATTTGTTGTGCCAAAGAAAGGTCTTAGTTTTAACACACTGATTGTGTGTGTGTATATGTAGATATCATATTACTATCTCATTTATTATTTATGCTTTTTCAGTTATAAAATATATCATATAAAAAACGATAATTTAATCAGACACTCTAAAATTTATTCATTTTTTTAGGGAAATATTTGCTATAGGGTGCATGCACTTGCTGGAGAGACAGAGAGACAGAAAGAGAGAAGTCACCCCTGGGGAGAATGGTCATGCTACAATCCATACTTCTCTCAGGATTTTGGGCATGCATGCACACACACACGGTGTGAATTGTAAGCTGCTGAGACCAGGACTCAAATCATGGTAAACTACATGGGAGTCCAGTAACATAACCACTATGCCATCTGCTTGTCTCAATTTATTTATTTTTTATTAGGTTGTCGAGAAAGTCAAGGCACATTTTCTGTTTTTCTATGCAAAAATGCATCATGACTTTCCAGGCAATCCAATATTTCTGCATCTTCACTAGCTAAGATTTGGGTTAAAAATGCTAAGTTTCTGAATAGCTTTGTAAACAATGGGCTTGACAATTGAGAAACTAGAGTTAGAACAAATAGCAAAAAAGCTGTTGTAGTTTCAAAAGTACAACACACAAATTTTCAGGAACAGCATGTTATAAAAGAAAGGATATTTGAGTGAGACATTGGAATTTCAGCTAATAATTTCAAGTAACTAAAAGGATTCAAAACCATGGTTTAATCAAAAATAACATTCTATTTTTTCAAAGATAATAAAAATATTTCCACAGCTATGAGTAAGAGAGGTTGACGGAAAAGAAAAGGAAAAAGTATAGAGACAGGAAGATAGATTGACTGCATTAGATAAAGAATTATTTACTTAAAGATCCCATTAAGAAACTGAAAAGCCATGCCACATATTGGTAATTCTTACGTATTTTTGCCTGACTTATTTCTAGGTACTTGATGCATATTTAAGTGTTAATAATAATGTTTTAAAGTTTATCTTCTAAACGTTTTTTACTTTGGTATTAATTACTTTCAGGTTTAATTTTATATCAAACAACAAGCTCTTATTAATGCTTAAGATCTATGTGTAGAATCCTTTTCTATGAATAATTGTATAATATGAAAATAAAGACAGTTTTGCATAACACCTTATAATCCTCACATGTTTTCCCCACTTAATTGCAAGGGCTATTGATCTCTAGCACAAAGCAGAATAAAAAATGTATGGTGTAGTAATTTTATGATTCCTAATATTAAATTACAAGCTTTCAATTCTATACCATTAACAATGTCAATGGGGGAAACTCTTTGCTAAATTTTATTAAATTAGGGTCATTCCCATCTATTCTTTGTTTTCCTAAAAGTTTTCCATAAATTGTTATTGAATTTTATCAAATTATTTTTCTACCCATGTTGAGATCATAATAACAGTTTTCTCTTTTAATATTTTGATGTCCTGATTTGATTAATTTTTAAATGGTCAATGAAACTTACATTACTGAGATAATGACACCATAGATCTGCTACAGTATTGCTTGTTTTAATTTTATATGTGGTTATTTATTTTATCACTTTAACATTTCTATGCAGTTTTCATTGTTTTTTTAATTTTAAAATGTTTTAGAAGTGTTTCAGGAGAAATAAATGGAAATTTGCTAATTAGTCTTTGAGAGTGACAAAATTCTAGTTGATAACTTCCCTTTTATGGTTAGATAAGAGAGCTTGAGGTATTTAGGTGAATCCAGTAAAGACTGCATTCTCAGCCACCTTTGTAGCTAGGTTTGGTCACGTGATTATGTTCTAGCCAATGAGATATAAATAAATACGTTGTACAAAAGTAAGCATACTTAAAGTGAGCTAGTTAGCAACACAGTCTATCCACGAGAGGAACTCAACATTGTCCAGACTTAACGCACAAAATTCATCTTTATAATCATGTAAGATGTTTCTAATTCCAGGGATAAAAAATCAACTCAAATCAGCATGAGCAATAAATAGATGGGGAGACAGAAAACATGATTAATTTATTAATATATTAATATTTATTAATAAATCAAGGATTAGTGCTGGTATTGGATATGACTGGATCAATTGGGAGTTCTTAATTTCACACTTGCATGTGTTTGCTTTGCTTATCGTCTTCCACTGCCCTCTAGAACGGCTTTCTTCATGTGTCAGAATATGTATCTGTGAACATTCCCTTACTCTCATTCTGGGATCGAGAGCCTTCTTCCCTAGTAACAAATTGAAAATTGCTGAATATAAAACTCCACTTGGCCAGAGTTGGGCAAGTCCCAGCTAGGTCAATATCTTTGGTCATAAAAGAATATGGCTTTTCATAATGGATTTTTTTGAGCAGTCCTCTCAAAGAAGGGGAGATTATAAATTCTGAACAAATAAAAATAATGAGAGTCCAATATAGGCTCTCCAGGTGTAGGGAGTGGATGAATTCATGCGTTTCTTGGCTCTGGTCAAACAGACCAGAGTTTAAGACCAGACTCTAATCCCAGAGCAGATTTACACCAAGCGGACCTACAGGATTTTAGACTGAGGGAGAAAGGGTCTCCCTCGGAAGTCAGACAGGTATTTGGAGCTCACTGGGCTATTTTATCAAGCCACAGAAGCACAGCACACGATCCTACCACATCCAACGAAGGCCTGAAGCTTCTGCCTTCTCAAATTGGCGTGGCAATAAGTGGGAGAAAGGCAGAGGCTGCCAGGTCTCCAAATAATGTCTCTTAGAGCTGCTATTCCCTCCCATATTAAATTAAGCATTATATTCACACTTTATCTTCCTTGGTGAACTGTGATTGCTATGAGGCGTCTTTTTTGTTTGATGTCATCTTCTTTAACTCATCTTTAACCACAGACCTATCCTTGTTATGAGTACAGATTAAAAGAAGGAGACCTTATCTCTCAGCCTCTCAGCAGATGCTTTGGGAAGATCATATGTTTTCTCTTCTTTGTATCATTTTTATAGCTCCACACAGTTTAGTCATGACTGCACATAGTAGGAATGCAGTTCTTACAGTCCTTATGAGCTGATGACTACATTTTTTTCAAGTTTGCTCTCAAGGCTGCTCATAATAGACAGTGGGCTGATACAGTTCCAAAGTGCTATTACATAGCTTCTGGCTTTGTCTAACTTTTCTTTCAACCATACATCAAACAGACCAGGCTGAAAAATGTGATGGCCCAGGCGTCAGACCAGCTCCAATCCCAGTCACGCAGTGTTCCATTGCTCCCAGCCACTGCTCTTTTTCTGTTTCTATTTGAGAATTTATGGCTTTAATATTTGATTCTCTAGGGGAGAAGCTATGAAGAAAAATATAAGGTATAAAAATATTGGTTGTGTAGTTTAGACATATGTTTTTAATTGCAAGAAAGTCATTCAGTAAAGAATTTCCAAGTGCCTCAGTACTATTGCAAATGGTGTGAAAAGGTTAAATTACTTCCCCAACAAGAACAGAACCAGTGGTCTGAATATCCGGTCTCTTATCCTCTCTGCCACCTCCCATATGTATATATATAATGCCCTATGACTTAAAAGTACCTTTCAAAAATTCCTAACTACACAGCAGAGTTTTATAGTGTGGGACACCAGTCAGTTCCTCTTGTGTATGCAGAAAGGAATTTAAAGTTTTCTAGAATTCCAACCTTCTGAAAAGCCTGAGGCAAGCTTCACATTTCTGTACAATCAGAACAAATGTACCTAAAGATTTATGTACCTGGATAGAGAAATTACTTCTTCCAATACACTAAAGGAAGGAGTAAAAGCCAGGTGAAGGTTCATGGAGAAGACAAGTTTAGCACGCATAGATGTTTAATGGAGCAGTTCTTTATACAACCAGATGGAAGGACTGGGTACCACTTAAGTGACAAATTAGACTTCTGTGCCTACTGGGTTTTGATTCATTAGTGAGGTCTTTAGCATGCAGGGCTCTCAAAGAAATGAGTTTGAATTCTGTCTAAATCAAAGGGTAATTAACAGATATTGATTCATCCAAGCTGTTGTCACATGGAAGCACAGCTCTCTAAGCATCTGGCCATCCACTGTGGATGGGGGAAAGGTCCCCAGGTAGTTCTAGGCATTGTCATACTGCCTTACCTCTATCACTTTTGTGGATTCTCCTAGAGATGGAGAAGAGGAAGCAGACTGACAAGTTTTGAGCATCTACTATGTACTGAGCTCTGAAGTGTATGTCTAACGAAAGTTCATTTAATTAATACAACAATTCTTGATGTAGTGCTTTTCAGCTTTTCATTGCACCTAAGGAAACTAATTCTTAAGTGGGCATAAGATCTCATGCATAGTTCCTAGAGTTGGCACTTGACAAAGCCAACTCTGTTCCTAAAACCAGGACTCTTTCTACTCATCATTCATCCATTTACTTGAAACAGTAGTCATGTTCTGTGCCATCTGAGGATTCAGAGACAAAGAGGCAGAGCACCTGCCTTGGGTATTAATTCACATTATACAAAAAAAAAGAAAGAAAGAAAGAAAGAAAGAAAGAAAGAAAGAAAGAAAGAAAGAAAGAAAGAAAG
>NW_006159501.1:5824167-5846004 GCF_000334495.1 Tupaia belangeri chinensis
AAAGAAAGAAAGAAAGAAAGAAAGAAAGAAAGAAAGAAAGAAAGAAAGAAAGAAAGAAAGAAAAAAGAACAGGTACTTGAATAGTGTACTAAATACTATAACTAAGTGGTTATTCATCAGAAACTCAGAGTAACCCTTGTATGGTTTTCACCACTGAGAAGAAATATACAGAAACCAAATAAAACACAAACTCAACTTTGTAAAATCGAAAATTTGTAGTTGGGGAAGATTTATTGTCTCTTTAGTATTCATGACATCAATCTAAATTGCTTACTGTTTTCCTACTGGCTTTATGCTCTTCGGATGCTGCTCCTTCTTCATCTGTCTTTTCAAAGGTATATGCATTTCAGGGAATCAATGGTTATTTGACTCTGGAGTCCACGACTGGAAGTGTGTATGAATGACAACCTTCCAATATGTCTATGTTAGTGATATAGCTATAACCATTTTGAAATAGAAAATGGTGGGTAAATGTGTGTTTTGTGGTTTGGTAGTTGTAGACAGTCTGTAAAGGATGAGAACTGTCTAAAAAATGGAAGACTGGTTAGAAGAACTATATAGAGATTACAGAAGACAGAAGTAAATAAGAAATAGGTTGAATCCATGTCTTAGCTACTGTGAACAGTGCTACAATAAAAATGGGGGTGCATATTGATTTATTTTCCATTGGATATATACCAGTCGTGGGATTACTGGATTATAAAGTAGTTCTAGTTTTATTTTTTTTAAGACACTCAAGGAGACCTTGGTTGACAGATACAAGAGCACAGGTAGAAAGTAGAATGAGTTCTTGGGTACTATAGCACAGTACTGATAGTTGAAGACGGTAATTCAATGTGTACTTCTGATGAGAAAGGTGAGTGTCAAAAGTGCACAACACAAAGCAATGACAAATGTTTGCAATGGTGGATATATTTCTTGCCCTGATTTAATCATTACACAATTGACACACATTTGAAAAACTACACCTTAGGCCCTAAATATGCACAGCTATTATGTAAAATAGATATAACAGTGAAGGAATCAGGAACAGTCAAAGGCTGAATTTTTTTAAAGGACAAAAGGACAGGCATTTCAAAGCAGAGTTTTCTTTAAAGAATTATTTATTTAATTTTATTTGTTATTATTATTATTAGTCTCCAACATGCCACAAGGCATGTGCACTTACCAGAGCAAAAGAGAAAGAGAAATAGGGAGAGGAGAGGGAAAGTGAGAAAGCAAGCCACTAAGTCTGGGACTTGAACTGTGGATCAGCCATGTGGGATCCCAGTGCCCTAACCACCATGCCACTTGCTGGCCTCAAAACAAAATGTTTTAGATAATATCTTTACTGGGAGGTATGTTTGAAGATGAGGAAAATAGAATATTAATGATCACTTTTGACTGGTTCAGTGACTTTCGTTAGTGTGAGTAGAGAAAGGATAAGTGGAAAGGTCCTTCTTTCTCCTAACTTGGGCTATTGGTTATTTGGGAATGAGGTATACCTTTTGTGACTCAGGAATTTCTCAGGCTTACTGAGCACTCACCTGTCCCCTTAGCATCCTCAGTCCTGATCCCTTAGTCTCTGATCTTTCACACCCAAGGCTGCAGTCACCATATTTAAATTCAAGGCTGCATTATGAAGAGGCTGCTCTAATTATCTCTCATGGTAACTCCTGTACTCAGGCAGGACAAATTTCCATCCTGTGGAATTTTAAAGCTCACAGCTGCCTATTTTGCATCTGTACTACATAAGAATTAGCTAATGCAATGACATCTGGCCTAAGACCCACGAGAAAGAGTCACTGTTCAGGGGTGTTCCAACTGCTGCTGATGTAGCTCAGATGACACCAGATGTGAAGTGATAAACATCCATCCTCAACCTGCTCTTTACTCGCAATGCTCAACTGAGGTCTAATGATGCTTCAAAGAAGTTGCTGTGTTCCTCTTGTTCAGATTCTGAGTGTTCATGTTAAAGGGATTCTTCCCTTCAAAAGGAATGTTTAAAATGTCCCTCCTCCTGTTCCAACTCCTAGGACAGATTCCTTAGAGAAAATGCAGACTCGGGCTTAGCCAGAGAGAATGCTGCTTCAACACAGACTTGGGAAGCAGCAGGTAGAGAGGCTTACATAAACATCCTTGGTGCCCACAAGACTTAAGAACGACGCTGCAAGCAAATGCTGAAGCAAAGCTAGAATCAGTTAAGTCCCTGATTTCAGAACCAATGCCCCGTTGCAGACCAGACCACCAGCAACAAAAGCAGGGGAAGCATCTGAATGAGACATAAAGAGAAGGAGCAACTCCCAGCTGAGGGTTCAGGGCTCTTACCAACATTGATAAAGAGACTCTGGAGAGTGAGCTCCTGCCTCGGGTGTTTCTTGCCCATTGAATATGTGTGCATACGTGTGTCTAATCACCTTCACAGAGTTTTCATAAAAAGTCTAGGTCAAAAATTTAAAAAGGAGTGGGAAATTGAGCAAAATATGAAAACAGCAATAGAAATCCTCATGGGAACTGTTATTTACAGACCCTCAAGGCTGGATGCTTGCCTCAACATTGCCTGCAAGCAGCACTGTCTTTGTAAAAGGAACACTGAAAAGATGTGCAACTTGCAATTGACAGAGAGAGAGGGAGCTGTCGAAAACACATCCAGCTCAGCTGTGCTGCAATCCCTTCTCCAGTTTTCCAACATGTCAGAATTTTGTTCATGTGCACACATGGGACTGGCATGTTTTTCAAGTCACTGGGGTCTAGGATTCAAGCCATGTCAAATCCAGCTCAGCTCACTTAACTACTAGGCTATTCAGTTAGCCCAAGCTAGCTAATCATTTTTTTTTTTTTTGAAGAGTTTTTTGCTATAGGGCACGTGCACTCACCAGAAAGTCAGAGACAGAGAGACAGAGCGCAACAAATCACCCGCCAGTGGGATGGCCATGCTGCAATCCCTTCTCCTCCATTTTCCTCTCAGGATCTTGGGCATGCATGCGCATGTACCCGGCATGAGTTTAAGCCACTAGGTCTGGTACTTGAACTGCAGTCAACTACATGGGAGTCCAGCAACATAGCCATTATGCTAACTGCTGGTCCCAACCTAGCTAATTTTTAAAATGGAATTGATACTAATGCAGCAGAGAAGGTCTAAGAATTACTAAACATGAGTATGAATATATATAAACCCGCTAGTACAGATCTTTGCACATAGTGGTTATTCAAATATATTCCTCCATCCTCTGTAATAAGTACGCTGAATATAACTCATTAAATATGCAAATAGTCCTGATTATCATATTTGATTGTCATAATATTTTTGGGTTTTATATGTATCTATATATTTGCAATTAAAGTGTGAATTTATTGTTATGAGGTAGGTACAGAGGAGCCTTGCAGTTCCTGTTTTAGAATTAGGACATTAAGTCGAGCCGTGATGACATAGTGATCATGCAAAGCTCTCCTGAGAGCTTGTTGTCAAGTTTCAGCTTTATTTTCATTCTTCTTTATGTGTGTGTGTGTGTGTGTGTGTGTGTGTGTGTGTGTGCTGCATTTGCTATTCCTTCATATTTGCTGAGACCAAATATGAAGGTCCCATGTCCCAGGATTATGACCTGAGGTCTTCCTACACATGCCTGCAATCTAGGCTGAGGATCAGGGAGGGATCACAGTGTGAAGACCCTGTGAAAGGCATCTCTCTCTCTCTTTCTCTATGTCTCCCTCTCTCATGGAAAAAAAGAATAAATAAACTTTAAAAGTAATCAGAGTTAGGACATGGAGACTCAGTTACTGAGTGCAGTTAGCCAGCAGGATTTAGCTATCCCACAAGCTAGACTCCAACCCGCAGTGGAGTGCCCTCTTTGTGGGGATGCATGGCATTGGGAGGATGAATATGTTGGGTTGGCATGGCATAATTAGAGCTAGATTGTTGTCAGCATAATTAGAGCTAGATTGTTGTCAAGTTTCAGCTTTATTTTTATTCTTCTTTATGTGTGTGTGTGTGTGTGTGTGTGTGTGTGTGTGTGCTGCATTTGCTATGGGGTGCATGTACTTGCTGGAAAGACAGAGAGAAATTGAGAAAACATATTCCATGGGGAATAGTTATGCCATAATTCCTTCTCCACCATTTCTCTCTCTTTAGAATTTAGCGCACATACACACAAGTGCCCCGCGTGTTCTTCAAGTCACTAGGTCCTGGACTCAAACTGTGTACACAGCCATGTGGGATCCAGCTGCCTTAACCACCATGCCACTGGCTTACCCTCCTTTTCACATTTTAAGAGAGATCTACTTTATTCTCCTACAGCAAAATATACCACTCTTAGGCACTTTCTACCATAGCAGCCTCCCCCAGGTTATTCTTCAGAGAACTTATCATTTATTATCATCATCTTTCTTTATTACATTTTTATATTTACTTACAGTCTGTCTCTTTCTACTAGAATGTGAAATCTATTACAGTGTCACTTACCCTGAGCCTGGTACTCAGTAAGTATGGAAAAAATCTATTTTATGAGTTAAATACAATTAACTAATATTGGAGAGAATCTTTATTGATTAGGTTTATTCCCATTTAAGACATTGACAATATTTTTTTAACAGAGATTTTTTGCTATGGGGTGTGTGAGTTCACTGGAGAAACAGAGATAGAGTAAAAGAAAGAGATAAATCCTCCCCCAGGGGGAAGGCCACACCAGAATCTCTTCTCCTGTATTCTCCTCTCGAGATTTTAGGCATGCATCCACATGCACCTGGCTTGAGTTCTAAGCTTCTTGGTCTGGTACTCAAACAGTGGTCCACTACGTGGGAGTCCTGTAAACGTAAACATTACAGCATCTGCTGGTCTTAACAGTGCTCTTAATGATGAGAACTTTACTAGGCATTTTCTCATTCTTTACTATCTTAAAGGCCAGAAGCAGGAAAGCTCTACAAGGTCTTAGCAACAGACACAAAACAGTCAGTGCTCAGCTGGCTGTTACCAGTTCTGCCACTGAACCCCTCTGCACTCAGCCTCCTCTAACGTGGCAGCAGGATCCAGCTGCATCCTGGAAACCGCACTGCAGAGGTGGCTGTGAGTTCAGGCACACTTCCTGTCTGTGCTCAAGTCCTCTTCAGATGGATTGCCAAGATGGAATGGAGAGTGAGGATGGGGTGTTTGGACTGCTAAGGCCTCGGTCTTTCCACAAAGAATTCATTTTCACTTAAGGAAAAAGGAAACTACTGACAACTCTCCCACCTCCACCAACATCCTTGAAATAGTGAGTAAGCTGTACCTACCAGGAGTGCTTCAGACTGGAATTCAAAATGTGGCTCCCCACCCCTCGTGGAGTGTCCATGAGTCTGCCTGAGCCCCCAGACCAAGTCAAGTCTTGGGTTCCAGATAAACCTTGGGACAGATTACCTTCTTGAAGCATTTTTGGAATGAAAGAGCAAGGAGAGGAGAAATAACTTAATTTTGAAAAATTTTAGTATCACACCAACAAGACCAAATAACTGAATTATATGAGACTAAAGAGAGCCCAGAAGAGAAAAGAAAAATTTGGAATTAGATGCTAAACAGGAATAACAGAGAAGGTAGATTAATGGAGGGAGGGAAGGGAGAGAGGGAGAGAAGAAAAGAAAAAAGAGAGTAAAAAATAGGGACAGAGCCCCAGAGAGACAGAGAGGGAGAGAAAAGCACCCTCCACAGGCCAATCCCTTTCCCGCAGTCCTCCAGCCCACTGGATCCTGAGCACCCACCCACGTGCTTTCCCACCCGCATGCTAGAACTGGTACCAGCCACACTAAATCTGGCTGCCGCTTTTCATAGTCAATGAAATAAAAGGCAGAGGCCGATGGAGAAGGGAGTTTATTTCTGTAACCAGCTACAAGGAACCAGATGGCAAGTACCATCAAACCATCTCTCAAAGGTCCACTCATTTTCAGCATTCATAGGTACCGGATACAAGCAGGTGCTACCACAATTAATAAGAGTCAAAAGCTTTCTCTGGAGTAATTCTGACTCCAAATACCCACTCCTGGTTTCTCATCGACCATTCCTCAGACAGATCTAGGACTCAGCATTGGGTCAGCTTATTCTGTGATAGATCTTTCTTTCTTTTCTTTTCTTTTCTTTTTTTTTTAATTATGTATTCTTTAGTGTTTTTTCATTGACATAGAGGTTTATATACGGGATACACTGTGATTTTTCAATACATGCATACAATCTGTAATAATCAAATCCGAACAATAAACAGATCCGTCGTCTCTAACATTTATCACTTGTGTTGTGACAATTCAAGAATCTCTCTTCTATTTTTTTTCCAAGTAATCTTATTTCAATTTCTTTTATACAGTCAGTCACATAGGTCACTTAGCTTGTAAAGTGAATGTTCCCTCATGAATACATTTCTCACCAGTCCAGTCGGGGATACTATATGTTATTATCAACAGATAATAACCGATTTCTTTGTCCCATAAACGTCCCGAGAGGTCTTTCTTAATTTCTGAATGGCTGCCGTCCTGCTGGCCTGCTTCGGAACTACAGTTGGCATGTGGCTTACAGCCCTGCACATGGCCCTGTGCCCTTCTGACTGCACCACAGCCTGGGCCAGCATTGTTTTGAACGTTTTGTTGTGCTACATATTTTGTCTTCACATCATTTCCAATATGGGAGGTATAAACTGTGTAGAGACTTTTAGAGAATTTGAACTTGTTCTAGGCATGTGTCACAAATTCAGCTGCGCGAAGTGCATTGTTACAATATTAACTTTGCATTGTGCATAGACGTGAAAAATCACAATTTCCTCGACAAATGATAAGATGTCCAGTTTGTGCATCTGTGTCTGGGAAAGATACAATTTCTCTAACTCCCAGTTCTGTGGGTAACCGCATATGCAGTGGTGAGCCATAATGATTTGTGAGGTTTCTGATCTATCTAGGCTTTTCAAAAATCTAACATGCCTCGTGAGAAAAAGCATAAATATTAATATTCTAGAACATAAAGTATGAATTTTGGAGGGGAAAAATACAGGTTGTCCATTGCAGGATTTCAAATGAACACACTTAAAAAGCAGAATGCACAGTTACCGGCCATAGTGATATGCATTTACACCTTTTGCTTTTTGCCCTATACCCTTATGAATATGGTTTGTCTTGTACCTCTTATACATATGTGACTCGTCATTAGTATAACAGTGTTTATGCTTGCAAAAATTTGTTATTATTGCCTGTTTTCTGATGTAAAGTGGCAACAAAGTACCCTGTCATTTTTTACATGTTTCTCAAATCCTTTTTTAGAAACATAAATAAATGTTTTTGAAGCATTCAGAAAAATACAAAAGATAAGGAAACAGGAATAAAGTGGAAAAAATACCAGCTTGTGTATGGCACATGCATCTCCTCTTTGTTGATAAGACCTTGGTGCTCAAATGAGTCTCACTGGGTTCAGGCAATAGAGTCAGGGCAGATATATCACAGGGAGAGTGTTTCACCCAGACTCTGTACATACAAAGAGTACACACAGGTAAGGCTAGTCATCTCCAACTCCTCGAGCTTCTAAACTGTGGTCCAATTGAGTGTCACCCGCATCTGTGACAATGCCGATCTAATAAGCCTCACCCTCCAAGTGAGGTTTCTCAGGGGTAGGAATGCAAGCACTATATAGGTTAAATGCACTTTTGATGCCTGAGAGCTGTGCCAGGATGATCCTTCCACCCTTCTGGTCTTTAGATACAAATATAAAGAGCTGCTCATTTCTAGCGCTTTAGGGTGGCATGGTTGTAAAACATACTACTCTGCAAGGTTGACCCACCTGGGAAGGTCCAGATTCATGTCCAGAGGCCTCTCCAAGTTCACAAGGCACATACGTGCCCACAGCCTCAGAGTGCCTGAGGTTAGGGATGAATGCTCTGTCAAAACTCTGTCGAGGGTTACTCTGTGTGTATGTCTCTGTTTCTCTATTATAAACAAAATAAACTTTTTGAAAAGCAGTGAACTTTTTACTGCAGTGTTTTGTATAAACAACCAATGAACTAGGAAGAAACATTTTACATTCTCCAACCTCTCTTCTGACAAAGATATAATTACACTACTCAACACCATCTTTGCCACCAGAAGAAAGCTTCTCAGAAACATACTCCTTCTGGACTAAACATAATATTACATTCTAACTTAATGAAATTAGTGCTAGGTTGTACTAAGTCTCCAGGTATATTTCAGGTTTCACTAGCCTCTGAGTGCAAGTAATGTCCTAAAACAAGCAGATGACATTCTTGTGATACTCACAGGCAGATTTCCCTGAGATTTTTGATTGGGAAATCTTGTTGGGGGCAGCAAGTGTCTTGATGGTTAAGGGACTGGATCCCACATGACCAACTCTGCAGTTCAAGTCTCGAACCCAGAGGCTTGACAGACACTCCAGGTTCACTTGCATACATGTCCAAAATCCTGAGAGGAGAGTGAAGAAGGAATTGCAACATGGTCATCCTCCCTGGGGGGAGAAGGGTACTTTTTCACTTTCTCTCTCTGTCTCCCTGTCTCTCTCTGACAAGCACACAAGCCCTAAAGCAAAGACTTTAAAAAAATAGTAATTGTGCCACCTACTTATAATGTCATTGTGCAATTTTAATATGACACCACGTGTTCCATTATAATGTAAACTCTCTAACTTCTTAACCTCTTTTTCTTGTATTCCACTAAAATTGGTGACTTTTTTCTAAGTCACTACCTATATTTTAGCAACATTTTCCAACTTTTGAGAGGGTTCTTTTTCCCAGTATTTTGATGGATTTCAAAGAGATCAACCTATAACCATGACAAGGATGTCATTTGCTTGCTCAATTCTCTGGACTGCAGAGTGGGAATCTGGGGCATGCCCAATGTCCGATCCCATGATGAATATGGTGTTGCTGCATAGCCAGGGTTGGAATCATGAAGCTACTATAATCTCTGCTAACAGTGGAGTCTGAATCCTAATGAAAATAACATAATAAGTGAAATACATATAAATCTATCTTATTTCAATTGTACTTTGTAATTTATTATCTACATGTCATTATACATCTTTATGGGATTTTAATATGAATTTTCAAAGCATGCATGCAGTGTGTGATCAAAGTGAGGATGATATAATATTGTGTTTAACCACAGTCACCACACATAAATCTATTTTACCCTACAGTTTTAGTTCTGGAGTTTCTCTCCCAACCACTACTGTTGTTGGTCCTATTGAGTCACCTGCTTCTGCTGACAGAGAGTAGACATAAGCCCTAAGTCACCCAGATCATTATGGCACCTAGAAAGGCGAGAGAGGGAGCATCTCCTCCCTCCGCAACACAGAGTCAAAGTGCCCTAGACCAAAGTAGCCTCAGCTATGACCTGCACTGTTCTTCCAGTCTGTATGTCCAAGAGACCTGAGATCGAATGTATGTCTCCAATCATCTATCCAATTCCCAGACACTCGTGTTTTCTTTCCAAGGATGAACAAATTATACAAGACCAATTCAACCTACACACTCACTTTATGCCTTGGGAATCCAAGTCTTGTTTTTA
This sequence comes from Tupaia belangeri chinensis, assembly GCF_000334495.1. Classification (NCBI taxonomy): domain Eukaryota; kingdom Metazoa; phylum Chordata; class Mammalia; order Scandentia; family Tupaiidae; genus Tupaia; species Tupaia belangeri. Next base: position 5,833,666 of record NW_006159501.1, read on the forward strand.
TTATTCTCTGGAAGGAGGTGGCCTAGCCTCTAACTAAATACATTGATGAAATTAATTATTTGGAGGAGAATGAGACCCCCACATTTAATTTAACCTTCCAACGCATCTAAGTGCCGTGACTCCTCCATCGTCAAAATGAACTTCAATAGTAGTGTTCCTTTAATCCTCAAAGTAATCTTTGAAGAGTTTTTAAACTCCATTTTGTGAGAAAATTCTCCATCTGTACAGATAGAAAGTGTCAAACTTTGCACCTAATGTCTGAGATATCTGATTCAAAGTCTATGCATTTGCTGCTGTCTTCAGTTTACAAGATAACATGAAGTTACCGGTGAATATTTTCATGGTTCTTCATTGTAAAAGTAGCTGGACAGATCCTGAAGGCAAACCTCAGACCTGTACATCTTTTCTGTCCTCAGAAAAGGGACCGAGTCAGTGATTGACTATATAATTGGTGCTCAGAAAGTATCTCAGCTTGAATTGAACTGAGTCATATTCGATTGGGTAGAATTAAATTTATGCTCTTCATTGAGGAGGCTGTTAATAACCTTGACCCTTGTGCAAAGCACGCTGAGCTGTAACTGATATGCCCCTTTACACCAAAACCACATGATCACTGATCTTGACAAACTATCGCCTACGACCTCAATGCGTGCAACCTCTGAAGCTATCTGTCATTGCCTTTCCCAATTTTGGGGGATCATAAAAAGTAGTGGAATGAAACGTGGCTAAAGAGTCTGAGGAACTTGGGTTAAAATCCGTACTCTCCTGTTCAGAAACAGTAGCCTAACGTGTGGACAAGTGTCCATAGCACCTCTGATCCTCTGTCTTTGCATTCATAATAATGGTTATACCACTTACCTGGAGGGTCATTATGCAATTTCAAGGTGATACTATATGCCCATCCTACACATAATTCTCAAACTCTAATATTTTATCATTCAGCTTGTTTCGCTTCCATCTTTGTCCTAATACCAAATGGACTCAATGTCCTAATCAAGGCATGAAAACAAACTTTCACTGGTTGGATTACATTAAGACTTTTTCCTCTGATCTTGTAGTCACTTTTGTAAAAGAGAATATTATGCTTCTTCTAGCAAGAGCCAAAATATCTGATTTTGATAGATTTAAATGCACATTGCAGATATCTGAATTAGGGCTGTAAGTCTGAATATGAATCCCCAGGATAGATACAGAGAGATAAAGTCCACCAGGCCACCCAGCCTCATACTCTGCACAGTTCTTGTCCCACATAGCTGGACTGAATGATGGCCGGAAAAATCACACCCATGTCCTGTAGAGAGCCAGGAGAGAATTCGCCCTCCTCATATCCTGCCTAGAATCAGGGAATCTTATTATACTGATTTTTGAAATTTTCCAATTTTGTGTTACAAATATATAGTGGAATTCTCAACCATTAAAAATAACTATATAGATGGATAAGCATTGACATGACAGATCATTTACAAATGTTTAGTGGAAAAAAAAAGAAAATGTCTAATGAAACAGTAATTTGTAAAACCAAACCCACACACATATATAGTGATTGAACTTAAGAACCAGAATTTCTTCTTTTTAAAGATTTTTGTGCTTGCTGGATAGAGAGAGAAAGACAGTGGGAAGGACAATGAGAAATCCCCCACAGTCCTTTCTCAATTTTCTTCCTGGGATTTTGGGAACATTCACACATGCACCCAGTGTGATTTTTCAAGTCATCAGGTCAGAGACTGTCATGTGGGAGTTGAGTTCAGCACATTAACCACTATGCCTCCTCCTGGCCCCAAGGGTCAGTATGTCAACATTAGTTTTCTCTAGTGAGGCTATGAGCACTAAGTTTTTTTGGCTTCTTCAATTTTTTTAATTGCCAGAGGGTGCTTTCACTTGTCAGAGAGAGAGAGAGAGAGAGGGCACGTGTGGGAGAGGAAGCACTCTCTGAAGGGGTGTGGTCAGGCTGCAGCTCTGTGTCCTCCATTTCTCCACTCCTCCAGGATTTGGGGGCATGCTCTCGTACATACCCAGAGGTGAACTGTAGTCATGTGGAATTCAGCTTCCTACGTGCTTCACTTAATCACTGAGCTTTGGAGCCAGACCCTTGGAATTTATAAAGAAAAAAAAAAAAAAACAACACCTTGGCTCCATTTTCTGTTTTATATTGTGCTCATGTTACTTAAACAAGGAAAATAAATAAATCACTTGTAATAGTGTATGGGATCTGGCTGAAATATAGCCCTAAATCACAAACTTTACTAGAAACGAAAAGTAGCCCAAAGCAAGATCAGAAACTCTAACCTAGATTTCATGGAAATATGTATTTTACAGCTGGACCTGAGCCCACACTTAATAGTGAATGGCTGTAATCATTTTTATGTGATCACAAAGTAGATCTAGATACTGCCCCATTTCTGACCAATGTGGTAAGACCTAGAACAAACACACACTTTCAGTAGAACCTGACACAAATGATCACTATTAGCAGACGATGTGACAAGCTCCTTCCCTCAAGAGTAAAAGCATGAAATCCACAGTGTTAAAACTAGCAATAAGATTTAAAAAACACGGTAAAGTAAAAATGACCCAGAAACAACTCTCAATCTCTTTCACAAGTTTGTTTATTTGTTTCTTCCACAACCACGGGAGACCCAGAGAGAAACAGGTAGAGAGGCAGACTGCAACCCACCCGCATCCCAATGCCATGATGCACCCTTCCCTTTTACCTGCCCCAGGCCATGGGCACGCAGGTGTGGGGCAGACTCAGGGAGCTCTCTGGGTGCAATCCCAGAACCTTCTTATTGGGTCAGCCTCATGCAACTGTCTGCCCCTTACTCTCAATATTATATAACCGGGGTTAGATTTAACTATGCTTCAAAGTTCCATAAATGTTTTCCTAATCAAAGTTGATCAAAATCAAAATGACAAAGTTTGCATATAATATATTCTAGAGGGACCAGCAGTCGATATAATGGCTATGTTGCTGGACTCCCACGTAGTTGACTGTGGTTTGAGTCTCGGTGGCTTAAACTCACGCTGGGCATGCATCCATGCATGCCCAAGATTTCGAGAGGAGAATGGAGGAGAAGGGATTGTGGTGTAGTCATCCCCCCTAGGGGGGGTATTTCTCACTTTCTATCTCTCTGTCTCTCTCTGTCTTTCTGGCGAGGACGCACACCCTATAGGAAAAACCTCTCCAAAAAAATTTAAAAATAAAATATATTCTAGAACACACATATGTATTGAGTTTTGTATTCTTTGTTTTATCATTTATTCAATTAAAAGTATGTTTACATATCATTAAATTATTCTCAAAATATAACCAAAGCAAATGTTCCATTGATGATTTTTCCATATTAATATATTGTTTGAGTCATTAATATACTGAAAATATATTTTCCCATAAACTCAAACTCAGAATTGAATCACAATCCTATAGACTTATGATTTATGAAATCTAGAGTTATGTCTACCAAACAGGTAATATTAAAATTTATCTTAAGTACAATTCTGTTGTCACCATGCCTCATTCCAGCATTCTGGTTTTGTTAAAGGGCAGGTCATTCTTCACTTTTTGCATCCGTTTCTAATAAAGAACTTGCGAATGATAGGACAGAAAATATTCTATGCAAAATCAAGCTGACTATTCTAGTTAAATCTATACAACAAGAATAAAATACAGGGACCAGGAGTTAGCATAATGGCTATGTCGCTGGATTCCCATGTAGTCGACCGCGGTTCGAGTCCCACACCCGGTGGCTTAAGCTCACGCCAGGCATGTGTGTGTGCCCAAGATCCCAAGAGGAGAATGGAGGAGAAGGGATTGCGGTGGGGCCATCCCCCCTGGGGGTGATTTCTTACTTTCTGCTGTCTCTCTGTCTCTCTCTGTCTGTCTGGCGAGCGCACGCACCCTTATAGCAAAAACCTCTCCAAAAGAAAAAAAAAAAAGAAGAAAATACAAATGACATAAAGATTGTAAATGAGAAAATAATAATGTCATTATTCTCCAGATAATGAAATTATTGAATGTGTACATGAAAATTACAAGAACTGTTAGACAAATTACTAAAGGTAAAGATTGAATTAAGTAAGTTAAATGAATACAAACTTAATATCAAAGGATAATGTCTATGTATGAACTCAAAAAAAATACAAGTATAGAACTTAAAATGACATGCCCAATACCTACGTTTTTAAGGTTTATTTACAATTAGCATGAGAGAGAGACACAGAGAGACAGAGAGACAGAGAAAGGAAGCAGCACCAGAGTCCCAATGCTGTGATCCAGCCCCAGCTTCAGCCAACCCCAGGTCTGGGCAAGTATGTGTTTGTTACACTAAGGGAAGTCTCTGGTCTTGAACCAGGAACCTTCTCCTGTGGAATTTCCTTGCTGAGTGTTGTTTCATACCACTCCACCACCACCCAGCTCCCTCAAATCCTATTGTTGATCTATAGATTGAACATGGTTCTAAACAAAATCCTAGAAGACATTTTATGGAAATTGACAAGCTCATTCTATATCACATATAAAAATGGAAAGGGTCATGAATACAAAAATATCCTTAAACATAAAGATCAAGCTTGATACACTATCAAATAGTAACCATCTTATAAAGATCAACACTTTTAAACACACATGATATTGACATAAGTCTGATAAGTGGAATAATGGAAGAAAACAAGAGAGTCTATAAAGAGACTAACGTGTTCGTATTTGCCAATTTAGGACAAAGAAATCACTGAATTATGACAGAGGAAAAGTTTATATTTTCAATAATAGGTGTTAGGTCAATTGCATATCCAAATGAAATAAAATGATTCTTCTAATTACTCTTCACTTTAAAAAATATGAACACAGTTGTGCTTCTAAATGTGGAAGAAAACTAATAATGTGGCTGGACAACAATAGTGGAGAATAACTTTATTCACATGGGGGTAAACAGGGTACTTTTTATAAGACAGAAAAAGAAATAAAGGAAAAGGTGATTAATTTTTTGGAAATCATTATGTTTATCAAAAGCCACTATGTACAAGGCAAGAAGGCAAACAAAAATAGGAAAAAGTGTTTGTAATTGTGTATTCTTTTTTTAAGAGTTATTTTTATTTAACTTTATTAATTAATTTGGACAGAGACAGACAGAGAAAGAGAGAGAAAGTCAGAAAGCAAGCTGGCAGATCCGAGACTTGAACTGTGGTTGGCCATGTGGGAGTCCAGCACCCATAACCATCACATCACCTCTGGCCCTGTAACTACATATTCTATGAAGGACTCATATCCTGAATATATAAATAATATTCACAATACACAACTTGGGGACCAGCTCAGTGGTGCAGCAGTAACGGGCTGTTGAGTGATGCTGGCTCCATATAGAAAACTTGTCCATGCTGGTGTATACCCATGATTCTGGCTGGCTGAAAGAGTTGGGGAGGACTCATAGCATGAGATGCTGTTGAGGATGCTTCTCTCTTCCTTTTCCCCTCTCTGTCTCACAAAAGAAATAAACTTTTTAAAATGTCATAATTATAAAAGGACAATTTAATAGAATTTTAATGGACAATTCTCAAAAGAAAAGCTTAAAAACTAGTAAGCATATAGTAGTGTGGTAAAATGAGAATTAAAACTTGAATGAAAGAGCATCACAGACTCACCAAAATGGCTACAATATTGGAGGGGAGTGGGGCAAAACATAATGCCGATGGGAATGTGTAAGTTCCATTCATGCTTCTGAGAACATAAATTGATGCAACCGTTCTGGAAACTACTTGGCGGTACTTACTAATGCTGACGATTTGTATATCCAATAACCTGCTATTTTACTTCTGAATATATAATCAGCAAAAATCTATGATTAACTATACCAAAAGACCATACTAAAATGCCTAAGGCTATTCTTCATAAACACTCAAAACTAGACATAACTGAAATGTCAGTCAGTTAAGGGATAAATACAGATCTACTAATACAATTATATATAAAAGAACAGAGCAACCCTAGGTATACAGTAACAATAATTGGTCTTATAAATAGTATATTGCATAGGAAACACTTTATTTCCATTTATAATATAAGTCCACGTGCAGACAGACTAATCTGTGAGGATAGAGACCAAAACAATAGCTTCATTTTAGAGTGGGATTATCACTGGAAGGAGGTAAGAGGGAGGCTTTGGGATTCATATAACGATTTATATTTTATGAGTTGTGCCTACATAGAAATGTTTGCTTTACACAAAGAAACTAATGCAGTAAAGTCAAAATGCTTTAAGCTTTGGGAGCCAGCAGTTAGCGTAATGGCTATGTCACTGGACTTCCACGTAGTAGACCGCAGTTCGTGTCCCGGACCTGGTGGCTTAAAACTCACGCCGGGTGCGTGTGTGTGCATGCCCAAGATCCCGAGAGGAGAATGGAGGAGAAGGGATTGCAGCGTGACCATCCCCTCTGGGGGGTGATTTCTCGCTTTCTGTCTCTATGTCTCTCTTTGGCGAGCGCATGCGCCGTATAGCAAAAATCTCTCAAAAAAAAAAATGCTTTAAGCTTTGTGTGCTTTCCTGTATGTTATAGTTATAATAAAAAGGTAAAAAGCGAGTCTGGTACAGCTGGCATGTCGCATACCCATTCATGAGCAAATGTAGGACCAGTCAGTGGTGTGGTGGTTAAGGTGGCTGAATCTCACATGGCCGCCTGGGCAGTGACCGCATGACTTTAAAAAACAGTCCGGGCAAGGATGTACGTGTGCCCAGAATTCTGAGAGGAGAATAGAAGAGAAGGGATTGTAGGGCGCTCTCTCACTTTCCCTCTCTGTCTCTCTTTGGTGAGTGCTCCTGCCCTGCAGCAAATTTTTTTTTGGGGGGAGGGCAGAGATTTTTGCTATAGAGCACGTGCGCTCGCCAGACAGAGAGAGAGCATATAGTAGTGTGGTAAAATGAGAATTAAAACTTGAATGAAAGAGCATCACAGACTCACCAAAATGGCTACAATATTGGAGGGGAGTGGGGCAAAACATAATGCCGATGGGAATGTGTAAGTTCCATTCATGCTTCTGAGAACATAAATTGATGCAACCGTTCTGGAAACTACTTGGCGGTACTTACTAATGCTGACGATTTGTATATCCAATAACCTGCTATTTTACTTCTGAATATATAATCAGCAAAAATCTATGATTAACTATACCAAAAGACCATACTAAAATGCCTAAGGCTATTCTTCATAAACACTCAAAACTAGACATAACTGAAATGTCAGTCAGTTAAGGGATAAATACAGATCTACTAATACAATTATATATAAAAGAACAGAGCAACCCTAGGTATACAGTAACAATAATTGGTCTTATAAATAGTATATTGCATAGGAAACACTTTATTTCCATTTATAATATAAGTCCACGTGCAGACAGACTAATCTGTGAGGATAGAGACCAAAACAATAGCTTCATTTTAGAGTGGGATTATCACTGGAAGGAGGTAAGAGGGAGGCTTTGGGATTCATATAACGATTTATATTTTATGAGTTGTGCCTACATAGAAATGTTTGCTTTACACAAAGAAACTAATGCAGTAAAGTCAAAATGCTTTAAGCTTTGGGAGCCAGCAGTTAGCGTAATGGCTATGTCACTGGACTTCCACGTAGTAGACCGCAGTTCGTGTCCCGGACCTGGTGGCTTAAAACTCACGCCGGGTGCGTGTGTGTGCATGCCCAAGATCCCGAGAGGAGAATGGAGGAGAAGGGATTGCAGCGTGACCATCCCCTCTGGGGGGTGATTTCTCGCTTTCTGTCTCTATGTCTCTCTTTGGCGAGCGCATGCGCCGTATAGCAAAAATCTCTCAAAAAAAAAAATGCTTTAAGCTTTGTGTGCTTTCCTGTATGTTATAGTTATAATAAAAAGGTAAAAAGCGAGTCTGGTACAGCTGGCATGTCGCATACCCATTCATGAGCAAATGTAGGACCAGTCAGTGGTGTGGTGGTTAAGGTGGCTGAATCTCACATGGCCGCCTGGGCAGTGACCGCATGACTTTAAAAAACAGTCCGGGCAAGGATGTACGTGTGCCCAGAATTCTGAGAGGAGAATAGAAGAGAAGGGATTGTAGGGCGCTCTCTCACTTTCCCTCTCTGTCTCTCTTTGGTGAGTGCTCCTGCCCTGCAGCAAATTTTTTTTTGGGGGGAGGGCAGAGATTTTTGCTATAGAGCACGTGCGCTCGCCAGACAGAGAGAGACAGAGAGCTAGAAAGCGAGAAATCACCCCCCAGGTGGGATGGCCATGCTGCAATCCCTTCTCCTCCATTCTCCTCTCGGGATCTTGGGCACGCATGCACACGTGCCCAGCGTGAGTTTAAACTGCTGAGTCTGGGACTCGAACCATGATTGACTACGTGGGAGTCCAGCGACATAGCCATTAGTCTAACTGCTGGTCCCCCTGTAGCAAATTTTTAAAAAGAAGTAAATACACTTAGAGTTATAGCAATGCAAATATAACACATTTAACTTCAAGCAATCGCATAAACCCTCACAATTACAATATGTATATAAGTCTATTACAGTTCCTTTGTTCAGAGAATTTTTAACTGGTAATTAATACATAAATAAATAAGTTAGCCAAGTTACTAAGCTACCAAGAAAGAAAGGGACACCCATGAAGGCCATTAACAGAGCAACCCACATCCAGGAAGGCACCTGAGCTCTGAAGTCAAGGCCTGGCCGCGAGAGCCTTCTAAGGCCAGAAGGACTCGACTTCAGTATAATGGGCCCATATTCAGGAAGACCAGAGACATATGCTGGGACCCTCAGGAAGGAATCCTGGACTTCAGGAGGATATAAAATGCTGAAACCTGCGAAGTTATCCTCAGAGAAATGTAAACTAGAGGCATGTGCGACCACCAGAGGCCGTTTTTGTCTGCTATTGGCCGTGAATGGAAAGGGAATGTGTATTCCCCTCCCCTGAGAATTCAGACATCCAAGCCACCCCTGGATTTGGAAATCACACCTTCTGCATAAAAACAAGGAAACAAACACACAAAACTCGAACGTTTAAATCCTACTGAGTTGGTGTATTTCATTTGCCTGAACGAAGGAAATGCAAGGTCTCTGGCATCCTTAGCCAAGGTTTCAAAGACCTGCCAAAGATAGAGTATTCAAAGCATGAACCAAAAATAACACAAAACTCAAAGAAAACATCAGCAAGAATCAGCAACAACAAGTTGCAGCATTTTCTAAATACATAATGAGAATATATCTGTTGAAAACAATCAAGAAGAAAAGGAAACACAATTATTTGTGAACACAAGTGAAGGGAACACAATATTTGAAAAAAAATATTTAATATGTACTGACCTATCTCCAGTTAAAAGAAGAGATTGTAAACCTGATTTGAAAAGACACATCAGGCCCAGCCTAAGTGATGCAGTCTGTAGCATACTGGACCAATCATAGGGCTAAAAGCCACATGGTAGGCTGTGGGATCGAATCCCCAGTTCGGCCTGAAAATGTGCTTGGCACACACACGTGTCCAGGATCCCCAAAAGCTGGAAAGCTACTGAGGGATGATCATGGCATGATGAGACGTCATTAAGACTGTTTCTCTCTCTCTCATGTATGAGATCTATTCGCCTTTGAGTTTTATAAAACTTACATACAAATCAGATAATAAGGTTTAAAGTAAAAGATACATGCCATATAACACAAACAGACAAAAGGCAAAGTAGTTAGCTATAGGTAATGAGTTAATATAAAAAAAATGAAAGAAGTATAAATGCAGGCCAGCAGGTGGCACAGTGGTTAAGTTACTAGGCTCCCACATGCCAATTACGGTTCAGGTCCTACACCCAGTGGCTTGAAACTCTGGGATGTGTGTTTCTGTGTCCAAAAATTCAAGAAGAGGATGGAGGAGAAGGGACTGTGGCATGGCCATACCCAATGGGTGGGGGAGGGGGGGGGAGTGATGTCTCACTTTCCCTTTAAAAAAAAAAAAAAAAAAATCCGTGACCATAAATGTATATTTCAAAGTATTTAAAGTGAAATATGACAAAAAGTATAAATAAAACATATTAATATAATAAAAAATGTAACCCAGGCCTTTCAGAAATCTAAAGACATTCAGAAATAAAAATAATACAATCTTGATTTAAAGAAAACACTATTGGCAAGTTGGAGCTAATGAACATAGAATCCTGGATCCAGTAACTGCAAGATACCTAACTTGCAAGCAAGTGTGGAAAGTTTACATCAATTTGTCATTTTGCAAACCATAAAATAATTCTCAAGTTTTAAAATAGCAATGTCAGAATACAACTTAGAAATCGGTGACACTAATGAATTTAAGAAAACACATATTTAGAATCCAACGCACAAACTGCCTCTGGTATCACAAACGAGACCGTAATGAAAATACATAATGTCACATGTTTGATTCTGTCAATATCAATAATATTGAGGAACAATAGAAGATTGGATGAGATCCGAAGTGCTCCAAAACAGACATTTGGTACCTGACTCAACACATCAGTGACGGATGGGAACTGTCCCGTAAGTGGGGACCACTTTTGCTTATCAATATCAAAGAGACAGAAGAAAATTTGGATCTTGATTTAACACGATCCAAAAAGCAACTTTATATGGAACCAAGATCTAGACATGAATGAAAATTTTACAAGTTCAACACAAGTAAGAGACTTTATGATATGAGGTAGGAATTTATTTAAGAGATGAAGGGTACAAAAACATAAAGAACAGATTGATGAATTTTATATTATAATTAAGAACTGTGCACACAGTGAACATAGCACATAAACATACACACGCACAAACAAATCTCTAGAACGGAAGTGAAAACATTAGCCCAGAACTGGGAGATGATCGTTTCCGCTCTGTTCCTAGTACAGAAGTTGAAACAGAATAATTGAAGAAGAAAAATAACTTACTGAATTATTGAAGGGAAGGGTGGTAGGGAAGTATGGAAGAAGGATAAAAGGTAGCAGGGGAAGAAAGAGAAAGGGAAGGCAGGCTCAGAAAGGAAATCAAGTGTTAATTCTTTCCCCCGACTCTCCTTAGACTCTCAGTTCTCCCCATAAGGAGCATCAGTTTTCATAGTCAGTAATGCTTTTTCTGACGGTGCCCTTTGAAAGCATTTTATCCATCTACAATCAACGATAAATGTGGAAGAGCAGCAGCTAGGCAAGAAGTGCAGTGTGCAACTCTAGGGCCTTGGATGATTCTACGTGCCCTACAACAGTAAGTGTGCTATAAATGGGAACAGCGGAAAATGAAACAGCAGCCTTGAGGTCTAATATACCAGCCTCTTCCTAGCCATGCGATTTTGGCATTTTGCTTAACTATTTTGATTATCGTTTTTGAAATGTCTAGGATGGTACCTGTTACACAAATGGTGTTCAAAACTATTTAGTTCCTCCCAGGGGCTTTGAACTCCAAGCTTCATGCACATCCACACACTGTCTCCAACACCTAAGGGGCTACCACATCCTTCATCTGTTCCTGGTGATGAAAGAGCTGAGAATAAACACAGAATACACAATGTCGCATGTCTGGGACACAGCACTCAGCTATCTCAGCATCTCAATGAGTCGAAGCCTGGGCAAACACAAGCCAGTAACTGGATGTTCCTCTTCACTCCACCTTCTTCCAAACTAGAGCCCAGAACAACTGCAACACACAGCTGGAATTTCTAATGTCGGAAACATTGCGCACCACATGGCCTGGGTGGGTCATTCCCTGACCGAGCTGAAACAGGGACCTTTTCAAGAGCTCCCCAGTCTGAATGAAATGTTTTCCCTGGCTCTGGACGCCAGCCCTCATTGCAGGGCAGAGAACTAGCAAAACGCCGGCCGCAGTTTCTTATTTTCCTTTCTGTGGAATGTGGCTTAGTCCTCAGGACGGATGGTGGGTCACTTCTCCTTACATAACCATTTCTCCTCTGGAGACCATTTAGGTCTTAATTATGAGGGTAAAGTTGTCTTTGTGGGCCAATCTGAAGAAGCCTGACACCAGTGAAGACAGTCCAGGAGTCACAACACTGAAAAGCAGATAAATAGCATGTACAAAAGGGTCACTGTGAGGGAACCAGCAGTTAGCGTAATGGCTATGTCGCTGGACTCCCACGTAGTCGACTGCGGTTCGCATCCCGGACACTGTGGCTTAAAACTCACGCCGGGCGCGTGTGCGTGCATACCCAAGATCCCGAGAGGAGAATGGAGGAGAAGGGATTGCGGCGTGACCATGCCCCCTGGGGGGTGATTTCTCACTTTCTGTCTCTATGTCTCTCTGTCTGGCGAGCGCTAGCGCCCTATAGCGAAAATCTCTCCAAAAAAAAAAAAAAAAAGTGCCAAAAAAGGGACACCGGAA
>NW_006159501.1:5846313-5894812 GCF_000334495.1 Tupaia belangeri chinensis
TCTGTCGGGCGAGGGCGAGCGCCCTATAGCGAAAATCTCTCCAAAAAAAAAAAAAAAATTGCCACAAAAGGGACACTGTGATTTTTGACATCCAGTTCTTGTTCTGACACACACTGGCGTGCAGGCACACACATGTGCATAGACACATACACACACGCAGGCACCTGGACAAAGAATAAGAAAGAGACTGTAGGGAACCAGCAGTTAGCGTAATGGCTATGTCACTGGACTCCCACGTAATCGACCGCGGTTCGCGTCCCGGACCCGGTGGCTTAAAACTCATGCCCGGCGCGTGTGCGTGTGTGCCCAAGATCCCGAGAGGAGAATGGAGGAGAAGGGATTGCGGCGTGACCATGCCCCCTGGGGGGTGATTTCTCGCTTTCTGTCTCTCTGTTTCTCTCTGTCTGTCTGGCGAGCGCATGCACCCTATAGCGAAAAACCTCTCCAAAAAAAAGAAAAGAAAGAAAGAGACTGTAAAGGAGGCTGCTGCGTCGGTGATTTCCCCAAATCTTTATCTTAGTTTTTGCTGGTCTGACATGTTGGTCTCCATAGCAACGTGGGATGGCCTGGATAGCAGGAGCAGTTAATTTCAGAGAGGTCTACAGAACCAGGCAGAGCATTACTGATGGAAGTTTCTGCTAGCCTCCCAGGACCTGCTGTCTCTGTGCGCTAAGAAGTGTTAATGCACTGAACTTGGTAACAAAGATACGTTAGCCTGGAAAAGAGAAATGTCCTGCTTTTCGTTTTTTTTTTTTTTTTTTTTTTTAATTCCAAAATTAGCAAGAGGAGAGAGAAGCTTTACCAAATCCATTCCATCTGTGCTTAACCTGGAAGAAAAAAATATCCTAAAACAAAGGGTCATTCCATCCTTTAAAGCATAGATCCAATTGCTTTTAAAGGCCATAGTTAATACAGGGGGCAAGAAATTAGAAGATGTAATTTTAGAGGGAGGGGTGGGCACAGATGACACGATTCGGTAGGAATGTCTCAGAGCTTAAATAGCCACTAGAGACTGCAAGTATACATGGGTCTATTAGCCTATTTCATAGTTTTGATAGGAGCTGTAAACCCATGCGTCAGTGAGATGTGGACTGATTAATCACATGATTTATGTTTATCAAAAACAAGCACCTAAAAATAAAATGATGATATTCTCTGGAGGGTTGATGATGACAATATGAAGATACAGAGAAAATCACCAACTTGCTACCTAATGTTAAAGTAACGATGTCTGCAATGACCCATGAATGTTGAGGAGCTGGGGGAACGCCACAGAATGCTTCTCTAAGGAGATGACACTGGGCAGTCTTAAAGAAGAAGGTGTTAGCTCCTCAGCTTGGGAATCTGGAGCAGGAAAGGAGAAGGAGAAGGGGAAGGAGATCACATCAAGAAATACATGAGGGAACCAGCAGTTAGCATAATGGCTTTGTTGCTGGACTCCCACGTAGTCGACTGCGGTTCGCGTCCCAGACCCGGTGGCTTAAAACTCACGCCGGGCACGTGTGCGTGCGTGCCCAAGATCCCAAGAGGAGAATGGAGGAGAAGGGATTGCAGCGTGGCCATTCCCTCTGGGGGGTGATTTCTCGCTTTCTGTCTCTCTGTCTCTCTCTGTCTGTCTGGCGAGCACACGCGCCCTATAGCGAAAACCTCTCCAAAAAAAAAAGAAATACATGAAAGTGAGATCCCAGAGCCTGAGTCAGGAGGGAGATAGAAGAAGATGGTATGAAATTGCACAGTGGTGTGGTGGTTAAGGCACTGGATTTCCACATGGCCTAACATACACGATTCGAGTCCTGGATCCAGTGACTTGAAAATCATGTCAGCTGCGTGTGCCTGTGTGCCCAAAATCCTGAGAAGAGAACGGAGAAGGTATTGCAGTACAGCCACCCCTCCCCCTGAGAGGGGAATCATTTCTCACTTTGCCTCTCTCTCTCTTTCTGAAAAGCACATGTGCCCTATGGCAAAAGTCTTAAAGTAAATAAATAAATACTGAGGTTGTGTAGACTAAGAATTTCTACTTTACGTCAGTGGTGATAAGGAGCAGTTGGCAGGCTTATGCATGGTGGAGACATACAAGCACATTCTCTCCTCAGACCATCTCTGTGGATAATAGACAGAATGAACCCCAGACAGTGAATTGGTTGGCAGGTCACTAAAGAAAGCAGGCCAAGGAGCCCTCAGGATCACACTGCTGATGGTCTAGAAGACTACAACTGACTTATCTAAGAATGGTGGGTGGACTCGGCAGGCTGAAGTAACTGATTGGAACTGGTAGATTTGGAAGCAAAAGAGAAAAAGGAGTACCATAGTCACTCTCGAGAAATGTTAACTGGGGTATCAGTGTGAGCTGGGAGAAGAACACGGACAGATGGAGTTAATTCCTAGAGCTTCTAAAGCTGATGCTGCCTTTCCATATTGTTCTCACGCTCATATTGAACCCCACAGAGTCTGGACTTAAATTAAAACTGTATTTATGGCATATCAGGAAGAGTAGCCTGTGAGACTGAGCAGCATATTTTTAAGAGGAGTAATGAAGGATGACTTGGCTTATCAGATGTTGAAATATCATAAAAGTTTGATCAAGATTATGTGGAGGTCACCCAGGAAAGCCCTGGCCGTGAAAATACATGGAAAGTCCAAAAAGAGAATCAAGAATTTGTAAACAGTAAGACATGTTGAAATGTTTGGTTTATTCATGAAATAGTGGCAGGGCACCTGGATGTACTTCTGAAAAATAATGCATAATTCCGAATTTATGACCAAGTTGATTTTCATAAGATTATATATAATTTAAATATAATTTTCTTTTTATATGATTTTATACTGTAATTGCATTTCATAGAAAGTGTTTTATTTTTTATAATAAAAATAAACTAAAAAATACATGTGCATTCTGCTTTTTTTATTTCAATACATTATTTTATTTATATAATAATTGTACATACTTGTGGGATACAATGCAATTTTTTTCCATGAACCTTATATCATCTTTATTTACAACTATTTAGAAAGCAAAATATACCCTTAGTAAACATGTAAGCCAAAACAAGAGTAACTGTGTATTATTATTTGAAAAAAATTATTTATCTATTACTTTTTTAAAATTTACATTTAATCACTGTGTATCTTTACAGCATACAAAATAATTTTTCCTGCCATCAATAGCATGTATTTCAGCCAAGTCAAATATATTCCCATATAAGTTATCATCAACAAATAACTTTTCATTTTTGTGTCTGTTAAATGCTTTTTTTCCTGTGATCCTTTTTCTCCCACTCCCCCCCACCTTATATAAGAAGATAAGAATCACTATCAACTGCTATTCCAAAGCATATAAGTAAAACATGAATAAATTGGACTTCAAAAAAAAAACTTCTAATAAAAGATATAACTCTATGACTGAAACCGATTGACTAAAGGATACAGAAACACAGTAAATGGCTGTGAATACCAGATATAGTGTGTGTGAAAGAGGAGGGTCTGAGGAAGGACATTTAGAAGGAAAATAGGGAGGCAAAGCCTTAATGGGACAAAGAAATGTGGTATTATCTGTTGAAGATATTTTATAGTTTTATCAACTGAACTACAGAGAAATGTTCACATGTTGCAATATTCACTGTGTAGGTAAATAATGTGATTGAATGTATAAAAGAAAATGAAATAAAAAATGTAAGTGAGATAAATAAACATAAAAAAAGATGTCATGAATGAAATGAAAAGACAATGAACTGGCATAAAATTTGCACTGTAGAAGATGGTGGGTGATGTGGTGTTTAAGGTGGACTCTCACATGGCTGACCACAGTTGGAGTCCCAGACCCAATGGCTTGAAAATCATGCCAAGCATGTATGTGTGTAAGCCAAAATGCCAAGAGGGGAATGAAGGAGAAGAGACTGCAGCATGACCATCTCCCCTAGGGGGTTATTTCTCACTTTCCCTCTCTCTATCTCTCTCCTCCCCAGCAAATGCATATGTCCTATGGCAAAAAAAAAGCGCTGTCTATTAAAGCAAAGTTTATACTTTAATATTTTAAAATAATATGTAAAAGAAAAAAGATACAAAAATCATATGTGAAATTATATGAAAAGTGAATTGTGGTAGAAAAGTAATCAAAAATGTGAGTAGGAAATACATTAAGCAATTACAAATGCACTACAAAAATATAATTTATATATATATATTTATATATATTTAAGTAATTAAATGCTCAATATCACTGGAAATAATTACAAAGGCAAAAACAAATAATATTGGCAAGAATGTCTATCAAACAGGCTTTTTAAATACAGTTTAACATTGCAAGCCAAATTCATAAACTGGCCTATAAATTCAATATCCAGGATTATATTTTATAACAGAACAAAAGAAGTGTCTATTACCACATTGTTTATAAATGTAGAAATTAAACAGACTCTAAATCATTCAATAATTAGAATCTTTTGTTTAAACTGTCATGCACGATGGGATTACACATCCATAAAAACATGAAAAGACACAGGCATATTCATAACACAGGAAGTATTTCTCTTTTCAGAACAGTAGTAATACAGGGTCTTCATCAGCTATGCTTGCTGCCAAAGCTCCAGAGCCTAGAATCCAACAGATAGTATACCATCAATCAATATATACATATATACAGTTTTTCAGTGTGATAAGTGGAATTCAAAAATGATCTATGGCTTTTGTCCTCTGCAGCATTCCCATGATAGTTTGCGTTACATGTCAAAAGGGATTTTGCAGATGTAATTAAGTTTACTAATCAGCTAATCCTAAGGAAAGGAAAATCATCCAGGAGGACTTAACCTAATGACAAAATGCCTAGAAAAACTGAAGATGGTAGCAAAACTGTAAGCTAAAGAGACCAGAAGTCTGAGAGATAACCAATGTAAAGGATGCTCTCCATCTTTAAAATGGGAAAGCCATTGATGAGGACCTGAAAGTATTCCTTGGACAGCATCTGGAAAAGAAAAACAAACAAACAAACAAACAAAAAAACCTCAGCCCTATAGTTACAAAGAACTGTATCTTGCAAACTACCTGAACAAGCATCAAAGCAAATTTTCTCCAAAACGTCTAGCCAAGAGCCCAGTTGATCATGTCTGGACTTTGGCCTTGTGAGATCCTAAGCAGAAACTGAGTGGAATCTGCCTGACTTCTCATCTATAGAACGGTAAGACAAATGCATGTATGTCAGTGTGCTAAAAAAGAAAAAAAAAATCCCTCATGAATCAGATGAAAAAAGTAGGTTACAAAGCAGTAAATGCAGTATAATTCCCTTTTGTGTTCATATAGTCATGCATTTGCAGAAGACAACCAGCTGAAGTATGTACACAGTGATGTCAACAGTGGGCTTTTTGGTTGGAGAGTTGGATTCAATGGCACTTTTGCTAACCAACCAACATCTGGGAAGTCCGATAATCCATTATTCTCATGGGCTAAATCCCACAGAATAAACCTGACTCTTCTTTAAGGCATTTTCAAATGCCATCTGACTATTGGAATTAATTTCTCCTTTGCAGTTTGTTCACACAGCAGTGTAGTTTCAGCTTTGCAATGTGAAAAATCAGGGTTTAACACCTAACTTCATAGCTTACAACCTTTTAAAATCTGAATGATTTAAACAACCTCTCCTGGCTTATTTTGGTCAAGTGTGATAGCTGAATGAGAATACTCACCAACTCACATCCTTGTGAAGATTTAATGGGGTAATAAAAGCAGGGCACTTAATTTACTTATTTTTGAGTCTCTGGCATACCCCATGGCAGGTGCTCACTGAGATTATATTTATTTATCAGAGTTGAGTTGCTGTATTTGGTATTTTCACAGTCCTGCTATGAATGAATCTTAGTAAATTCTCAAGGTCCTAACACAGTGCCTGGTTGCCTACCAGGTACTTAGCAACTTCTGTTTCAACTAACATACCAGTGAATTGAATTTAAATAACTTTGAATAACGTATGGTGTGTTAAATTTGTGGCTCCCTGGACAATGCAGACTGTAGTCACTGGGCACTACCACGAGATGTCAGTATAAATAGGAAAGCTCAGCATTTCAGGAATATTCTGGACCATCTGCTCCTTTCTTTTTTCTAGGGCTCCAGGGAAAATACAATTGCGATACTGAAAGGCAGAAAGCAAACTGTCAGAAATTTGCTCACCTTCCTGCTGTTTCTTTTGTGTGGATCAATGCCTTAAAAACAGAACTTCTGAGCTGCAGAGAAAAAACAGCCCTGCTGAGCTCATAACCCTAAATAAAGACCCAGGCAACTTTGGGAACAATTCTGTGTGCACAGCCTTTTACCTACCTTAAACCTGCATCTCTGGTTCTGGGTAGGGAGGAGCACATTAAAGAAGAAATCTCAGAGTCAAATTCACTCCCCATTCATGTGTCTATGCAAGTTTCTCAACCCACCTGAGCTTTATTTAACACCGTAAGTATATAAGAAAACCAATATACTAGAGATTATAGATGTGACGTTGCAACACAGGCATTAAGGCAGAACAGCATTCTTAACAACCAACTCCTAGAATGTCCTGGAATCAAAAGGAAGAGCCATCTTTGCAAGGCAAGCAGGTGGCATGGTGGTTAAGGCACTAGATCCCATATGGCTGACTCTGTGGTTGTAGTCCCAGACCTGGAATATTAAAAAATATGACAAGTATGTGTGTGTGTGCACACCTAAAATCCCAAGTGGAGACTGGAGGAGAAGGCACTGTGTCATGGCTAACCCCCCAAGGGATGATTTGTCACTTTCCCTCTCTCTCTATCTCTTTCTCTCTCTGGTGGGTGCACACACCCTTTCTCAAAAACCTAAAAAAGAAAATAATAATGATAATAATTATCAGTTCTGAAAAAAAACTGGGCAGCCTCAACTCCTTGGGCTGGAGTGTTATACCTCCACCAGGTCCCCACATTCCTTGAAAAAGGCTTACACAGACATGATTCCCGATGGTAACTTCTCTCTTCAAGCACACACTGTAGAGCACAAAATCATCCTTCACCAGACTCTAAAAAAAGGATATGAATGTCATTGTCTCTCTGGCTTGGATTCAATGGCACTTTTGCTAACCAACCAACATCTGGGAAGTCCGATAATCCATTATTCTCATGGGCTAAATCCCACAGAATAAACCTGACTCTTCTTTAAGGCATTTTCAAATGCCATCTGACTATTGGAATTAATTTCTCCTTTGCAGTTTGTTCACACAGCAGTGTAGTTTCAGCTTTGCAATGTGAAAAATCAGGGTTTAACACCTAACTTCATAGCTTACAACCTTTTAAAATCTGAATGATTTAAACAACCTCTCCTGGCTTATTTTGGTCAAGTGTGATAGCTGAATGAGAATACTCACCAACTCACATCCTTGTGAAGATTTAATGGGGTAATAAAAGCAGGGCACTTAATTTACTTATTTTTGAGTCTCTGGCATACCCCATGGCAGGTGCTCACTGAGATTATATTTATTTATCAGAGTTGAGTTGCTGTATTTGGTATTTTCACAGTCCTGCTATGAATGAATCTTAGTAAATTCTCAAGGTCCTAACACAGTGCCTGGTTGCCTACCAGGTACTTAGCAACTTCTGTTTCAACTAACATACCAGTGAATTGAATTTAAATAACTTTGAATAACGTATGGTGTGTTAAATTTGTGGCTCCCTGGACAATGCAGACTGTAGTCACTGGGCACTACCACGAGATGTCAGTATAAATAGGAAAGCTCAGCATTTCAGGAATATTCTGGACCATCTGCTCCTTTCTTTTTTCTAGGGCTCCAGGGAAAATACAATTGCGATACTGAAAGGCAGAAAGCAAACTGTCAGAAATTTGCTCACCTTCCTGCTGTTTCTTTTGTGTGGATCAATGCCTTAAAAACAGAACTTCTGAGCTGCAGAGAAAAAACAGCCCTGCTGAGCTCATAACCCTAAATAAAGACCCAGGCAACTTTGGGAACAATTCTGTGTGCACAGCCTTTTACCTACCTTAAACCTGCATCTCTGGTTCTGGGTAGGGAGGAGCACATTAAAGAAGAAATCTCAGAGTCAAATTCACTCCCCATTCATGTGTCTATGCAAGTTTCTCAACCCACCTGAGCTTTATTTAACACCGTAAGTATATAAGAAAACCAATATACTAGAGATTATAGATGTGACGTTGCAACACAGGCATTAAGGCAGAACAGCATTCTTAACAACCAACTCCTAGAATGTCCTGGAATCAAAAGGAAGAGCCATCTTTGCAAGGCAAGCAGGTGGCATGGTGGTTAAGGCACTAGATCCCATATGGCTGACTCTGTGGTTGTAGTCCCAGACCTGGAATATTAAAAAATATGACAAGTATGTGTGTGTGTGCACACCTAAAATCCCAAGTGGAGACTGGAGGAGAAGGCACTGTGTCATGGCTAACCCCCCAAGGGATGATTTGTCACTTTCCCTCTCTCTCTATCTCTTTCTCTCTCTGGTGGGTGCACACACCCTTTCTCAAAAACCTAAAAAAGAAAATAATAATGATAATAATTATCAGTTCTGAAAAAAAACTGGGCAGCCTCAACTCCTTGGGCTGGAGTGTTATACCTCCACCAGGTCCCCACATTCCTTGAAAAAGGCTTACACAGACATGATTCCCGATGGTAACTTCTCTCTTCAAGCACACACTGTAGAGCACAAAATCATCCTTCACCAGACTCTAAAAAAAGGATATGAATGTCATTGTCTCTCTGGCTTCCTGTGGTCTCCATAAAACCTCCAAGCAGAGTATTCTGGGCTCATAAAAATGTCTGCAGCCCGTTTCTCATCTGCTTTAATGACATTTCCTAATGGTTCACATTGACATTGGCATCTTTTCTCTGGGGAAAGTGTTGTGAGACTGGCTTTCCCCTTCCCCAAAATAGCTGGTGTGAACAGCCCAGGAGCTGGAATGCGGAGCTATGATTCTTCTCTTCCCACGAAGAGATGTACCCTCCAAGATCTGGGAACTGCGGTTCCTGAAGCAGCAGGCACAGCGATTTGGGAAACACTTCACACCCCTGTTCCAGGAGGCCCCAGGCTGTGTGCCCAGCTCAGTGCTATTCCCTACAGCTCCAGAGGGAATAAAGGGATAGATAGCAAACAACATCACTTAGTATGTGCTCTGTGTCACAGAGGTTCTAGTGAGCTTCATCTTACAGATAAGAAAATCTCATTTTAGACAGAAACATAGTATTTTGTTTAAAATATATACTCTTCAGGCCACTTTGAAGAAGCTGAAAGGAAAGCCAGTTGTGAGCATAAATAGCTCTAGGAGTAGAAGCCCTCCTGTTGCATATAGGAGGATGATGAGAATGAGGCGAGCTCTAGTAGTGGGTGGAGAATATAGTGGTGTCCTGAGAATTCAGGAAGGAGAGGCCAGTTATCGCTGGAGTCCCTTGGAAGTTGGCTACTGAAGCAGGGCCAGTGCCTGTCATCCCTTCCCAAAAACCTGCTCCATGTGAGATACCCGCGGAGTACAGCAGCTCTGCCCTATTGCTCCCAGCAGTGCCCCTGTGAGAGGCCCTCATGGAGTCAGGTAGGCCGTCGCCCTAAACAGAGCCAGGACTTTTTCTGTATTTTGGGGATACAGGGATGGCAATATCCAATTTCTGTCATCTACAGACTCAGGAAGAGTGAAAATAAAAATGCATAAATGAAGGAAGGAAGGAAGAAAAGGAGGACAGAAGGAAAACAAACATCAGGCAGGCATTGCTGAATCTCCTTTGGCCATAAGACTTTCTCATGTGACTCACAGTTTCCTAAAGAATCCATTGCTGGTCCTTTTTGCTGTCTCACTTTGTTTTACATAACAAAAAGTGTTTTGTTTTCTTCCTGCTAACTTTGACTGAGAAAACTCTCAATTATTATGACGACCCATGTTTACATCTTGGCTCCTCCCCTTCAGACCTTCAGTTTCCTTATCCTTAAAAACATTGAAAACAATGAATCATTGAGCTTTGTCTTACTTATTGTCTGTTGTTGGCAGAGGGGCACTAGTGAGATGGCACTTGAATTGCCCATCACAGGGGTTACTGCGTAGCAGAAACTCATGACAGTTCTTGCCCCCTCTGCAAGCCCATGGCTTTATCTGGAAAGGCAGCAGTGCACGTGCGTTGCTGTCTAAACAGTGCCATGAATCATAAAACCTACCCTGCTCTTTCCCCTCATCAGGGAATAGTTACGTCTTCTTCCATTGCAATCATTGCTGTTGATTTCATTGTCCTTGAGTCCTCTTCTCCTCTTCCCCAGAACACAATTTTCAGCAACCATGAGCTGAGGATGTAAGATAGGAGAAAGTTCAACCTGCAAAAGGAGAGCCGAGAAACTCATTATTCTCCAGTATCTTTTTCACATCTAGAATTCTTTCTTTCAGATTCTCTTCCTCTCCTCCCTCCCCAAGTCATGTTGCATCTGGGTGTCTAAATCCTGCTCACAGCTGTGCCATGCCTTCTCCACTCTTCCCATCTGCCTGTTTGTTTTTCTTGGTTTTAGTTAGCAGTCTGCTATTTTGTATAAGCAAAATTATCCTCTCATGTCTTCCCCGTTTCGGCGGTTTCTTCTGGATATTGTAAACGCCAGCATCTGTGGTGCTTGTCTCCTAATTATATTTTCGGCTTCCTAATCGGAAGGTTGAAAAGGCATATGGAACAGCAATACGGAGCTTCCTGCATCTCTGACCTCCACATAGAACCATCAACAGAATGCAGGACTCCAGAGCTTTCTAGGGCATTTCGTTGAGTCTGCTTGCTAAGATAAAGCACAAACTTATGTTCTGTAGGGACGACTGAGACACAGATTTTGACAAAGCTCCTGGGCACGTTTCTCACACAAATGACTCATCGCGACTCAAGTATGACTCTATAAGTAGATACATCTCTCCAGTCCTCTGGTTCTACTGGTGTTCAAATTGTTGCTTATTTTTAGATTAATGTGGACAGCCAAACTAGAGAAAGAGCAGAGATGACAGCGTCGAGAGCCAAGGGACCTACGTTTGAGACCTAGTACAGATACTCATTTACTGGGGGTTGGGAGATGGTCACTCAAACTCCCTTGGCTTTAATTTTCAGATAAATTTAGCCAGCACTTGGACTACATGACATGAGTTCACTGAGCAGAATTGGCTCAATCAATCCACTGATCATCGTACCACTGGAGCCCACAGTGTAACAGTGACGGGCAGACATAAGGACACACACAGTCTTAGCATAGTACATGCTGGCATGAAGCACAAACAGTTCTCTGTTTTGCTTATAGAACACCAGGGTCCTGGAAAGCTCATCTGTAAGGGGAAAGATAATAAGAAGTTAAGGCTTTGGAGCCCACGTAAACTCTGTGGCATCAGCCCCCACTTTGCTGTGAAGGCATGAGAGCTGCCATAGACACGAAGCACACAAATGAGCATGGCTGGGTCCTCATAAAGCTGCGTTTACAGAAGCAAGTGGGGACTGGACTTGGCACACAGGCTGCCGTCTGCTCACCTCTGATCTATTCGCCACTAAGTCCCATTGAGGTTCATCTTTAAATGGTTTCTCTTTCGCTCTCTCTCTTTTTTTTTATTTTTTCATTTTTTAATTTTAGAATTTCTTATTCACATTTAATGTACATCTCCACAGCACACACAAAGAAGTATGTATGCAGTATGTGACAATAAATCAAGGATGACACCATGCACATCAGTTTCTGTTGTTGTTGCTGTTTTTATAGGACAGATGTGCTGACCACGAGACAGACAGACAGAGAGAAGAGGGAAATGAGACATCACCTCCCAGAAAGCATGGCTATAAGCATGGCTATACTGCCATTCTCTTTCCTCTCGTCTCCTCTCACGATTTTGGATATGCACACACATGTGTTCGCCATGTTTTCCAATCCACCAGTTCTGAAACTCAAATCACATAGTCAGCCTTGTGGGATCCAGCTGCCTTAATCTCCATGCCACCTGTTCGCTGGAGAATTTTACATTCTATGTCTCTTAAGCATTTTTTCCCTGAGCCCCTCACACTTAACCTCTGCTATATACTCCATTCTCTCTCTCCTTCCCCCTCCCCTCCCTTTGGAGAGATTGTTGCTACAGGGTGCATGTACTTGCCAGAGAAACAGAGAGATAGAAAGTGAGAAATCACCCCACCTCCACCCCACCCCACCGCAGGGAGCATGGCCACACTGCAATCCCTTCTCCTCCATTCTCCTCTCGGGATCTTGGGCAACTACACATATGCACTTGATGTGAGTTTTAAGTCACCAAGTCTGGGACTTGAACCACACGCACTCAACTATGAGGTAGTCCAGTGATATAACCATTACACCATCTGCTGGTGCCTACTCCATTCTTTTTTAAGAAAGACAAAATTCATTACATGACTGCAAGGTCCTAAAGATACAGTTTCTGCATTCCATTCCACCACCTCTCATCATATGTTTCCCACCTCCTAACTCTTCATGTTCAATCGCACAGGGGCTTCACAGAGTTTCTCTTCAGCACAGCATATTCATTCCCTTGGCATGTTTCCCATCCTTTTCTCTTAGCTCCTCACCAACAACCTCAGCCTAGTTATTGCTCATCTCTCTTTGGAGAGCAGCTCATGCATCTCTTCCTCAAGGAAACCTTCTCAGAGTGCCCAAGCTAGGTCCACTCCTGTGACTATATACTCTCTTAGCTCTTAGCATGCGTCTATCACAGCCTCTATCACAACTGTAATTCCTTATCTAGTACTCTAATCAGATCTTCCTCTTTGTACAGATAAAGTATCAGTTCCATGTGAAGAGTAGCATATAGATCTTGCTTATTTTTGCAGCACATCTTTAGAATCTACAATAAAGCCTGGAACAGAATAAACCCTCAAGAAGTACTGTTGACTGGATGGCTGAATGAAAGAGCTCTGTAGAAGCACAACGTTATTGTCTACTATAACCCAGGTGCGACTGCTGGAGGTGGCTGGAAAGTGTCATGGATTACGTAACAATCTGAGGCATAATTTAAAAGACAAATGAGGAGAAAAGAGGATTGTGTGAAATATTACAACATAAAAAGTAAAAATTGGAACCAGTGTGTGGCATGGAGTGCTGAACTCCCACATAGCTGACCATGGTTTGAGTTCTGAACCTGGCAATTTGAAATTCACACCAGGTATGTGTACATGTGTGCCCAAAATCCTGAGAGGAGAATGGAGGAGAATGGATTGTGGTGTGGCCATTCCCCTGGGGGAGGGGAGGGGTTTCTCACTTTCTGTCTCTCTCTGGTCAATGCATGTGCCCTATAGCAAAAATAAATAAATAAATAAATAAATAAATAAAATCTAATAAATAAGTAAATAAATATTTCAGAAGGCTACCTAGGTAGCATAGTTGTTAAAGTGGCTGTATTCCCACATGGCTGACTGTCCTGTTCGAGTTCCAGACTAGGCAGCTTGAAAAACATGGCAAGTGTGTGTGTGCATGCCCCAAATCCCAAAAGGAGACTGGAGAGAAGGGATCCTCCCTGAGGATGCTTTTTTACTTTCCCTCTATTTCTCTTTGTTTTTATCTCCCTGTGGTAAGTGCATGTGCCCTATAGCAAATTATAGATAGATATATATATAGATAGATAGATATTGATAGATAGATAGATAAATAAATATTGCATTCATTTATACTATTTTTCTCCCTCCGTGCATCACAAAATTTTTGATATTGTATATCTTGTTATTTATTTATTTGATAGATTACCTTTTATATTAAAGAGCATATTTCAATATCTTTTGCTTTCCACCAGTACTGACTGATGTCTAATAATGATGACCACATTGTAAGTTAAAGATTAAAGACTTTCTTCTTTCAGTTGTCTACCTTGCTGTGAATTCTTGCTTTTTGTCAGCTCTACTTCTCTAGTATCAATAGTGATAATCTGTATATATGATCATACAACCATAACCAAAACATCTATTCTTTGTCCAAAGATTAATTTCACAAATTTACATTTGAATTATTATACTATACCTATCTATATTCAGTTTTTAAACTATATGAAAGAATTTCAAAAAGTTCATTGAAAGAAGAATTTTTCCCATCTATGCATCAGGTGGACACACTGCACAACAGAGAACCAAAAGGGTGACTCAAAACAATCATCCCAGAAAGCATGGCTATAAGCATGGCTATACTGCCATTCTCTTTCCTCTCGTCTCCTCTCACGATTTTGGATATGCACACACATGTGTTCGCCATGTTTTCCAATCCACCAGTTCTGAAACTCAAATCACATAGTCAGCCTTGTGGGATCCAGCTGCCTTAATCTCCATGCCACCTGTTCGCTGGAGAATTTTACATTCTATGTCTCTTAAGCATTTTTTCCCTGAGCCCCTCACACTTAACCTCTGCTATATACTCCATTCTCTCTCTCCTTCCCCCTCCCCTCCCTTTGGAGAGATTGTTGCTACAGGGTGCATGTACTTGCCAGAGAAACAGAGAGATAGAAAGTGAGAAATCACCCCACCTCCACCCCACCCCACCGCAGGGAGCATGGCCACACTGCAATCCCTTCTCCTCCATTCTCCTCTCGGGATCTTGGGCAACTACACATATGCACTTGATGTGAGTTTTAAGTCACCAAGTCTGGGACTTGAACCACACGCACTCAACTATGAGGTAGTCCAGTGATATAACCATTACACCATCTGCTGGTGCCTACTCCATTCTTTTTTAAGAAAGACAAAATTCATTACATGACTGCAAGGTCCTAAAGATACAGTTTCTGCATTCCATTCCACCACCTCTCATCATATGTTTCCCACCTCCTAACTCTTCATGTTCAATCGCACAGGGGCTTCACAGAGTTTCTCTTCAGCACAGCATATTCATTCCCTTGGCATGTTTCCCATCCTTTTCTCTTAGCTCCTCACCAACAACCTCAGCCTAGTTATTGCTCATCTCTCTTTGGAGAGCAGCTCATGCATCTCTTCCTCAAGGAAACCTTCTCAGAGTGCCCAAGCTAGGTCCACTCCTGTGACTATATACTCTCTTAGCTCTTAGCATGCGTCTATCACAGCCTCTATCACAACTGTAATTCCTTATCTAGTACTCTAATCAGATCTTCCTCTTTGTACAGATAAAGTATCAGTTCCATGTGAAGAGTAGCATATAGATCTTGCTTATTTTTGCAGCACATCTTTAGAATCTACAATAAAGCCTGGAACAGAATAAACCCTCAAGAAGTACTGTTGACTGGATGGCTGAATGAAAGAGCTCTGTAGAAGCACAACGTTATTGTCTACTATAACCCAGGTGCGACTGCTGGAGGTGGCTGGAAAGTGTCATGGATTACGTAACAATCTGAGGCATAATTTAAAAGACAAATGAGGAGAAAAGAGGATTGTGTGAAATATTACAACATAAAAAGTAAAAATTGGAACCAGTGTGTGGCATGGAGTGCTGAACTCCCACATAGCTGACCATGGTTTGAGTTCTGAACCTGGCAATTTGAAATTCACACCAGGTATGTGTACATGTGTGCCCAAAATCCTGAGAGGAGAATGGAGGAGAATGGATTGTGGTGTGGCCATTCCCCTGGGGGAGGGGAGGGGTTTCTCACTTTCTGTCTCTCTCTGGTCAATGCATGTGCCCTATAGCAAAAATAAATAAATAAATAAATAAATAAATAAAATCTAATAAATAAGTAAATAAATATTTCAGAAGGCTACCTAGGTAGCATAGTTGTTAAAGTGGCTGTATTCCCACATGGCTGACTGTCCTGTTCGAGTTCCAGACTAGGCAGCTTGAAAAACATGGCAAGTGTGTGTGTGCATGCCCCAAATCCCAAAAGGAGACTGGAGAGAAGGGATCCTCCCTGAGGATGCTTTTTTACTTTCCCTCTATTTCTCTTTGTTTTTATCTCCCTGTGGTAAGTGCATGTGCCCTATAGCAAATTATAGATAGATATATATATAGATAGATAGATATTGATAGATAGATAGATAAATAAATATTGCATTCATTTATACTATTTTTCTCCCTCCGTGCATCACAAAATTTTTGATATTGTATATCTTGTTATTTATTTATTTGATAGATTACCTTTTATATTAAAGAGCATATTTCAATATCTTTTGCTTTCCACCAGTACTGACTGATGTCTAATAATGATGACCACATTGTAAGTTAAAGATTAAAGACTTTCTTCTTTCAGTTGTCTACCTTGCTGTGAATTCTTGCTTTTTGTCAGCTCTACTTCTCTAGTATCAATAGTGATAATCTGTATATATGATCATACAACCATAACCAAAACATCTATTCTTTGTCCAAAGATTAATTTCACAAATTTACATTTGAATTATTATACTATACCTATCTATATTCAGTTTTTAAACTATATGAAAGAATTTCAAAAAGTTCATTGAAAGAAGAATTTTTCCCATCTATGCATCAGGTGGACACACTGCACAACAGAGAACCAAAAGGGTGACTCAAAACAATCATAGTCTCTTTAAGCATAAGAACTAATGGTTTTGGTATAAATTTCAAAAAAAAATCTATGATCAGTTTTTTTCAGAATGTGCATTTTTCATAAACTTTTTGAAGACCTTACATATCCCCACTTAGTAAAATCAGGTGGCTTCTCTTTATTTAATTTGCCTCACTTACTAGTATGCAATGACATAATCCAGGTCATATTGTTACAGATCTTTCTTATTATTCCCTTATTTTCCCAGACATACAACTAACATACATGGGATATCTACTTTCCCCATTTCCCCCTGCATTATTTGCCCTTATCACATCATGATATGCTTATTTGCACCCAAACTCTTAATCACACCTACTCAATTATCCCTTCAGACCACTGTTGTTTTGTTTATTTGCTATAGGTCACCTGTGCTCACTGGAGAGAGACACAGAGGAGGTGAAGAATCGCCTCACCGCAGAGGGGATGGCCATGCCACAGTCTTTCCTCCATTCTATTTTAATAATTTTGAGCATCCACACACATGTGCTTAACATGTTTTTCAAGCCACTATGTTCAGGAATTGAACTGGGCAGTCAACTATGTGGGATACAGCCATCTTAATCACCACGCCACAGTTGGCCTAAGTCCACTGCTTTTTGATTTATTCTGAGGAACCTCCCTTCTCTCTCCCTCCCTAATTTGCACTTGGATTCCTTTTTCTTTTTGTTTTCCCAATCTGATTTGTTGCATCCCAGCACATCTCTTCGCACTCCCTAGAGGTGGATTCTATTTTCTCTCCTGGTTGTCTCCCTATATTTTTTAGAATCAATTCTCAGGTAAAGCCCTATAAAGAAATGCATGGCAATAAATGACGGACCACTTCCACATCTGAAAATGGAAATGCTTTTCTTCTTTACTTCTTATGCCTGGAAGATACTGGGTTGTCGGAAAAGTCATAATAAATTTTTGCTTAGGAAAATACATCATGCATCATGTATGAGGCATTCTGCAAGATGTGAAAACTATACCCACAATGGCTTAGGCAGTAAAGACTCTTCACCATCTCAAATGACAGGAAATCTGGAGATAGGTGGTACCAGGCTTGGTGCCGCAGCTAACAACGTTATCAATGACCTGGCTCTTTCTATTATTCCACTTGGCCATCCACAGTATGTTGGGTTATTATCTACTGGTCACAAGATGGATGACCCAGATCCAAGCACAATATTCTAAAATGACTGAGTTTAAGGCAGAAACAAGGGCTGCAGAGGAAAAGAGATCTTCCTGAATCTCTCTAACTTTTTATCAAGAAAATGAAAATCTTTTTCAGAAGTCCCTAAAGACTTTTGTTTAGAACTGCATTATAATCCCACACTTTGAATAATCAATAGCACAGAGAAGAGTCTTTAAACATGATTGATTTAGATCAATAATCATTCAGAACTATCGGAGGAACCTCCTTGCTTTTGCATATTCCTGCTTAGCAATTGTTTATCAAAACCAGAGATGTGCTTACAGATAGGCAGTGAAAAATGTTTGGAGAGAAGGAAACCAGAAGTTTCCACTATAAAGGCATAACCGTTGTGTTCTAGCAGCTTGTATTACTAATGAGAAATTTGATGCCTGTTAATTTTCCTTCCATGATGTTCTCAAAATCTTCTCTTATTCCAGTGTTTAAAATTTCATGAATGTATGTCTACTTGTGACTTTCTTTCTTTTTTTGTCTCCATCTTTGAAAAATTATTGTAAAGATGTGACTTATTCAAGGTTACAGAGCTGATTCAAATGTATTTCTAACTAGCATCAAATTCTGGTCCTTCATACTTTCTCTCTCATTCTGTTCTCCATTTTCCACTGATAGTTTTGTTACAACCTGAACCCTGCCCCTCCCTTTCAAAATTCTCTCCAAAATTTGAAATAAGTTATAAAATTGTCTATACTAATAAGACCCAAGTCTGTATTTTGCTGTCTACTTTAAACACTTCTCTATTTTTGACTGGCTCCCACCTTTACCTCTACCTCTTACCTGTGCACCAGGTGGATGCACTGATAAGCATAGAGCCAGAAAGGTTCGTCCAAAGCAATCATGTTCTCTCTAATCACAGGAACATTTCACTGAAGGACATCCATTTTGACTTAGTTCATACTTTGTTATGTATTTAATCTTGTTTTTGTCAATGTAATAATCTAGATATACTTTTTAAAAAAATCAGAAAAACTTGTCTTCATAATCTTTTATTGCTGTAGTATTAACCAACAAGGTTTGGGATCATTTCTTACACAGCAATAGAAACAAAGTCATTAATTGAAAGCCTGGGTAAAATATTTTTAAAAGATATATAAAACAGTTTGAAAAATCTGTGTGTATATATGTGTATGCATACACACACACATATACGTATATACATATATACCTAATATAGTAAACTATATTTTAATAGGCCAAAAATAATAAGATAGTTTTAAAAAATCACCATTAGAGTCAACCATTACCAGAGTGATGGCATATCTGTCAATACCCTATGAATAAAGCTTAAACTAATATAGACCCCATAGGAAATCAAGACTGCACAAGAACAACACCCTCAAGGAATGGTACAAAAGGAAAAATAAATAGCCCTATAGGAGCACAAGACCACAGAACAGGAACAATCCCAACTGTAAGCTAGGGCAGGGAAATATCTCCCCTTAAAATGTGTAACTACATATTCTCATTTCCTCTGTAGCTTGTGAGAACTCAGCCAAGAATTTATTTCACATGGTCCTAAATTGGTACCCCCAGAGAAGGTCAATTCTGCATGGTGAAACAAACCTCATGCACAACCTCTAATAATTCATAATAAAACACCCAAATGTCTTGGAGGCAGTGTCTGCCCCACCTTTGCTACATTTAATGCAAATTAAACTTAAATTGTTTCTAATCATGTTTTGTGTGTTCACTTGTTCTCCTCCAACATTTTCTTGGAGTTTCTGGTATACCACAGTATTTTTCAGATTATCAGTGAGTAATGATTGGATAATACTCTAAAAGAGTAGAAAATGTATATGAATGAGAAAATGCTTATATTTATGATTAGATGTTGCTAATGTAACTCTGATGCTATAAAAATGGTCAAAATGCTTTGCCTCCTTGCTTTAAAGTGTGTTACTTCCCTACATGGAAGGCTTTCCCTTGTCCTTCTATTTTCAGTTAATTCTTGTTTTTGGTTTTTTGTTTGTTTGTTTGTTTGTTTGTTTTTCCCTGACCTACTTCTCCCTGTTATTTTGTTTTAGGACATGCACAACAGTTAATTGCCCTTTCTCTTGTGTTTTATGGTACCTTATTCTTCAGGAAAATGCTAAGCTGTGTGGTCTTCCCTGTCCGCAATCAGGAATTCATTGAAGGCAAAACTCTACAACTCATTAAAGTCCCTCCCAACATCCCACAGAATCTGGCACACAGGGGACCCCGCACAGATAGTGACTGAACTATACACACACACACATAAATAATTTGAATCCAAAATTAAATTGGAAGCGAATGCTAGTTCAACGTCTCTTGCTCTTTCAGAGGAAAGTTTCCATGTGGGCCGCAGGATATCAAAGTCAAGGGCCCTCCCACATTTCCCACATCTCTTAAGTCGCACTGTACTGAATAAAGGTCTCGCAGTGCCATGGCAATACTCATGTGTCTTTCTTTAACAGCCAGAAATTATGGGGTCTGGACAGGATGCAAATTGTTCTCAGTCAGCCTGAGAAACAGCTAAGAGAACACCATGCAAATGAAAATGATCTGTTTCGTCTTTCCTCCCTTTGCCTTTGGGAATCAATGTCACTGTTGATAAATGTCAAAAATATAACGAGCACAGAAATCAAGTTAGTGGAAGCCCTCCTCACTCTTCAGTTACCATCCCGGAAGATAGCCCCCCAAAGCTGCTTTATACCAGGAATCCTGAGCCTTCAAGAGCTCACATGTCCCAACATATCCTCAAGACACGAAGGGAAGCACTGCCGGGATGTGATAGGAAACCCAGCTTGAGTAGCTGGAACCACATCATTCTTGCTGATTCTCAGGGCAGAAAGGACAGATTGTGGTGAAAGACCTGCTGGATTCTCCACGCTGCACAGAACCAACATGGAGAGGTTGAAGCATGTATTTTGTATCAGGAATTCGATAGAAGGTGAGGAAGACATGCCATTTTGACACTCTGGACACTTACAGTCTACACGGGGAATGAAGCACACACAAGAAGTCTTCAGAAGTGCACGGAAATGTGGACTATGGAAAAGCCATGTGTGGATTTCAATTTTTTTCCCATCAAAATAAATTCACACTTTAAACTCCATTTTTCTACAAGGTTTTTGAAGTCTTTGGAGAAATTAATAATTTTTGAAGGATGTGTAGGAAATAAGGGAGGGGAGTCTCTTTGATATAAAGAGTGACACACCCCCTGTTGTGAAGGTTCAAAGGTTAAAGAAGACCACGGGACAGTTACTAGGAGCCCCAATTGTTGAGGTGTAGCGAGCACAGAGAGATGGACACAGGCAGAGGCTGGGCCTTGTATGTTAAAGCCAGGAGGTATGGATTATTGATATCAGTAATTTTAAAACTTTAATGTATTTCTATTTGCCTGGGAATCTTTAAAATATAGGACCTGATTATTCCCTACTCATCCTTCAAGGTGTAAGTATTAAATCTTCCAAAGAAGCTGTATTTAACTGTATCCAGTAACCACACCCAGTGAATCAGGTGCTATGTCCGTGTGCATCTTCCATTAACAGTCATCACACTTCACTGGAATCACTCATCTAGAGGGGGACTTAAAAAAAGTCACCTGGGAATCTTTAAAATACGGGACTTGATTCAAGGAGCCTGAGGTGAGATTTGAAATTCTGCATGGGTTATAAGCTCTTGGGTTTCTGATCCTCCTCCCTTCCAGTGTGAAAGAGACCAACAGCAGTATCGCCTGGATGTATGTTGCAGACACAGAAGCTCAGGACTCAATGCAGACCTTCCGAATAGCAACAAGCTGCAAGTGTGCCCGACCCTGGGTCATTCGCTTAACATCGAAGTTTGAGAAATACTGATCTAGGGCAGTGCTTTAAACCCAACAGCACTGTGGAACCACCTGGAGAACTTTCTAAAAACACACAGCTGAGCTACGCCTACTAGATATTCTGAATTCATTGATCTGGGGTAAGACCCAGACAGAGGTGGTGTAAAAACCTCCAGCAGTGGTTTTAATGTGCAACCACATTTGAGAACCACTGATCTCAGTAAGAGAAGAGAAAGTTTGATCAATGTCACACAGCACTGGGTTTAGAGCTGAGGTTAGTGAACTGCTCACTCATAAGTTCCCTTCTAAATATTTCATTGTGTCTCATGTGTCTGAAATTCATCACCAAACATCTGATGTGACTTCAGAAAGCTTTCTTCATTGGTAAGTAACTTGGGTTTAGCTTTCTATCAGATCAAGCTAATAAGAAGTTTGTCACACCCTCAGAGCAGTGAGGAGGAAGAATCTCTCTTTTTCTAGACATTATGGTTCAAGATTGATTAAATAAAGTAGATTTCCCACCACCAGAGAGGTAGTGGGATACACTTGGATCCCAGAGGCAGGGTCTGCAAAAATCTGAAATAACTTTTTCATTCAGTGAGTTGTATTCCCATAAAAGACATGCAAAGGCAGCTCATGGGATGAGAAGAATTACGACATGGAGGTGGAGCAATACATTCTCTAATTTCCACAGAAGGCACGGCACACGTGCACTTCACCCATAAAGTGCTCTCACCTAACCGCAGAAAAATGGAAAGTATTCTAATAGTCTTAGAAAGGGGAGGGACATTTATTTTTAGACCTGATAGCTTATGAAAGCATTTTAAGCATTGACAAATTGTTAGGGAAAATCTTTCCATATTAATTTTTTCTCAAATAAATGTCAAAGAAAACCTTCTTAAATTTTACAAAGACTATGTTTTATGATTTCTTTTATTAATAAGTGGCTAATACTGTAATTGTTTCTTTGTGCAACAGAACTATTATATAAAATGAATATATTTAAGATAACTACATACTCATTTCTTTCCTTTCTTCATACCAAGTATGTTTTCTTTAGAAGCCAGATTTGTGCTTTGGAAAAGGCAACCGAACAGCCAAAGTTGTAATTTCATGAAACCACAAAAGGCTCTTCTAAAGGAATCTGACTTGAATACACACTGCAAGGAAATTAATAGTCTCAGTTCAAACATCCCCTTTAATCCATCTCATTTGGCCTCTTACAAGGGGGTGAAGAATGCAGTTGTCAGGCTGACTTGGAAGGACAAGTGTTGAAGCAACACAGTGTTGGCGTGAGGCCACGCCATTTCTTTCTGGGGTATCACAGCAGCCTTCGGGGAGTTGCTGGAGCTGAGATGTGTTGTGTGTCATTATCAATTTGCACTCTGATTTCCTAACAGTTCAAGAGGCCTTTTGACAAAAGCCTCCATTTAGATCTAATAATAACTCTGGATTTTTGCTAAACGTCTCACAACCTGGGAACAGGCCCAACTGCTAAACATACTTACACTGCATGAGTTTCTCTTACTGAACCCGGAGGGGACAGCCAAGAAGACTAGAAAATGTGTGTGTGGAGATATTCTCTTTTATAAGTTCTTTTCCAAAGAACCTTTTCACTTCATTTGCAAAGGCCACCTGAATGATTACTGTCATTGTAGGTCATGTCACTGTTGTCCTAGAATCACAGAGCAACTAAAACTCAATAGCTCCCTCTTTCTTACTATGAATACATCATATAATTATAATATCGAATGGATGAATTGACCTATTTCCCCTTGCTTAGTCATGGGACATCATTTCCGTTTCCAGTAAGTTACAATATCCACTTTGACATTGCTGCTTCCTAAGGGATGTACTCCATACTGAGAGGCCTTTCCCATTAAAATGTGCTACAATAAGTTCTATTAATTTTCTCCTTGGGAAGACACAGACAACCTCTTGCTTTCAAAAAGATTTTTGAATGTGTACAAAGAAAACGAAGTTTTTTCTCACCATCTCTTCCTTCCACCAAAGTTTTCTTTTCTTCAAGGCAAATATCCAACATTCCTTTGAGGATTTCTCCTGTTGTCACAAGAGAGTCATATTTCCCAGGTTGTGAGAGAAGAATCCAGCACACGCTCAGGGCGAGCTATGAGGGAGAATAGGAAGGAGGCTCAACAGAAAGAGGATGATGTGCTGATAGAAGTGAGAGGAATTCTGAGGTCAATGCATGTCATGGCTTGGTTAGCATGGTCTTAGATACCTAGTCTCATCTATGAAACACTTTCTTAAGCTCCCATATCATTTTGCCTTTGCATTGTAATCCCTGAACTGGATATAAATTATGAAGCTCTTTTTGTTTTGTTTGTTGGTTTTTTCATCCACTCTTCCTTTCGTGCCCTTATTCATCAGTGTGTCCAATGAGAGGTACTGGGGAAGACCAAGGAAAGATCAAATAAATTCAAAGGATTTTAAAAAATAACAATAATAATAAAATCCATGGGCCAGTTATTAGGGTACTGGTAATACAACTCTCTGCAATGCTGAACCCACATAGGAAGGTCCTGGGCTCCCATCCTGGGGCCTCCCTGTACTCCTGATCCAGGAATGGCTGAGTCTGGGGGTGGGTCACAACCTGAAAACTCTCTTAGGAGTAGCACTCTCACTCTCTGAAAGTAAATAAACAAAAAATTTAAAAAATTTTTCCAGACCACTGTCCTGTTATTTTTAGTTTAGTTTTTTTGTTTGTTTGTTTGTTTCAGAGTTAATGAAAGACAAGGGTGATATAAATGCTTAAAATCGAATTTACAGACAGTCTCTTCAGAAATGTAAGCATTTCTGATTATTTCATTGATTACATGTGCTCTATGTAACATTGACAGCATGGAATCAGTATAACGTGATTCTTCCCTTCCATCTAGTTGGACTGCCCAGTTAGAAAGGGAGACAGCATTGCTGGTCTGGAGAGTAAGAGGAATCCCAAGATGAACTCTTGTAGTGGCTCTGTTAGAATGGTCTTAGACACCTCATCTTATCTCTGAAACACTTTTTAAGCTCCCACATTCCTTTGCATTTGTATCCTAATCCCTGATCTGGCAAATAATTTAGATAACTGGGCACTACCTAACAAGATATACCTTTAAAAAAATGTCCTACAATACTTTTAACATTTTTTCCCAATAATTGACTATCCAGCCTCTCTCTAGACATGTCCAGATATGTAACCTTCTGGACTCACATCTACGAGTGAGCTAATCACATCCGTGTTGAGACCAGACAAGAGAAGGGTCTTCCTTACCTCAGGACAATGTAGCATTCTAGAAATGTCCTCTCTTTGAGACCAGGTCTGCCCTCTCAAGGGTAAGAAAAGAAAAAAAATCCATTTTCCTTTATACTTGATGCTTCTTGAAAAAGGGTGGTTTCAAAAATATCCTGCCAATATTTTTATACACTAGAGCTTTGGAAATGCCACATGAACTGAGGAATAAAGTACCACCATGGAAAAAAAGCCCCTGGAAGTTGATCACATTTGCTTCCATTCTTAAACATGAGAGACAAGTACTAGTTGGGGATGAGAGGTATTTTAATATTTAGAATACATACAGGTTGTTCCTGCAGAAAGATTGGAAATAGAGAATAAGCTCTTTAAAATACTAGTAATGTAGACCTAAGTATTCCTTATTTGTGAATTAATCCTAAGTAAATGACCCACAATATGGAAAAAGCAATGTATATTTAGGTCATATACTCAGGGATGTTTGTAATAG
Source organism: Tupaia belangeri chinensis (assembly GCF_000334495.1). Lineage (NCBI taxonomy): Eukaryota > Metazoa > Chordata > Mammalia > Scandentia > Tupaiidae > Tupaia > Tupaia belangeri. Next base: position 5,871,518 of record NW_006159501.1, read on the forward strand.
ATAAAAGTTTTGAAAACACTGCAAATAGCCAAATTGTGGCATACAATTAAGTAGCCCATGAGTTATCAAAATAATTAAAAAGTAGGGAACCAGCAGTTAGCGTAATGGCTATGTTGCTGGACTCCCACATAGTCAACTGCGGTTCGCGTCCCGGACCCGATGGCTTAAAACTTACACTGGGCGCGTATGCATGCGTGCCCAAGATCCCGAGAGGAGAATGGAGGAGAAGGGATTGCAGCATGACCATCCCCCCTGGGGGGTGATTTCTCGCTTTCTGTCTCTATGTCTCTCTCTCTGTCTGGCGAGCGCACGCGCCCTATAGCGAAAAAAAAAATTAAAAACTATAAAATTATTTAAGATACTTTTACTAAAGTAAGTATATTGACATATAAAATGATACAAAAAGAAAGCAAATGTATTCGAAGCAAAAGAAGTGCTCAAGAAAAGAGAAAATAAGATCCTAAATGCTAGCATAAGCTGAATTTGAGTTTTGAGACAGTAGAAGCTTTATCTCTATTTTCCAAGCTTTTTAAAAACATATGCTTTATATTCTTAGAGATAAATGTTCTTTTAAAATATCTAGAAGAGCAGAATCTTAAAGAATGAAACTAAAAGGACAAAGAATGCCTGAGGGTTACTTCTTTCCATGTTAAAACATTTTATAACAGTTATTTTCTAAAATATTATTTTATTTTATTTTTAATCTTTTATTTCAATTTCTTTTATACATTCAACCACATATGTCACTCAGTTTTCAAAGTGAATATTCCAGCATGTATACATTTCTCACCAGTCCAGTTGAGAATATTATACACATTATCTTCAACAGGTAATAGCCCATTTCTTTGTCCCGCAAATGCCTTGCCTCTCTATTTTTCTCCTCAATGTCCTTCCTCAGACTCTCCTCCTTCACCCACCCTCTTCCCACACTGTATCTGGTATTTATAACCATTTTCTATGTTTCTGTATCTTCTAGTCATTCAGTTTCAGTAAAAAAGTCAGTATATATTAAGTGGCGATGTACAATGTCTCTCCTTCACTTAGAAGTAAATTTTCCATATTCATCCACTTTCTATCAAAAGCCAGGGTCTTATTGTTTTTTATTGCTGAGCAGTATTCCATAGAATATATATGCCACACTTTCTCAATCCGTCCCTCTGTTCATGGACATTTGGGTTGGTTTCATGTCAGCACTTGTCAATAATGCTGCAATAAACATAGATGTGCAGGCACTTTTCCACTAAGCTTTCTTCTGTCCTTTGGATAGATACCAAGGAGTGGGATTGCTGGATCATGCGGTAGTTCTACTTGTAGATCTTGGAGGAACCTCCATATTGTTCTCCACGGTGGCTGGACCAATTTACATACCCACCAGTAGTATAGGAGAGGTCCACTTTCATCACATCCCCATCAGCACATATCATTTTTTAATTTTTTTAAACCAAATTTTTGTTATGTGTGCCTTTCAAAGATGGAGTGATAATCTGAGACAGCTCATTTGCAGCTCAAAAAGCCTGAAGAAGGTGGTGACCTCATCATGTGACCATTGTTAAAAACTCCACTCTGCCTCTTCATAGGTCACCTAACAGATCTCTTCTTCTTTGGGCCTACAGTCATATTCTTTCTCTGTGCTTAACTGGGTGAAAGTCTCACGTTTCTGTGAGATCGATGGAAATGAGAGTTTCTTTATTAGGTACACAGAGCTATCATGCAGTCACATGGGGAATCTGTCTTCAGATGTCACTTGGCTCTACTAAGTGCAGTAAATGGTCTATCCCTACCTGGCAATTAACCTCCCACCCACCCCCTGCATTGTATTTCCTAACAGCCCTCTTCCTCAGGGGGATCCCGATCTTTTTTGACAATCATTGCTCAAGCACACCTAATTCAGGCTTTCCTAGTCCATCCCTGTGCTGCTGCTTTTTACTTTGTTATTGTCTAAGGCTTTATCCTTAAAGTTGAACCCAGGGGAGGGACATATGCCAAGAATTTGTGATATTCAGCTCTAACAGTTGGTGGTCAGTGCACTTTCTAGGGGAAATTCTAATTACCTCTTTTTTTTTTTCCTGAAAAGAGATATTTCTACAGGGCATGTGCACTTGCCGGAGACAGAGAGACAGAAAGGGAGAAATCATCCCCTAAGGGGGATAGCGATGCTGCAATCCCTTCTCCTCCATTCTCCTCTCAGGATTTTGGGCACACATGCACATACTCCTGGCATGAGTTGCAAAAGTGTTACTAAACATTTTCTAATGCTACAATCAGTTTAGGAGACCATATATTCACTTGGGCCCCACCTTATTACTCAGTAATATGGAAAATTAGGTAATGATAGAATCTTAAAAATTCAGTACAGGGGACTGGCAGGTGGCATGGTGGTAAAGGGAGCTGGACTCCCACATGGCCAACCGCAGATAGAGTCCCAGACCTGGTAGGTTGCTTTCTCATTTTCCCTCTCTGTCTCTCTCTCACTTTTCCATCTCAAATTAAAATAAATAAATAAAATAAATAAAGTTAAATAAAATAATTCTAAAACAAAAAAATCAGTACAGAGTTTGTTAAGCTTTGAAAAATGCATAGGTTCTAGTCTATGAAGCACTGTTCATTTAGTAGGCTACCTCTGTGTTGTAGGTCTTCATCTTTACCTAATGATCTGTTTATTCAACAATTCTCATTAGATGCTCTGGGATGCACTGGAAAAGTGTGTTCAAAATTCTGGATATTTATCTGCAAATACAATTTTCCCAGTTAAGATTATGTGCAGTTTTATATTTCAAAGACCATGGTTCCTTGTGTCTCCATAACATAAATGATATGCCATTTCTGGAGTTAACAAGGTCACAGTTCTGTTACTGCAAATGAAATGCTACAGATACTTTTATTCTAATCAACTTAATCAAAATTTTAAGATCTTATTCTTAAATCAATGTTGTCTTGTGCAAATTAAAATCAGCTAAAACCTGTTTAAGAGAATATAATTTCCCAGTCAGGATATAAAGTATTTGGAAGCAGAATTAAAACAAACAAACGAACAAAGCAAAACAAAATAAAATCAGCACTTTACAAGGGCTATTTTTAAATTATAAAATTACAATCATAAAATAGCTTTGTGAAATACTTTCAAAACTGTAGTTTTATCACAGTTTGCAATTCAAACTGTTTTCAATCATTAAAATACGAGTTATTCTTGTTCCCGATGAAAAATAATGACAAATGTTTAAGATGATGGATATACTAATTATTCTGATTTAATCATTACACATTGTGTTCATGTAAAAAATCATATTGTATACCACAAATATGTATGATTTTTATGTATCATTAACAGAAAAAAAGAGAAAGCTGTCTTAATCCTTAGGTATAAATACTACTGGCAACACAATATTGGAAGATTGGAGGGGAAAAACATATGCCAATATAAAAATCACAGACATATATGAAAGAATGGAGTAAATTATCTCTTTTTTTTGATCCAGAAAGAAATTGCAATGCTCTCCCTTATGTAAATCATCCACTTGTCTATTCACTTACTAAATTATAAATGTATTCATTAATTAAATAACTGTACAATAATTTACCATCCAATCATTTCCTCAATCACTATTCAATAACATACCGACTCCTTAACTCTTTAATTCGATCATTCACTCATTCATTCACTTTTTTTTTCATTGAATGTGTTCTCCATACCAGCATTCATTTTTATAACCAACATTTACCATGACACATTGTCAAATGATGGCAATAAGGAAGGAAGGAGGCAGTGTCTCTGCCCTTAAGGAGTTCGTGGTGAAGGCGACAAATAGGTGGCTTTCATTAATTCTTTACCAGAGATGAAAAAGGATACACAAGAAAGCAGTAGGTAACTTCATGAAAGGTCCAAGAAGGTTTGGCAGTGTTATTTACACTGGGTCTGCAACATGAGGACTAGGTCTGCAGACAGGGGAGGGAGCAACTGGGTGGATGCATGCTGATAATAGAAGAAAGGTCTTCATAGGCAAGGGAGCAACCTGTACCAGCCACAGAGGCAGGACAGAGTATGTCATGTTTAGATAACAGGGAATAGTTGAATGTTCCTGGGGTGAAGAAGTAGGGTGAAGACTGGAAAGACAAATATAGGAAAGACAAGGATAAAATGAATAGGGGTGCTTCTGCGAATGGACTTTTAAACTAGCATTTGTTTGGATTATAAAGATGCCCACTGCATTTGCACAGCAAGGGTCAAAGGGTAGTGTCCCTACTGTGCTCACAATCTTGTCTCCTCCCCCGATTACTGAAATGGTTGCTACTGTTTTAAGGAAACTAGAGCCTACTTGGCTGTTCCTCTCTTTGTGCTTGCATCAAACTTTTCAAACTCTGTTATAGCTTTTTCTTAAATGTTTCCATCTTCCTTAATAGAAGATGAGGTTCTTGAATACAGAAACCATGTGTTACTCATTTTTGTACCCACAGCACCTAGTATCAAGCTTTAAATGTGGCAGATATACTCATTATATTTAGTAATGGAAGGATTGGTGGATAAATAACATGAGGGAATTAAAACAGGAAGGAAGAAAGTTATGTGGTCAAAGTAATTATTCAGTACTAGGGTAAACATAAGGACCAAGTTTCACTTCCTCAGTTCTGTCTCATTTTCACATCTCATAACTGTTTTGTGTTACCCGTTTTTACTATGCATCTCTTCAACTTAAGTAAACTATTCATTTTATTTATTAATATCAATAAAATATATTTTTAAAACAATACATGGGTTTATAGGGAAGGCAATTATGGGAAAAAAAGCAAGATGTGTGCATGGATTTCACATTTTTTGGCACCAAAATAAATGTATACCCCTTTTTTTTAAGCAAGGTATTTTTTAATAAATAAAATGATGGGAACAACAGATGGTGTAATGGTTATGTCACTGGACTCCCACATGAACAACCATGGTTCAAGTCCCGGCCCTGGCAGCTTGACATTCACATTGGGTGTGTGTGCATGAGTGCCCAAAATCCCAAAAGGACTCAAGAATAAAACACATTAAAAGACACAAGAATGGAAGTTTATGTTACATAAGGGTAGCTTATGTCAGTGTGACACCTGCCACCAATCTTTGGGTTTCTTTTGTTTTGTTCACTTATAATATATTTAATCATTGTACCTCTTTATAGCATTGTTTTAAGGAAACTAGAGCCTACTTGGCTGTTCCTCTCTTTGTGCTTGCATCAAACTTTTCAAACTCTGTTATAGCTTTTTCTTAAATGTTTCCATCTTCCTTAATAGAAGATGAGGTTCTTGAATACAGAAACCATGTGTTACTCATTTTTGTACCCACAGCACCTAGTATCAAGCTTTAAATGTGGCAGATATACTCATTATATTTAGTAATGGAAGGATTGGTGGATAAATAACATGAGGGAATTAAAACAGGAAGGAAGAAAGTTATGTGGTCAAAGTAATTATTCAGTACTAGGGTAAACATAAGGACCAAGTTTCACTTCCTCAGTTCTGTCTCATTTTCACATCTCATAACTGTTTTGTGTTACCCGTTTTTACTATGCATCTCTTCAACTTAAGTAAACTATTCATTTTATTTATTAATATCAATAAAATATATTTTTAAAACAATACATGGGTTTATAGGGAAGGCAATTATGGGAAAAAAAGCAAGATGTGTGCATGGATTTCACATTTTTTGGCACCAAAATAAATGTATACCCCTTTTTTTTAAGCAAGGTATTTTTTAATAAATAAAATGATGGGAACAACAGATGGTGTAATGGTTATGTCACTGGACTCCCACATGAACAACCATGGTTCAAGTCCCGGCCCTGGCAGCTTGACATTCACATTGGGTGTGTGTGCATGAGTGCCCAAAATCCCAAAAGGACTCAAGAATAAAACACATTAAAAGACACAAGAATGGAAGTTTATGTTACATAAGGGTAGCTTATGTCAGTGTGACACCTGCCACCAATCTTTGGGTTTCTTTTGTTTTGTTCACTTATAATATATTTAATCATTGTACCTCTTTATAGCATACAATATATTTTTTCAAAGCATGTATGCAGTGCATGTCTATCAAGTCAAAGATATTAGCATATATCATCCTCAACACATAAACTTCCATTCTTGTGTCTTTTAAATGTGTTTTATTCTTGAGTCCCTCCCTCCCACTTCTCACTATCCACCCTCTCCTATGTAGTCTCTGGTGTCCATACTTGCCATCCCTTTATTATATCTTTCAAACTTTCCATTTCTGCTATACAGTGAAAAAAAATGGTATATATTGACCAGGGACATACAATTTCTGTTTTTCATAGTCTGAATTGCTTTGCTTAGCATTAACTCTTCTATGTTCATTTACTTTGAATCAAATGACGAGTCTTGTTGCCCCTTTTAGCTGAGTAGTATTCCATAGTGTATATATGCCACTTTTTCTCAATCCAGTCATCCATTCTTGGGCATTTAAGTTGGTTCCATGTGTGAGCAATTGCAAATGATGCTGCAATAAACAAGGATATGCAAGTGTCTCTTGACTGAGTGTTTTCCTTTCTTTTGGAGAAATACCAACGAGTGGGATTGTTGGGTCAATATGGGATTTCTATTTGTAGGTTTTAGAGGTATCTCCATATCGTTTTCAACAGTAAGTATACTAACTTACATTCCCACCAACACTGTAGGAGGGTTCCCTTTTCACCTCAGCCTCGCCAGCACTTGTTGTTTCTATTTTTTTAATCACAGGCATTATGATGGGAGTTAAGTGCTATGTTGTTTGGATCTGTATGAACCACCACATGTAGATCTTCTTTACTTTGTCTCCAGTCAGAGCACACCTGAGCCTCTTTCTTAGAGAGCTGATGGGGGGAGTAACTTGATGGGAAAGTGGATGCATGAAGGGCAAACACACCAGTCAGTCTGTCCAGCCTCCCATGCTTTGGAGTCGTTATGTACTTCTCAGGTGAGCTGGGTCTCCACCCTCCTGCTCCACTGGGCAGGGTCCAATAAAGCTGTACTTTAATTCCATTTTTCACAAGCCTTTGAAATTCCCACATACACACACACACACACACACACACACACACATATATATATATTCATGTAACGTAAGTTAGATTTAAGCTTTCTTACCATAGAGGCTATGACTTTTTCCTTTTGTCCCAGTATTATCTGACACTTAGTCCTAACGCATTAGTGCTAGTCAAATGAATGAATCTAGGAGCCTTTTAATAAAAAGGTAATGATGATTGAGATAAGAGGCTGCTTACAAAGACACATGTAAGTGTCTATACACACAAGTCAAAGGTATTCAGATCTCCTCCCTGTGTCCTGTTCTGTCAGTCAGGATTTTACCAATTCAGAATATATACACATTTATCAATATTTAGATATTTGGTATTTTTGTTTTAGCATTTTCACATAAAAATAATATCAGAAATGCTATTAAAGTAAATATTTAAATAAGTTAATCTTAAAAACCCCAGCTATGACATATTTTTATTTCCCCATGTCTTTTCCTTGTTCAGCTTCTTTGTAGCCAAGATAGACATTTTTCTTCTACTTTGCTACATAACATTTTTAGGTTTGTAAAACAATTTTTATAATTTCATATGGTCCTATTCTAACTTAAAAACTGAAAATTAATTTGTTAACTTTTCCTTTTTAACCATTTGGTATATATTCTGAATAAATAAGCAAAGAAAACAATGGATTCTGTTTCCTGCATGGATGAGTAAAAGAAACAGGAGCACTTGCAGGTGGCGTGATGGTTAAGGTGACTGGGTCCCACATGGCAAACAACCATGGTTTGAGTCCTGAAAAATGTTTAATTAAAAAACAACAACAATGACAAAAAGCACAGGATTCTAAGCCAGGGCTTCAAAATCTAAGTTTGGTATTTTTTTCCTTACTCTTGTCACAAATATCTTTATCTTTCTATAATTTTTTTTCTCTGAATATTTCCTTAAAATGAAATTTTTACAACTAAACATAGTCAATGAAGTTTGATGTAGATTTGTATTGGCTTTGACACTCTTATGTTCTTGCTTTCCAGTGTGGTCAAATTCATTTACGATTCCATCAGCAATATGTGTGTTACACTTTGCTACAATTTCCCTAGCATTCAGATAATGATGTTTTTATTATTGTTAGCTAAGGTGAAAAATGTCTCCCCAATGTTGCTTTTATTTGCACTGCAATGACCAAGGAGTGCAAGTAATAAAATTACATTACATTAAGTGAGGGTCTGAAATCATGGACTTTCACTAAACATAATGATGCTTTTCCCACTTAAGCGTATTCTGTGAGAATGATGTAAGTTGCAAAAATTCATGCAGGGTCATTAACTCAGAAAATGTTTATTTCATTTATGTCTATTCCTAAAGTCTCAAAATAAACATGCTCTTTATTTTTTCACAATGGACTTCACTTTGTCCTTCATGCGATTTATACTTATAACATATTTGGTTAATGTTATTCTACTGCTTTAATCCTAAACTATACATAGTCTAATGACGCCTCTTTTAGTCTAAACTTTCCCAAAGACTATTCAATGAAACTAAATTTTTGGAAGATGTAAAAATTTGTTTGGTGCTAAAAACTGTTTCATAATTAGGAAATGATGTCTTAGGCAAAATAAAATTACTTTCTTTAGTACATTTTCTCAATTTATGCATGTGTATTTTTTTAGAGGTGCACAGGAGGATGCAGTCTGCAAACTCTTTGGTACTGCATTTTTCTCCAGGGGCTCTACCAGGGTAAATTCTCCGCAGAACATCTCCATTGCTTATCTCTGAAATCACTAGATCTCAGCTCTCCTGGTGGACTCAGTCTTCTTTCCCAAGCATCTATATTTTGAAGAGAGGTATAGTTTATGAACTTTTAAGAGGTCAACAAAGAAAGTACTAGACACCTATGTATGAAAGCAAAATCTTAATTCATGGCCAAGAGATTCCGAATCTAAATTAATCAAAGAAGAATCTAACAAAAAAAATTTCTTATCATGTTACAATGTCCTTTAACAAAAGTATAATTTCATCCTCTGAATCTGTTGTTTATTTTTCAATAAATCACATACACCTGATTATTAATTATGTGGTAAGTTCAAAATGTTTGTGTTCTAATGGAAAAGACAAAGCTGAAACTAGACCTGTCATGATGATCTCAATGTTCTTTGAAGATTTTGATTGGATGCTGTATGAGAGAACTTCAAAATGTTCACTAAAAATGGAATTAAACTGAGCTCATTTTGGTTCAAAAAACTGAAATGCATGCATAGTATTTTCATAATATGTACTTTCTATGAACTTTCTGAAGAACTCTTGTGTGTTTGAAATCAGCAAATCACCTCTATTCAAACCAAACCATCTAGTTAGGGAATATAGAATGAATAAACTTTATTATATAAAAGTTTAGAAACAGTTTGTTGAATAATTCCAAATTAAATACTTTAAAGAAATAAACCAGCAGGTGCCTTCAGGGTCCTCAATGTATTCCCCTTTTATTCTCTTTTAAAATTAATATGGTTTCGGGACCAGCAGTTAGCGTAATGGCTATGTCACTGAACTCCTGTGTAGCCAACCATGGTTCGAGTCCCGGACTTGGTGGTTTAAACTCATGCCGAGAGGAGAATGGAGGAGAAGGGATTGCGGCATGGCTATCTCCCCTGGAATATGATTTCTCTGATTTCTCTCTTTCTATATCTCTGTCTCTCTCTCTCTTTCTGGTGAGCGCATGTGTCCTATGGCAAAAAAAAAAAAAAACACTTCTCCAAAAAATAAATAAATTAAATTAAATTAAATTAATATGGCTTGAAACCTCAGGCAGTAGGAGAGAGAGAGAGTATAGCTAGCATCTTTGGTCCTGTTTCTAAGTAGAATACTAAGCCTGTTCATGTAAATTTCAGGAACAACTCCCATTTATTCAGGTCCTAATATTAGCACCACTCAACACAACATATATAATCTCCATTATGACTTTGCAAAATAAGCTATTTTTCCCTCTTTTTATGTGAAGCGTGAAAATGAAAGACTTTACATGGCTCCCCCAAGATCACACAGCCAGGGATCAGCAGGACACACCTGTGACTCCATCAGGTCTTTTTTCTTACCATGAATTTCCTTTCAGTCACTGAGGACACGTGGGTGTCACTCTGCTCACTAAAGTAGCTCTATGGGTGGGCCTGTCACTGTGCATGAGCCCTCTTAGACTCTTATTTCAGAACTAAATAACAGTTTGACACATTAAATTAAAAACTAAAAAGCCCTAGAAAAGAAACAGATGTTTTGCAATTTTTCACCTCCCAAGGGAAGCTCATTCAAAATGGAAAAGTAAAATGAAAATATTGAAAAGGGAGGGGAGGCACTCTGTAAGGCAGTCCTAACTAGAAAGGTTCCTGGTCCAGGTTCACAGTACGCTCTGAGTACGCTGCACAGACCGGGTCACAGTGTAGGGCGTTGAGAGTTATAGGTAGATGTAAGGGTCAGGACCCTGTTGGAGGTGATCTCTCTTTTTCCCTCTCAATTATAGAAGAAAGAAAAAAGTGATAAACTGAAAAGAAACGTATTGAAGGAAGATGAATATCCAGTTACAGAGATATCAAGAAGCACATGGTAACTCTCAGTTACAAGAATGAATTATCTGAGGACAGAGAATAACGTGCACAAATCCCTTTCACTCGCTGAAGTTCACTTCCTCTACTTGTGAAACACAGGGTTTAGTAAAATGACCTGTGCATTAGTCAGGGTTCCCTGTGTTGAAATAACACATGCAATATCAGACTAATATCAATTATTGATTATAGATAGGCAGGTAAATGGATGATAGCTAGGTAGGTAGATAGGGAATAAATAGAGAGTACTCGGTTGTCAGAAAAGTCATGGTGCATTTTTACACAGAAGAAAATATGTTATGACTTTTCCAACAACCCAGTAAATAGAGGGGTGGACTCATTTAACCATACCATGGAAAGACAGAGTTGGAATTTACCTCAGGGTCAACTACCTCTGGCAACAAGACTCTTTGTGAATCCCCTCACTGCATCCTTTACCTTATCTCCCACCCGTGTGTTGGGCGATCCATTGGGCTTGGTCAGAGAGAAGACTCGAGAAGTGAGCAGGGTGGGGACATACCAATGAGTGGCTGAAGCCAAGATTAAAATGGTAGCTACCCTTTCTTTTTTAATGCTGAAAATTATGCAATAGCCTTGATTGGTCGTCTTTCCCTTGCTTGCGTGCCTGACACCGCCACTGGGCATGATTACTAAGGAGCCATATGATGAGGGCACCATGTTTCATGTCTCACGTGCACATTACATGCTACTATTCACTTTCTTCTCTTTGTTTCTTGCCTTCCTGGATATCCTGTGTATATACAGATGTTTCTGTAAATGTATGCCATTTGAATGAGTCTAGTTGTGGGTAGATCAATTGGTCATGGGTGAACAGTTAGAAAATACATTTTAAAAATGGATTAGATTTCTTTTGATAAAGAAAGATGGCGTAATTGTTGGTGTGGTTCATAACCTTTTCTTCTCACTAGAATGTACCATTGTAGCAGGCAGAACAATGGGCCTCAGCAACCTACACACTGATCCCTGGAACATTAGAACATATTACATCACCTCTCAAAAAGAACTTTGCAAATGAAATTAAGGTCACAGACCTTCAAACAGGGAAATTGGGACCAGCAGTTAGAGTAATGGCTATGTCACTGGGCTCCCACGTAATCGACCGTGGTTCGCGTCCTGGACCCAGTGGCTTAAAACTCATGCCAGGCGCTTGTGCGTGTGTGCCCAAGATCCCGAGAGGAGAATGGAGGAGAAGGGATTGCGGCGTGGCCATCCCTCCTGGGGGGTGATTTCTCACTTTCTATCTCTCTGTCTCTCTCTGTATGTCTGACGAGCACACATGCCCTATTGAAAAAAAAAAAAAATCAGGGAAATTGACCTGTGTTAACCAGGTGTGGTTTAATCACATTGACCCTGAAAAGAGGAAGAGAAAGACCTGAGAATCAAACCCAGACCTCCCATGTGGTTCCAGCCCATGGAGCACAGCATCTAAGCAGATGTACTACCATGTCTAGGCTTTTTTAAGGAGAGTACCTATTAAGTGGATTTTTAAAAATGAATTTATTCAGTCCTAGGAAGCAGAATCTTGATGCTATTGATTGGTCAGGATCTCACGGGTCTAGATTTACTATCTTAAGAAAATTGGAGTCTAGACAGTGGTGTGGCTGTAAAATTGCAATGTCCTACATGGAAACTTCACATAGGAAGTTCCTAGTTCAAGTCCAGAGACCTTCCTGAGTATACCAGATACATATTTGCCCAATATCCAGGGCTGGTTATGAGCGGGGGTAGATTGTGGCATCACAACTTGATTAGTATCGCTGTCTTTCTTTCACTCCTTTTCTCCCTTTCCAGAAACCAAACAAACAAACAAACAAAATCTATGGCCGAGCCAGTCATGTGGAAGATTGGTGTTTGCGCTACTTTATCCCCAGGTCAGCCTGTACATGTGGGAATGAATTGTGACATGAGATCACATCAAGGGTCCCTGACTTTCTTTTTCTCTCTCTTTGTTTCTTTGTCTCATGAAAATGAAACAAAACAACAAAGAAACTTTAAAAAAATAGGATTACTAATGGGGCTTCTTCATATTTCAATTTCATAATGGGCAGAAGGACAAAAACAGGCTCAAAACTACCACCACCATCACCAGCCAATACAGCCAAGAGGCGTGCCTGTTCCTGGCCTGGCTGCACAACTTTGCCTGAATGCTTCCCTCCAAAGTTGCCATGAGATCCACATCCTGGGCCTTTATTTCTTTCATATTCTTCTTTGCTCATCACTGACTTTTTTCTAATCTCAAATGTTCCTAGAGTTTCTTTGTAATTCTGCTCAAGATAGAAGTTGTATCCAAGAAGGTATTTCTGTAGGGATTTGTCTTACACAAATTGATCCTACGAGATGCTGGCTGCTTGTTCCATGCGTCAACATGGAGGATGGAGATGGGATGTTGTACTACTGTCATGAATCTGAGTGTCACCTGTACAAATTCTCCTTGACAGCTGCATTTTTTTTTCTAACTGCATATCTACAGTGTGCTAAGGCCATAAAGGAAGCATTTAAACCTGTTTTAAGAATTCCAATTCCAACAAGATAGCAGGTGATGGTAGAATTTTTAAAAAGAAGAAAGAAAAAGAAAAAATCATTTTCTGCACTAAAGGCTTACAAAGGCAGAATGAAACATATCCTTAAGTAAATAAGGGCTTGAAAACTAAAACCAAAATCATGTGAACACATGATGTAGGTGACTTAAGTGGGTTTACCAAGTCCGGAACCGTAGGATCTTGGGTGTTAGCAATCACAAGGTATCGAGTAATGAGACCATGAATGTGAATAAGCCAAGAGTTACAAATGAGACCACTGCTAGTCCCCACAAGATCAAAACATCACTGAAAATTAATCAAAAAATAAATTTCTCTTCTGCCCTGAAAACTAGCTGGAAAGCTGATCTGATCTCATGTGGTACTTGAAATGAGTTTGGACTCTGAACTTATACCACCCAAGTCACCAGGAAAAAAATAAATATAAGAGTTCAGAGGTAGTTTGACAACACATGCTGCATAGGACTTCTCAAGGGGCTCACAGGACTGGGCAGAGAAGTCTTCTTACCATGAGCTCACAATGAAAAATTATAAAATGCATGAGGTAGCCATCCATCCTCGGCACCATGCAAAGTATGAGGATTGTTAAAGCCTAAGGGAATCAGCTAATAAAACAAGAAGCTGATATACAAATGACTGGAGTTGAAACTAGGAAATAAACACATCTAGAAAAAATAGATGGGGCCAGATGGTGGCACAGCAGTAAAATGTAATGCTATGCAAGTTAATCCCATATGGGAAGGTTCCTTGTTCAAGTCGTGAGACCTCCCAGAGCACATGAGTGACCATGAAAGCCCCGTGATCCGGGGCTAGGTGAAGGCTTGGGGTGGATCAAACATCAAGACTCTGTCAGGGTTACCATCTCTCACACCCTTTCTCTTTCTCAGTCTTTCTTCCTCATGGATGACTTGAAAATCACATGGGACCATGTGCATGCCAGAAATCCTGAAAGGAGGGAGAGATGAAAGAGAAAGAATTGTGACATGACCATTCGTCATGGATTGCTTTCTGACTCTCTCTCTCTTTCTGTCTCCCTGATGAGTTCACAGGTCCTGGGACAAGATTTTAGAAAAGGAAAAAGAAAAAGGACACATGCAAAACCAAAAAACAGGCAGATTTGGTAGGGAAGAATAGAATTTCTAGAAATAAAAAGTGTTGTTTTTGAAATTAAAAATTCACTGGGGGATGAAATACAGATTACCCTCATCAGAATCAAGAATCACTGCAATGAGAAATATATTGGATTAATGTTCTCAGAATTACACAAGGGATGCTAGGATATGTAAATATAAGGGGTCATTAACGGAGGCTAAGATGAGGAGGTCCAATACACATCTACCAGAAAAAGGCAAAAGAGGAAATGGGGTGTGGAGCCATGTTTAGAGAGATGACTGAAGATTTTTAGAAGGGATGAAATCACGTACATTCTCAGATAACAATAGCACTCAGAAACAAAAGAACACACACATACATATACACACATACACAGTAAGAATAGAAAACAGATACTTCAAGGGTTGGCTTCATGATCTATAGTTACAGGACATCTCACGTGACCAACCAGCTGGTTTGAGTCCAGGCTCTCGTGGTTTGACAAACATGCTGGGTGCCAAAATCTTAACAGGTTGGAGAAATGAGAAGAGCTTGCAGTGTGACCATGCCTCATTGGGGTTGTCTCTTTCTTCCTCTCTATCTCTCTCAGGTGAGAGCGGTAGCCTCCTAGCAAATTAAAAAAAAAAAAAAGAAGGAAAACAAATATTTCAAAAGCTAAACCAAAGATAAGATTAAATTCAGTAATATGTACAAAGGGCTTAGAACTCTACCCAGGACATACTAAGAAATATATGTCTTATTTCATTCTTACTTTAACTTCTCTGTATATTAATGAAATTTCATAACAAATAGTATAGGTAATATTTAAGTGGTTATAGCATGTTAAAAATATGTGGTTTGAGATGTGTACAGTTTAAACACAGGGACCAAAAGCATTTTATGGGTATGACACACAGAAAATATGAAGATAGTGGTTAACTGCAGAGGGGAAGAGGTAAGAGCGGTCAGTCTTGCCATGGTTCGTAGGTTTGGGCATTGAAAATAAATTCGGAAACAAGCCTGGCAATGTGTTAAGGTCTGTTTCATCTCAGCCACGGTGAAGTTGAGTTCTTTCATGAGTGCCCAGCCTGGGCAAGGCTTGACAAAACCCGCATCCTGCTGTGCTTTTGCTTCTGCCTGAAAGAAAGCAAACCTTTTTCTGTTTGGCACAGAGACATGAGCTCAAGGTGGTCTTGTGGGTAAGTAAGTGCCTGTTACATTACTTCTTACTTTTCTATGTTTGAAACAGTCCATCGCTTTAAAAAGGAACCCAGACTTTCTGTCTGGAGTTTAAGGTAAATGGAGTCCCTGTTGCTCATGACTGTCATAATCCTGTGTGATTGCATTCCATTACCCAGCAGCCAGTTTTCTATTTTCTGATCGTCAACTATAGAACACAGGTTTTTCTGAGTTACTATTTCCCTACTTAAGGAATGGGTTAAGGAGATAAAACAGGCCCAGCTTGGTAGCGCAGCTGTAAGGTACTGCTTAGGAGACTCTGGACCATTAGGAATATCATAGGTTCACTTCCCTGGTTGGCTATATAGGCCTGACATGAGGGCTAGTGATCCTGGCCTACTGGGAAGGCTGGGAAGATCACAGTGTGAGATGTTGTTGAGGGTTTGTGTGGGTCCCTTTCTTTCTCTGTCTTTTTCTCTCAAGAATTAAATAAACTTTTTGAAAAAATTATTATGAGATGGTTGATTATCCCAGATGTCAGTGCCAGAAAGCATAATTTTTAATTTTCAAAAAAAAATATGTCATTTGCAATGGTCTTAAGGAAGCAATGGAAGATCTGCTGGGAGTCTTGCTTTTTTTTTCTCTAGCATTTTTTTCTTCTTTCATTTATTTATTTTTACATTTTTCCACAAACATTTACTTTACATAGCAAAAAATTTTAGCTCATACTCCATAGTTCTTGACAGTTTACAAACTACTTTCAAAATTTCAAAATACTGAATTTTAAAGGTAATGTTCAAAATATTTCTTATAATTTTATGACTCTATAACAACAGAAGCAGTATGGCTTCAATTTTTTTTTTTTTTATTAGAGTGCAGACACTCAGTATATATTAAGTGGGGACATACAGTGCCTCTCCTTCACAGCATGGCTTGCTTCACTCAGCAGTAAGTCTTCCATATTCATCCACTTCCTTTCAAAAGCCAGGGTTTTGTTATTTTTTATGGATGAATAGTATTCCATTGAGTATATGTGCCACAGTTTTTCTAACCATTTAGGTTGTTTCCATGACTTAGCAATCTAGAAAAGTGCCATAATAAACATTGATGTGCAAGCACTTTTTCGATTAAGTATTCTCCTGTCCTTTGGGTAGATACCAAGGAGTGGGATTGCTAGATCATATGGTAGTTCTATTTGTAGGTTTTTGAGGAATCTCCAAATTGTTCTCCACAGTGGTTGGAACAATTTATATTCCAACAGCAGTGTAAGAGAGTTCCCCTTTCACCACACCTCTGCCAGCACTTATCATTTTTTGTTTTCTTAATCTTAGACATTCTGACTGGGGTTAGGTGATATCTCATTGTTGTTTTGATCTGCATTTCTCTTACTGGAAGTCTTGCTTTAATACTTCAAGAAGGGATTTGTATCACTACCTCTGTGTTAGTTGTTAAGGGGGGGAATTTAAATATAGTTAAAAGTTTATGTAAAATAAGACCAAGAAGATAGATCATTTGTCCAATTGGTGGAGATATGACTTTCATATTTTTATATATTTTTCATATTTTTATATTTACTTCTTTTATCTTTTAGCTGATTTAATTCTCACAAAAGATGACAAAGCTCATCAGGATTATCTGATAATCCTTGCCTGGTTGCACTATAAAGAAAAGAAGCCTTCATGCTCATCAGTTATTAAAAATGGTAAAATAATAACAGTGATCGATCTGTTCCAAATCCATTAACTAATGTGTGAAAACCTACATCCTGAGTATCTTTGTGTGTTCTCTGAGGAGAAATAGCATCTTCCAGATAAGAAAGACAGATAGGTAGGTTGATTTTTTTAAAAATTTGATTAGCTTTCTCTTTTATTTTCAAAAGTAGATATTGCAAATCACATGTGTGACAAAGAACTTGTATCTGGAATACATAAAGAGTTCTCAAAATGCAACAATAAAAAATAAAAGCCAACTAGAAAATAAGCAAAAGATCCCAACAAACATTTACCAAAGAAAATATATGGATGGCAAATAAGCATGTAAAAAAATACTCGACAACACTAGCCACCAAAAAATGCAAATTAAATACATGAACTATCATTGTATAGCTATAAAAAACAACTTCAAAACCAAATGCTGGTAAGAATACGGAGAAGTTGGATGTATTTCTAGTGGGAATGCAAAATTCTACAGCTACTTCAGAAAATGGCTAGGCAGTTCCTTAAAGAACTAAATATAACTTAAAGAACTTGCCATACAACCCAGTAATTGTCATACACAATGGGTATTTATTTCAGAAAAATAAAAATTGGGTCCACATAAAAACCTGTATGTAAGTGAAAGTCACATAGGCAACTATTCTGATAACACTATGGTACAGTAGAAAATAAACTTAAAGGGAGTAAAAGAAAGCTTTATCACTTAGAAATTGTAAAATTTATTTTCAAGCAATTCTTTTTTTTTTCCCAAATGCCAGAAGGTGCATGTGCTCACCAAAGAGGAATAGAGAGAAAGAGATGGAGAGGGAGAAAGTACCCCTCAATGGGTCATGCTGCAGTCCTCGATATTCCACCCTATTTGGATTTTTTTTTTTTTGAGAGATTTTCACTGTAGGGCGCGTGCGCTCGCCAAACAGACAGAGAGAGACATAGAGACAGAAAGCGAGAAATCACCCCCCAGGGGGGATGGTCACGCCGCAATCCCTTCTCCATTCTCCTCTCGGGCTCTTGGGCACGCACGCACACGCGCCCGGCGTGAGTTTTAAGCCACCGGGTCTGGGACACGAACCGCGGTTGACTATGTGGGAGTCCAGCGACATAGCCATTACACTAACTGCTGGTTCCCCCTATTTGGATTTTGAGCATGCACACACACAAGCCTCTGGAGCTGGGACTCAAAGTACGATCAGCTATGTTGGATTTGGCTTCCCTAGTCAATAGGTTATGGGGGAAGGAGGATCTTTCAAACAATTCTTGAATAGAAGAATCAAATCTGAAGATGTAGAATATTTTGGAAACGATGACAACTATAACATTACATATCAGATCTACAGATTTAGTTAAAGCTGTGTTTAGAGGAAAATGTATCACCTTAAACACTTATGCCAATAAATGAGAATAATTGAATATAAATATATGAAAATGTTCAACTCAAGATATTAGATCAATAAAGAATCTAAAGAAGTTAATAGAAATTTAAAAAGAAAATAGAAAGTAGGAAGATTGTAGAACATACAAATAAACCCAAGATTCAGTCTTCTGCACATGATAACAGGACCCGCAGAGATGGCATAATGGTTACATCGCTGGACTTAACAACATGGCCGGCCTCAGTTCACATCCCTGGACCCACAGCTTGACAGTCATGCCAGGCATGTGTGCGAGCATGCTCAAAATCCCGAAAAGAGAATGGAGGAGCAGGTATTGTTGCATGGCCATCCTCCCTGGGAGTGATTTCTCACTTTCTGTCTCTCTCTGTCTCTCCAGTGAGCATACATGCCCTACAGCAAAAATGCTCCCCCAAAAAAGAAAGAAAAATAAATGAACCTAAAATGTAAAACATCGTTAGCTAGCTGAGTCAAGAAATATATATATATATATATATATATATATATATATATATATATATATATATATATACACATAAAAATGAAATTACATAAAAATATAAGAATGTTGAACAATTATGAGATAAACATGCCTTAAATCTGTGTAAATAAATTTGGAAACTTGGAAGAAAGGGGTAATTTTATAGAAAAGCACAAATCTCCAAAGTTGACTGCCTTCAAAACAGAAAAATATAAACTGAACAGGTACCATAGACGAGATAAAGAAAATTTTCAAAGGGATACCACCTCATAAAAGAAAAAGATGAAGCCAAAATAACTTGTGCATACATGTTAACAGTCAATTTATTTATAATAGCCAGTGACTAGGAATAAGGCAAATGTTCTTGTGTGGGTACATGTTAAATATATTTGTGGTGTGTCCACACCATGAATACTAGTCAACAACAAAATGAGATAAATGAATCATGCACCACATAATAATATTTTAGTCAACAACAGACCACATTCATGACATAAGACTATAATAGGCTATACCATGGAGTCTAGGTTGGTAGCAGGCTATACCCTCTAACTGTATCACAACACATTTCTCAGAATGTATCTTTATACTCAAGGACACATGACTGTGTTAAAACTTGCAATAACTTGTATGGCTTTCAAGACCATGGTGTTAAATAAAAAATAGCCAGCCTCAAATAGATACTTCTTTATTGATCTCATTTATGTAGATTCTTAAATGATAAAATTATAGAAATAGTGAACAGATGAATGGTTGTCACCAATTAGGGATCTGGTAGAAGGTGGGTTAGGTGCAAATGTAAAGAGATAGCAGGAAGAGCAGGGTAGGTAGGTGCTGTGGTGGTTAAGGGTGCTGGACTCCCACAGGAATCCACTGCAGTTCAAGTCCCGGACTTGGGGGCTTGTATTATCACTTTCTCTCTCTCTCTTGCTCTCTCTCTCTCTCTCCCTCCCTCCCTCCTTCTCTGGTGAAATCAAAATAAGTAAATAAATCAAGTTAAATAAAAGGATTTTTTTTAAAAAAAGAGAGATAACAGGAGGGATATTTTTGTGGTATATAGTTAACAGGAATCGGTATGCATGGCATAGAATGAGATACATAGGTGTATGCACACACACACACACACACACACACACACACACACATGCAAATCAGTTCACAGAAAAGTTCCTATAATGGTTGAAGGGTTGTATTGATGTCAGCTTTCCAACTCCTGGTTTTGATATTGTTCTGGATGTGTGGAATATGCTGTTTCTAGAAGAAAGTTGGTGAAAGTCACACTGCCACTTTTCATTTCCTATGACTCTATACATTTAAAATAAAACATGAAAAAAGAAGGGAGAAAGAAGAGGAAAAAAAAGGAGAAAAGGGAGAGAGAAACAGAGGAAGGTCTGGGGCAGTAGAGGGGGAGGAGAAAGACGAGAAGAATGATACATGCTTTGAGAGTGAGGCCTTTTGTTCTGGTTCCCTTGGTACTATGGATTATGTGGAAGACCAGCCAGTCAAATAGTGACCTTCATTACAGGGCTAGACTTCCTTCTCCAAAAACGTCCTCAGAGGCGAAGAGGACCAGGAGCTGGAAAAGGTAGGGAAGGGGGTTATAATTTCATGTGTTTTTAGAAATGCCTCTAGGTCATTCTGCAGTCCTCTTTCTTCCCAGCCCAGTTGACATATAGACATATGATAAGGCACATTTCCACCTCACAGAGGCTTTCAGCTGGAGGAAGAATTGGATGTTTTCTCCACAGCTAGAGACTCACGAAGCATTAGATCCACTCTCAAGCCCACCCACCGAATGGCTCCACTGCCCACACAGCTGTTGTTAAGCAAATCCAGAGAATTTCTTGGTATGACTAACCTTTCAGTAGAGAACTAAAGACTTCGATTTGGAGTTGTAATGTAGAGGCTGATTATCCACCCACTGCTGCTCAGAAAACTGCCTAGCAGTCTACAAGTCTTTTACGATAGCAGGGTCAGGTAATTACTTCAAAAGAGAATTCACACTCTTTAATGTCCATTGCCTGCTGATAAGTGGAGAGATAAATCGGAGTAAGTGCAAGAGGCAGGTCCAAGTAAAAAGTCTGTGTTGAGTTTCAGGATGTTCCCATTTATTTCTGGATTGCTGGGCCAAGCTGCATACAATACTTCTCTGTGGAATCTAGTGCCTTTCTCGGGAAATACGTTTCCACTTCTAAACCAGAAATATGGAGTCGACTGACTTCTTTTTGCTTGTTTGTTTTGTTTTGTTTTGTTTTTAACTGTCAGTAGGCATGTGCGTTCCCAGAGAAACAGAGAGAGGGAGAGGAAGAGGAAGAAGGCATCCCCCGTGGAGCAAGGTCACGTGGCAATCACTTCTCCTTCTCCCTGTCCTGTTGTACTTTGAGTACACATGCACAATGTGCTTTATACTGCCAGGGCCAAGATCTGAATTGCAGTTGGCCATGTGGGATCTGTCTCCCTGAACCACTAGGCTATGGAACCAACCTAAGCCAACTAACTTCTAAAAATCTGATCTGCTCATGGTTTCTCAATCTGACCAACAAGTGGAATAAGTAATTCATTATAACTTAGATTACAGATACATTGTTTAACTCTAGGAACCTGTGTTCTTATTCTGCCTCTGCCATATGCTTGCTGTGTGATATTAGATAAGTCGATTTTTCTCTTAATTTTAGTCTTTCCATTTATTAACTATAGTATAGTAGGATATATGGCATAAACGTTAGGAGTAATAAACTATGCTCATGTATGCACATTTAAGCCTAGTTTTAGCCTCGTAGGAAAACATCAAGTTCAGTAAGCAATAACTAGTAAAAGTGGACTTCAAACAATCCATGAAAGTATGGAATTAAAGTATATGTTTAGGGTCAGTCCATGGTGTGGTGGCAAGGCAGCTGGATCCCACATGGCCTACTGCACTGCTTGGGTTCTGGGTCTGGCGGCTTGAAAAACTCTCAAATCTTAACAAATGTCTAGACTGCGCGTGCATGCTCAGAATCCCTACATAATAGAGAAATGGAGGAGAAGGAATTGAGGTGTGACTGCACCCTTGGTGGGGTTTTCTCCCTCTCCCTCTCCCTCTCTCTCTGACTTTCAGTATCTCTCTGGCAAGCACACTGGCATTTAAATAAAAGGGTATGTCTTACTGTTCTAGTAAAGTCACTCTCAGGCCCGCCAGTGCCCTGGTGGTTAAGGTGGTTGGATCTTATAGAGCTGAATGTGCAGTTCGAATCCCAGATCCACTGGCTTGAATAGCACTGTGGGTGCATGGGCGTGTGTGCTGAAAATCTTGAGAAGAGAATGAAGGAGAATGGATTGTGGTGTGGACACTGTGCCGATCAGGAATTATTTACAAACAAATTTACATCTGCATCAACCTTCCCTAATAATATCTCTTTGATAAATATATTCAATAGATTTTCTTGGTCTTCAAGGGAAAAAACAGACAACACAAAACCCATTAATATTTGACATATTTTAAATCCTTACCACCATAGGTCCCAAATTCCTTCTGCACACTCATCTCCCACTGCCAGCCTTCAAATTCTTGTGCTTTCTCTCTGCTGACCTTTGCAAATGCTCCTCTTTGAAGGCTTTGCCCCATCCCACAGGCATGTGCCCATGTAACCCTCTAACCTATAGAGCAGAATTCAAATGCTATCTTAGTATTCTTCTTGTTCATCCTCAACCCCTCTGCATTAGTCTCCTGTGACTGCTATAAAAACTTACGACAAACTTAAAAATTCACAAATCTATTTTCTTACATTTCTAAAGTCCGGAAGTTGGAGATTATAGTGTCAGCAAGGCTCCAATCAGTGCAGAGGATCTAGAGACATTCCCTTCCTTGCCTATTCAGCTTCAAACGCTGGCTGTCACATTCCTTGGCTTATGGCTTCTCCAGAAAAACACCACCAAAAGGATGTGTGTGTGTGTGTGTGTGTGTGTGTGTGTGTGTGTAGATAGGAATGACACTAAAACTAAGCAGCTGTCAGGACCAGTAGACAGCATAATGGTTCGAATTTTGGATCTGGCAGCTTAAAATTCACACTGGGCGCATGAGTCTGCATGCCCAAAATCCTGAGAGGACAATAGAGAAGAGATTGCAGTGTGGCCATCCCCCCTGAGGGGGAGAGGAGGGTGATTTCTTGCTTTCTGTCTCTCTGTCTCTGTCTCTCCAGTGAATGCACATGCCCAGTATCTAAAATCTTTCTCCAACAAAAGCAAAAAATAAAGAAAGAAAGAAGCTACTCTTTTTTTTTTTTTTTTGAAAGGTCTTTTCTTTTAAGGGCAC
>NW_006159501.1:5897039-5906276 GCF_000334495.1 Tupaia belangeri chinensis
GGAAAGAGGAGGAGAAAGACGAGAAGAATGATACATGCTTTGAGAGTGAGGCCTTTTGTTCTGGTTCCCTTGGTACTATGGATTATGTGGAAGACCAGCCAGTCAAATAGTGACCTTCATTACAGGGCTAGACTTCCTTCTCCAAAAACGTCCTCAGAGGCGAAGAGGACCAGGAGCTGGAAAAGGTAGGGAAGGGGGTTATAATTTCATGTGTTTTTAGAAATGCCTCTAGGTCATTCTGCAGTCCTCTTTCTTCCCAGCCCAGTTGACATATAGACATATGATAAGGCACATTTCCACCTCACAGAGGCTTTCAGCTGGAGGAAGAATTGGATGTTTTCTCCACAGCTAGAGACTCACGAAGCATTAGATCCACTCTCAAGCCCACCCACCGAATGGCTCCACTGCCCACACAGCTGTTGTTAAGCAAATCCAGAGAATTTCTTGGTATGACTAACCTTTCAGTAGAGAACTAAAGACTTCGATTTGGAGTTGTAATGTAGAGGCTGATTATCCACCCACTGCTGCTCAGAAAACTGCCTAGCAGTCTACAAGTCTTTTACGATAGCAGGGTCAGGTAATTACTTCAAAAGAGAATTCACACTCTTTAATGTCCATTGCCTGCTGATAAGTGGAGAGATAAATCGGAGTAAGTGCAAGAGGCAGGTCCAAGTAAAAAGTCTGTGTTGAGTTTCAGGATGTTCCCATTTATTTCTGGATTGCTGGGCCAAGCTGCATACAATACTTCTCTGTGGAATCTAGTGCCTTTCTCGGGAAATACGTTTCCACTTCTAAACCAGAAATATGGAGTCGACTGACTTCTTTTTGCTTGTTTGTTTTGTTTTGTTTTGTTTTTAACTGTCAGTAGGCATGTGCGTTCCCAGAGAAACAGAGAGAGGGAGAGGAAGAGGAAGAAGGCATCCCCCGTGGAGCAAGGTCACGTGGCAATCACTTCTCCTTCTCCCTGTCCTGTTGTACTTTGAGTACACATGCACAATGTGCTTTATACTGCCAGGGCCAAGATCTGAATTGCAGTTGGCCATGTGGGATCTGTCTCCCTGAACCACTAGGCTATGGAACCAACCTAAGCCAACTAACTTCTAAAAATCTGATCTGCTCATGGTTTCTCAATCTGACCAACAAGTGGAATAAGTAATTCATTATAACTTAGATTACAGATACATTGTTTAACTCTAGGAACCTGTGTTCTTATTCTGCCTCTGCCATATGCTTGCTGTGTGATATTAGATAAGTCGATTTTTCTCTTAATTTTAGTCTTTCCATTTATTAACTATAGTATAGTAGGATATATGGCATAAACGTTAGGAGTAATAAACTATGCTCATGTATGCACATTTAAGCCTAGTTTTAGCCTCGTAGGAAAACATCAAGTTCAGTAAGCAATAACTAGTAAAAGTGGACTTCAAACAATCCATGAAAGTATGGAATTAAAGTATATGTTTAGGGTCAGTCCATGGTGTGGTGGCAAGGCAGCTGGATCCCACATGGCCTACTGCACTGCTTGGGTTCTGGGTCTGGCGGCTTGAAAAACTCTCAAATCTTAACAAATGTCTAGACTGCGCGTGCATGCTCAGAATCCCTACATAATAGAGAAATGGAGGAGAAGGAATTGAGGTGTGACTGCACCCTTGGTGGGGTTTTCTCCCTCTCCCTCTCCCTCTCTCTCTGACTTTCAGTATCTCTCTGGCAAGCACACTGGCATTTAAATAAAAGGGTATGTCTTACTGTTCTAGTAAAGTCACTCTCAGGCCCGCCAGTGCCCTGGTGGTTAAGGTGGTTGGATCTTATAGAGCTGAATGTGCAGTTCGAATCCCAGATCCACTGGCTTGAATAGCACTGTGGGTGCATGGGCGTGTGTGCTGAAAATCTTGAGAAGAGAATGAAGGAGAATGGATTGTGGTGTGGACACTGTGCCGATCAGGAATTATTTACAAACAAATTTACATCTGCATCAACCTTCCCTAATAATATCTCTTTGATAAATATATTCAATAGATTTTCTTGGTCTTCAAGGGAAAAAACAGACAACACAAAACCCATTAATATTTGACATATTTTAAATCCTTACCACCATAGGTCCCAAATTCCTTCTGCACACTCATCTCCCACTGCCAGCCTTCAAATTCTTGTGCTTTCTCTCTGCTGACCTTTGCAAATGCTCCTCTTTGAAGGCTTTGCCCCATCCCACAGGCATGTGCCCATGTAACCCTCTAACCTATAGAGCAGAATTCAAATGCTATCTTAGTATTCTTCTTGTTCATCCTCAACCCCTCTGCATTAGTCTCCTGTGACTGCTATAAAAACTTACGACAAACTTAAAAATTCACAAATCTATTTTCTTACATTTCTAAAGTCCGGAAGTTGGAGATTATAGTGTCAGCAAGGCTCCAATCAGTGCAGAGGATCTAGAGACATTCCCTTCCTTGCCTATTCAGCTTCAAACGCTGGCTGTCACATTCCTTGGCTTATGGCTTCTCCAGAAAAACACCACCAAAAGGATGTGTGTGTGTGTGTGTGTGTGTGTGTGTGTGTGTGTAGATAGGAATGACACTAAAACTAAGCAGCTGTCAGGACCAGTAGACAGCATAATGGTTCGAATTTTGGATCTGGCAGCTTAAAATTCACACTGGGCGCATGAGTCTGCATGCCCAAAATCCTGAGAGGACAATAGAGAAGAGATTGCAGTGTGGCCATCCCCCCTGAGGGGGAGAGGAGGGGGATTTCTTGCTTTCTGTCTCTCTGTCTCTGTCTCTCCAGTGAATGCACATGCCCAGTATCTAAAATCTTTCTCCAACAAAAGCAAAAAATAAAGAAAGAAAGAAGCTACTCTTTTTTTTTTTTTTTTGAAAGGTCTTTTCTTTTAAGGGCACATGCACTCACCAGACAGACAGAAACAGAGAGACAGAAGGCGAGAAATCACCCCCCGGGGGAAGAAATCACCCCACACCGCAATCCCTTCTCCTCCATTCTCCTCTCGGGATCTTGGGCACACACGCACGCACGCACACGCACCCAGCACGAGTCTCAAGCCACCAGGTCCGGGATGCGAACCGCAGTCGACTACATGGGAGTCCAGTGACATAGTCATTATGCTAACTGCTGGTCCCCAGAAGCTACTCTTTTGAGGAGGAGAAAAAAAGTCATGGATTTTTAGGAGTTGTACAGGTAAGGTATAGGAGCAGTCAGGCATGCTGAATAGCATGACTCAGAACTAGATTGCTCAGCCATAGACTTCATGATCCTTGAAGAGTTTTTTGTTTCCTTTTCTTTTTTTTTAAATTTAAATTTATTTATTTATATTCATTCACTGTACATCATTACAACATACAAAATGAGATTTCCCATCCAGAATACACTATATATTGGCTCAATCAAGCACCTCAACATACGTGTTTCATCAACAAATAATTTTCCATTTCTTGTTTCCTGTATATTTTGCTTTTTTTGCCATCCTAGATTCCCTATCTCTCACCCTCTGCCATGCCCAACCCTCCTCCCATACTGTCTTATATCCATGGGGTTGCTTTCTATGCCTTCCCCCCCATTTTATTGATTTGTTAATGAACTTAATCTAAATATTTCCAATAGCAAGCACAGCTGATATATACATGTCCATGAACACAAGTCTGACTTTAGACATAAACTTCAGTGAGTAAAATGAACATACTATGAAGTAGCACCTAACTGGGGCTATACAGCTTACTGCAGTCATCAAATATGCATTGTTTTTCATTTCAAGAAAAACAGTTTTCATGGTTTTTTTTCCTCCTGAAACTTTTTAAATTAATTAATTTACATTCATTGCCTAAACTTCGTCACAGCATACAAAATGTGGTTTCCCATCCAGAATATATTGCATAGTGGCTTAATCACGCATGTTATCATCAATAACTTTCCATTTCTATTTATATAAAATATATATATATATATATATACACACATACATATACTTACTCCTATGTCTGACCCTCTGCCCTTTCCCACCCTCTTCTCACATTACCTCTGGTGTCTACAGTTGTCTTCCATTCCTTTTCTTCCCACATTTTATTGATCACATAATTTCTTAAATAATCTAACTACCTTCAATAGCAAGTTCAGGTGGTAATTTCAAGAAAAGCAGTCTTGAATTGGTAAGGAAATTTGCTTAAAACATAAAGCCTGGAAACAAGTTAGTATTCTGTTCAAATAGTAGGTACATGAACCTATTGACAGCTCAAGACAGGGCAAAAACTCTTAAAACTTGACAACAAAGCCTAGAAGAAAAGTAGCAATATTTTAGTCAAAAGTCACAGAATGCTACTTCATTAGTTCAGTCAGGTACTTAATCTATCTTCTGTGGTTCCCTCTTCCTGATTGAATTCTGGGATATAATAATCAACTCCAGACTTGGCCCTATGATTAAGTTGGCCATATTCTTAGTTTTTGAACTCTTATTTTTGTGTGACTACGTTTAATTTTCCTGACATAGCACTCCCTTGAGAATTTCTTGGAGATCTGATCTGGTGCTGGTAAATTCTTTCAGGTTTTGTTTATCTGAGAATATTCTTGTCTTTTTTTCCCATATTGAAAGCTAATCTTGCCGGGTACAGTATTCTTGTTTGAAATTGCTTTTTCCCTTAACACTTTGAATATATTTTCCCATTCTTTCCTCACTCACATTGTTTCTGAAGAGAGGTCTGCTGTTAGTCTGATGGGATATATTTTGTAATTAACTTGCCATTTCTCTCTTGCCAATCTCAGTATCTTGTCTTTGTGGTTTTGGTCAGTCTGGCTGTAATGTATCTTGGAGAAGATTTTCTCAGGTTGATTCTATTTGGGGTCCTTGGTATTTCTTGGTACTGGATCTTTGAGTGCCTCTCTAGATTTGGAAAGTTTTTTTGCAGGATTTTATGGAATAGATTATCAATGCCTTTATGAGGTAGAGAGAGACAGAGGCAGAGACAGAGAGAGACAGGAGGCTTGAACGTCTTCCTACCACTCGAGCTTGTGGGCTGGAGGCTGAATTATCAGTGGAAAATCTTCATTTCACTTATTCCCCTGAAAGCACTAGATCTCAGGAGCCATAAAGGTGTCTTCTGAAGTCCTGCTCCCTTGCCTCTCCTCTCATTTTCTTTTTTTTTTTTTTAAACACATTTATAATTCTTATGTCAGGCTTAGTATCTACAACAGAGAATACTCTCAGATCTTAATAGGTGTCTGACCACTATCCTATACTTTATGGTAGCCACTAGTTCTGTGTGATTATAAAAATTCGAACTAATTAAAATAAGTGAAATTAGAACTTGAGCTCCTTAGTTGTGTTCTCTGCATTTCAATTGCTCAGGGACTACTTTTGGTTGTTGGCTACCATGTTGGACAGCCATCCTTGCAGAAAGTTCAATGGACAGTGCTGATCTCGAATGAAGAAACAAACTGACAACAGTGGGTTAAAATGGTAGTTCCAGGGACCAGCACGTGGCATGGTGGTTAAGATACTGGACTCTCACATAGCCATTTCAATCCTGGACCTGGAGGCTTACTTTCCCTCTCCCCTCCTTTCTGTCTTTCACTGGTTAAATTAAAAAGTGACAATAATAAATAAAATTTTTTTTAAATGGTAATGCTGGAAGAACTCCATGAATACAATGTTCTCATTTACATATGGAGACACTGAGACTTGGAGAGGCAAAGCACCTGCCAGAGTTTCATGCTGAACTGGCCAACATGAGGGCTCAAATGGAGCCCTGGTTGGTGGTGTTTCATGACAGCTTGTTGTCTTTCCTCTCTGCCTCATTTGTATGGACTCACATTACACCTCACTTTTGCTCTATTTTCCAAGAGTATGAGTCTTATTGTGAAGTTTTCTCTTGTAGCAAAATTCACCAAGGTCTTTCTCATGTTGCTTTAGGCCATGCTGGTGAGAGATTTATGAGACAGGCCTGGGTAGCTGAGTCAGACCCCTGGGACAATCGATCAAATCCTGGAATGGGTTTAGGCTGTCACCAGCTGAAAACCAACACTCCAACATTCCAACGACCAATCATCAGAGACGTGGAAAGGACAGAAGAAGGCAGTACAGACAATTATAGCGGGAACTCACATTCTGTTTCTCCTCTTTACTGATGCTGTGGCCTTAGATAGCTCACACTAAAACTGTTCCTTATTTGCAGAATAAAAAGTGACGCAGACATCATTTATTATTATCATTATTTTTAATTTGACCAGAGAGAAGGAAAGTGAGTAAACAAGCCACCAGGTCTGGGACTTGAATCACTGTGAGCCATATGGGAGCCCTGTGTTTTAACCATCATACCACCTGTGGGCCAACGCCAGCATCATTAAGTTATCTTGCATATTATATACACATTGATTACATTGCTATTGACTCAAGGGAGATCCTAAAATGTGTGCAGGCCTTATAATGATTTTGGTACTATTACTATATTATTATCACCATACTATTATTAAGAAAACAATTAGTAAAGCAGGTATAGATGTAACAACAAAGCAAAGACCTATAGAGCACTTATTATATACCAGGCATTGATCCAAGCCCTCTGCACATAGTCATCTATTTGATTTCTACAGCAAGCTTATGAGAGGTACTAATTTTATTGTTCTTTTGTCAATACAGCAACTGGAGCATACAGTGACTTACCCAAGACCATCAGCTGATGAATGTAAAGCTAAGATGATGCCCAATCTGTTGAGTTCCAGAAACATGTTTTTTTTTCCCTAATTATTTATTTATTTTATTTATTATTATAATTTTAAGTTTGCTACAGGGGACGTACACTCACCAGAAAGAAAGAGAGAGAGAGAGAGAGAGAGGAAAAGTGAGAAAGCAAGCCACCAGGTCTGGGACTCAAACCACAGTCAGCCATGTGGGAGTCCAATGTCTTAACCACTGTGCCACCTGCTGGTTCAAGAGCCCCAGAAGGTATGCTTTCAACAACCCCAATTTTAAATAGGAAGGATCTTGCTTCCCTCTCTCCAGGAAGGTGCTCTTTTTCAATCTCTTTACTCAGCAAGTACCTATGAATGGCCTCTTATTGAACGAATATCCTGGAATTTAGAAATCACTCAGTGGAAGGTGAGAAAGCTGAAACCCAGGGTATCATAGGGTCTGGGTGCTTCAGACCCCCCTGGTCCCCTATAGGTGGCTCTGGATCCTTCTCAGGAGCAGCAATTTCCCTTCAAATTCCTACAGAAGTAGCACAGACACATACAAGTGGTTAAGCTAAAATGTAAATAGCCACATTGTGGCTGCCTCAGTCCTCAGCTAGTTCCTGTTTCCAAAGCTTCACAGGTTGCTGAAATGCAGACTTCCTACCTAATAATTATAGCTTTGCAAAATGCATCTGTTGTGGAAAAGTGTCCATGTCCAGTCTTCGTCTGTCCATTTCTGTAATAAATATTTACAAAAGTTACATGGGTCAAAAGATATGCATGAGGTATTAATACAGACCAGCCCCTTTTGCCAGAAGCTCAGAGACCATGGACAACACAGATATGTAAGTGAATAATCATTCCAGCCTTTAACATGCCTTGTGAGAAAGTCTACATTCAGAGCAGAAGGCACATAAGCAAAGTGGCCCATCCTCTAAGAAGCCAAAAAATAACTCTCTTGGCTTTCAAACTCTGTTTTCAGATAACACCCCAACACTCTTCTAGAACACCTACATAAGGTCACATTGAGGAATGTTTGGTCCTGGCTTTCTGGGATGTGTGGATTTTCTCTCATGTCCCTGTTTTAGCTAAACATTAACGAACGTTTGCATTGGTTAAGGTCTGGCTGTCAGCCCTATTTGGTTTAACCAAAATTTTGAAGCAGATTTTGAGGAGTGGGTTGTTTCTTCCCAGTTCCTTAATTAAACAACTGGAGAGCTCTGTGAGATTCATTCATCTTTGTGTCTTGTCAAATGACTTTCACTGAAAGGGCCACTATGTTGAAGATCACTACTTTTCTTTAAATAATATTTCTTCTGTGTACTCTAGCTGTTTATTTTTA
This sequence comes from Tupaia belangeri chinensis, assembly GCF_000334495.1. Taxonomy (NCBI): domain Eukaryota; kingdom Metazoa; phylum Chordata; class Mammalia; order Scandentia; family Tupaiidae; genus Tupaia; species Tupaia belangeri. The sequence goes on from NW_006159501.1 coordinate 5,905,051, forward strand.
TAGTTATGTGTATTTGACCTAAAGCTTTTAACCTTGTGTGCGTGCCCTGAAGTGACTTTATTGCAAAAGGGTTTGGCTTATAAATCTCAATAATAAATAGTATTCAGTTCATAACAGAAGAAGAAATATCAGAACAGCCTGTTCCCTGGGGAAATGTAATGGCGAAAATGAAAAAATGTGAGAGAACTCACGTAAAAGGGTGGCCACAGGGAGTAGCACAAGACACTAAACTCCTTGAATAAAATTGAGGAAAATAATGTCTATCAAGTGTGTAAAATACTTCGGAAACTAGGGCTGGTACTGTAGGATATAAATCTCAATAGAGCAAACACATAGGGAAGAGAAGTCAGGTTCAGAGGGTGGAGGAAAGTTCCTCGCGTCACCTAATTGGCTGGTGATGAAAGGCCAAGAATTTGGCTATCTTACTAGTCCCTTTCTGTCACACAGCTTCTTTATTAAAAGCCCTTGCTGGACCAGCCTAGGTGTGGTGGATGAGGCAGCTGGATCCTACCTGGCTGACTGCATGACTCACAGCCCAGATCCAGAAACTTGAGAAACACACCAGGCTTATCTTCATGCATGCCCAAAATCACAATGGGTGAGAGAGCTGGAGGAAAAGGGGCTGAAATTTGATCATGCCCCACAGGGAGTGCTTTCCATTATATATATATATATATATATATATATAGAAAGACAGAAAGTGAGAAATCACGCCCCAGGGGAATGGCCATGCCACAGTCCCTTCTACTCCATTCTCTTCTCAGGATCTTGGGCATGCACGCACATGCACCTGGCGTGAGTTTAAGCTATCGGGTCCGGGACTCGAACCGCAGTCGACTACATGGGAGTCCAGTGTCACAGCCAATACACTAACTGCTGGTCCCACAAAAAATTTTAAAAAAAACTATTTCTATCATGAAACTGGTCAAAAGATATATCTTAGGAATTTAAAATAAGATATACAAAGAATTATAATCTACTGAGCAAAAAGGCCATTTGAATTCATGCCATTCATTAATACCCAACTGTTTACTCCCAAGTCCCCTCCTGCTAATACTTTTTTCCTTTCTGAACCCTATATTTTTCTGGGGCCAGTAGGTGGTATGGTGGTTAAGGGCACTGGACTCCCACATGGCCAACCGTGGTTTGAGTCCCAAACCTGATGGCTTGCATTCTCACTTTCTCTCTCTCTCTCTCTCTCTCTTTCCTCTCTTCCCTCCTTCCCT
>NW_006159501.1:5906290-5922379 GCF_000334495.1 Tupaia belangeri chinensis
TATCCCTCCCTCCCTCCCTCCCTCTCTGGTCAAATTAAAATAAATAAAGTTAAATAAAATAATTCTTAGAAAATAATTGTTTCCTAACTTCAGCCTTCAACACCACTAAAAATGGCAGACCAATGGCCCTGCTGTGCACAACTAGAAAAGCCAGATCTAAGACCTGCTGAGGCAGCCAGGGTCTGAGGAGTTGAAATCAGGAGGGAAAGGAATCTTCTTGGAATACCATGACTGATCCCACCACTAGATTCCTGCCTGCTCGGTCTCCTGTTTGGATCCTCCCAGCCTCACAGGTGCAACCATTCCTGAGCTCTGCCATTGCTGCATCATCCCATTATACCAAGGATCCTGGAGCTACGTCAGCATCCTCACTGCTGCAGGAGCTTCTCAGGGAAGCCACTGCCCCTCCCACACTGCTTTATCCTGAATGGCCCCACACAGGAGCACAGTCTGGAGCTGGGGTCTCTGGCCTGTGCTTGCCAGTTTGTGCTGTCACAACAAAACACCCCAACCCAGTGGCTTAAATGACAGACATTTATTTCACATTTTGTGGAAGCTGGAAGTCTACGATGAAGGTATTGGCAGGGCTGGTGTCCTCTGAGCCCCTCTACCTGACTGGGAGAGGAGTACCTGCTCACTGTGCCCTTTCATGGGCTTCTCTCCATGCTTGCTCATCTCTAGTGTCATTTACCTCTCTTCAAGGGACATCAGTTCTATCAGATCAGGGCTCCACCATTACAACCTCATTTTACCTTAATTACATCCATAGAGACCCCGCCTCCAAATACGGTCAATCAAAGGTTAAGGCTTCACCATAGACGTTTGAGGGAGGAACACAATTTGGCCCACAATGGATTGGACAGAATTATCTATTTCCTTAGCTTTCTCACTTCTTTCTTAATAATACTCTTCTAAGCCAGTCCATGCTTCTACCTGATTTAATCTAATGACTGATTCAATGAATAAATAACTATAGTCATTAAACTTTATGCCATTTAGGACAATGAAGAGAAAGGCTCATAGGAAAATTTTTAAAAATAACAACAATGTGTTTCAAATGATTACTCTCATTCATTTCCTCCAGTTTTCTTATTCGGTAATTTGCTAATGTGTGTGTTAAGTGTAAGACAGCTTGGTAACATATTTAGCAGATAAATTTCAAACCTGAGGCAATAAAACTTGATGACAGTAGTATTATGTCAGAAGATGGTACCAGGTACTTGTACTTTGCTCCTGTGGCTTCTATTAATAATGATCCAGACAGGCCTAAACACTCAATGTTTGTTTCCACAGTCTGTACATTAAGGATAGCAAACCTAAGCCCCAGTATTAATGAGTGTGTCTAAATCCACACAGCAGATAAATGGCAAATGCCATCACTGGGACCCAGGTCTGTTTCTTTCCAAGACTAAGGTGCTTTTCACATAAGAAAATAAAAAATTAACAATTTTTGCTATAGAGGAGTGGGCTCTCTGGAAAAGCAGAGAGTGACAGAGAGACAGAAAGTGAGAAATCACTCCCCAGAGGGGGATGGCCACACTGAAATCCCTTCTCCTCCATTCTCCTCCTGAGATTTTTGTCACACATACACATGTGCCTGGCCTAATTTTTAAACTGCCAGTTCTGGGACTTGAACCGTGGTTGACTACATGAGAGTCCAGTGACATAACCATTACACACTATCTTCTGGCCCCAGGAAAACTTTTAATAGCTAAGTTTATCATTGCTGTTATTTATAAAATATGTAAATTAGTTTGTAGACCTCTGCCAATATCTTACAAATGCCTATGAATCTTAGAATTCTGTCCTAGGAACCTCTAGTCAAGCTCAGCCCTTTTTATAGATAAGGAAACTGAGGTTCAGAGAACAGGATTTTATTATAACCCTGAGCACTTTTGCCTTGGTGGGCGCCTCTTCTTTAAAACCACATTTTATTCTGTGTGAGCATAAAGACAAAAATGTTGGAACTAGCAGGTGGTATAGTGGTTAAGGCACTGGATTCCCACACGGCTGAACATGGTTCGAGTCTCAGACTCTGGCCGCCTGAAACTGATATAGGGCATGTGTGTGTGTGTGTGTGACTTTCTCTCACAAGGAGAATGGAGGAGAAGGAATTGCGACGTGGTCATCCCAACTTTGGAGGGGGGCGGTTTCTCACTTATCTTCTCTCTGTCTCTGTTTGGTGAGCACACACACCCTAAGGCAAAAACAAATGAACAAAGAAGACAAACATATTAGTATGGTGCATTAAAACATCTCTTCTCTGCATGTATGGGTCTGGTTGCTTGTCATCAGTGATGCTGAAAAACAAACTAAAGGTCAGACCACTGAGTAGGTAAGTCATGGGCTGGACCTGGGGATCTTATCCCAGAAAACCAGGGGATATTTCAACTGGTAGATGAGAACAATAGCCAGAGTCCTTAAGTGGCCCTAGGGTTGAGGGTTGAATTGAACAAACTAAGTTAATCCCTCAATCCAACATGAAGAGGTAAGAAATTCTGATCATTAAGAATACATATCAATTTATCTGGGGCACAGTGCCTAGATATTTGGTTAAACATTATTCTGGATGTTTCTATGAAAATGTTCTTGAAGGAGATTAACATTTAAGTTTGGACTTTGGGTTGAACCGTTTGCCCTTCATAACATAGATGGGCCTCATTCAATTAGTTGAAGGCCTTAATAGAACGAGATTGACCTTCTCGGAACAAAAATAAGTTCTTGCAGCAGATGGCCTTTGGACTTCAGTTGCAATATCAGCTCTTCACTGAGTCCGCAGGCTGCCAGCCCACCCTGAAGACATTGGACTTGCCAGCCATCATAATCACGTGAGGAAATTCTTTAAAATACAGCCCCACCCCCCACCCCACCCCTGCCTCGTCCTCTCTCTCTCTGTCTCTCTGTCTGTCTCTCTCTTTCATTTCTGTTTCTCTGGAGAATCTTGATTAACAGAGGAAAGGCAAAGTCAAAATCTGAAACTTACATAGTCTGAAAAGGATAAAGATATATCTGAAGTAGGTCAAGACAACAGAGTAATGGCTGGGAGGGGCCTAGAAGTCTGTGTGGTTGTGCCTCCGTGGCAGCTGCCTGTGCGAACTGAATGAGTGGGTATGGATGAGGCATGAGGACAGCTCCTTCCCGTAACTGCCCTATGACCCCTGCTGAAAAGCCTGTATTTGCTTCCTGTTGCTGCTATAGCAAGTCACCACCTTAGGGCTTAAAAGAACAGAAATTTGTTCTCTTATAGTTCTAGAGGCAAAAGTTAAAAATCAGTACCATTGGGCTGAAAACTAGATACCAAATTCCCTCTGGAGGCTGTAGAAATATTCATCTGTACCTTGCTTCTGTCTTCAGGTGGCTGCCAGCATTCCTTGGCTTGCAGCCATTTCACTGTAGTTTCTTCCTCCATAGTCACTGGCATTCCTCTCTGCACGTCTATTCTCCAGCTGACTCTCTTTGTATAAGGCCTCTTCTGACAGTATTGTATTCAAAACCCACTTGATAATCCATGATCTCTTCATCGTGAAATTTTTAATGAAAACTTCTAAACTTTACCATGGATGATAACTTATTTAGGTCGCAGGATTTTAGATGTTCCTAGGGCCACCATTCAGCTTATGATGGGCTCCATTTTTTTGTAACTTCTCTTTTTTATACAGCCACCACTCCTCCCCCTGTTTGTATGTTTTAAATGGAGGACAACTAGAGCCTTGAATTTATCACCTTATTCTGTGCTTTTGGGATTGGACAGTGGTTCTGAGTTACTTCTTCTGTTTTATGCAAAACACTCCTAAGCACTTTTAGAAATGTGCTAGTCATGTTCCAGGGAAGTTACACACCAGCTGTCCACAGTCAAACCTCAGCCAGGTCACGGTACAGAGACCCAAGCCTTGAAGCCAACACTCTCCATGTTCTCTCTGTACGGAGTGTGATCATTACAAACATGGCCTCTGATCCGGAATCCTGAATTTTAATCCAGAATCTATCATTTACTTGCCTCATAACCTTGGGCAATTTTTATCTTCTCTGAGTTTCTAGTTCTCCTAAATTCAGGATAGTGATAGGATCTACTCTGTAAGACAGTCATTAAAGATGAAATGACCAAACATGTATTAAACATTTAAATCAGGGTTTGTTCTGAGTGTCCACTCATGTGGCGATGGTGATGCCTGGCTTCTGTCCAACCTGCCCTCCCCCAGGACCCAGTGCATGGAAGACTAGTTACTCAATCACTACGGATCTTCTGGGCCTTTAAAAATGATTGAACTTCTTTTTTTAAAAGAAAAAACTATTTACTTATCATTTATTATTTTTAAATTTTTCTACAGGCCACATGCGCTTACCAGAGAGGGAAAGTGAGAAAGCAAGCTGCTGGGTCTAGGACTCAACCCATGGCTCACCATGTGAAAGTTCAGCGCCTTAACCCCCATGCCACCTACTGGCCCTATGACCGAACTTCTTTATGTCATTGTCAAGTGGTGCCTTCTAGGGCTCTTATGATTTTTATTCCAGAGTTTTAGGAATATGGTTTAGAGCAGTGGTTAAGAGCAATGATACCAGTTAACCTGACTCACTTAATAATTCTCAGCCTGGTTTATTCACCTATAAATTAGGCACAGTAACCTCTACCTCATGGATTCTTGTGGTGGTCAGATAATGAAAACACGTAGGTATGAGAAACTTAGTAAGTAATCAGTAGATAGAAGTTAGTGTTATTCACACATACTGCTGGTACCATAAACGTATAACAACTCAGACAGGACATAAATCTGGGTTCATTTAGAAGAGTGGGTTTATAGTCTTTTACACAGAGAAACTTAAGTGCCAAAAATTAATGGAACGAACGTCCACCATGCAAGTCTTGGAAAATAAAAAAAAAGAAAAAAAGAGCATGAAGAAGAAGGATCAGGAGGACGAAAGGAGGCAGCGAGCCACAGGGGCAGTAGCAGTGCAGGTCTGAGTCAGTCCCTCCATGTAAATGGCCTTCACGTTCCTCTTAAATCCTTTCTCTTTAAGACACAGTTAATTAAAACCATCTGCTAGCCACCCTTAGTTAGCTGAGGCTAATCCCTGTTTACTGTAAATGTCAGAATGTGTAAGGAAACCTGAGGGTGGGGGTGGCTGGAGAAAAACACAGAAATGCTTTGCAAAGAACCAAGGAAGCTTTGTAATCACCAGTGTCCTTCTGCAAGGGAAAATCATTGTACTTAATCCTGCTAATACCAGGGGTGTCAATTCCGACAAATGGCTGCCACATGTTCTACAAGACTGAAGCTGTATTTTGTCGTAAATATGTTACCAATGAGTCCAGAAAGTCCCAGATGCAATGCCACCCACAGCCTGTGAGGGAGCAGGCACCCTGGACCTCCCCAGACCTGTGCATGAAGGTACTCTTGACCAAGGCAAGGAAGCCAGTCTAACTGTGGCTACCGAACATCAGCAGCAGGGACCCACTCCCCCCTCCTTGACCCCTGTAAATGCCAGGCACAAATGTCACTTCTCTGGCTGTGGTATTTAGTGCTCTCATTCTTTGATGCACAAATGTAGGGTTCTTTTTCATCAGGGATGACCTAAAACAAATGTCCCAGCAAAATCCAACATTAGACAAAGAGATTCCAAATCTCAGATGGCCTCAACTGCTTTTGCAGCTGTCTTTGTAAAATTCTTCCCCACTGACACCAATAGCTTTCTACTGTCCCCGTCCTTTTAAATATTACATCTCCTCTCAGCTCAGATAACCCTGCAGTCTCTATCCACCCCACACTACCCACCCCACACTCCCACCTTCTCATTAATTCTTCTTCCTTCCATGGAAAAGCTCAAGAAGAATTGGGGTTTACAAATTTCTGTTTTGTGTTGTTTTGTTTTTCACTCTGAATTTTATGCTTACCTTCCTTTTCAATAAAAGCTGTGTTGTAAAAGAAATCCAAAAGCAGGAGCATATCTGAAAGTGAAGAAAAGAAAAACTATATGATGAGAGATCAAGATGGCTCTAAATGTTGTTTCTACTGTGAGCTGTTTGTGTGTGTTAGGCACATGAACCACTGTTATTTGAAGGGGATTTCTTGGAATTGTGCAGTGCACAACCTGTACTACTGTATACCTTGTCTCTGGGTCATGGCCCCACACCAGTAAAATGGGAGGATACTTCCTGACTCATAAAAAGTATGATGAAAAATCCACCTAGTGTGAAGATAGTCTCATACTGGTAAAACAAAGGATGAGATGAACATCATTATCAATTTAATTAGAAGTGTTAGTGAAAATGACAATGAAATCAGTAGCTTTCTTTTGGTAAGTATTTTTTTTTTATGTTTTATAAAGATACGAATAGACCATATGGTACCAAAATGCTAAAACATCATTCAATTGATATCCTTTTATTTTTTTGTTTCCTGAACTAGATTGTTTAGGGGGAAAAAAAAAAAAAAAACCTAATGACTTTCTGAGTAACTTGCAATGTTTATTTGGTTGACAATTATTTGATTCTGGAGATCTGATCTTAATCTTTCTACCAACTAAACCTTGTTCAAATGATGAAAATCAACAACCAAGAACCATGTATTTGAATGCAGCACCCCCATCTTTGCCTACCATTGAGCGCAGGAAAATGAGGGAAGCGGGCCCCTACAGAAGGAGTATGTGCCCCCTCTGCACATACTCTGCAAAATCGGCTTCTTTTAAACAAAATTTTAAGGCCACAATTTACATGAAGAAATCTGTGTAATGTGACAAGAAGCAGTATGTAATACATAATTTAAAAAATGTTATGTCTAGAGACACATAGAAATGGCCATCGACTTGTGGCATACTTTAGGGTCTACTCTCTGGCTAAACATGGACTCACATAGATATGATCTAAGAACTGCTAGACCTAGGTCACTCACCTTTCCTCATGTTCCTGTTAGTCGTTTCTTCTTTTAATTTTTTATTTCTTTTTATTTCTATTTCTTTTATACATCCAATCACATTACTTAGCTTACAAAATGAGCATTCCAACACGTGTACATTTCTCACCAGTCCAGTTCACCATTCTAGAAAGTTATCTTCAATAGATAATAATCCATTTCCTTGTTTTATAAATGCCTAACCTTTCCATTTTTCCTCATTAATGTCCTTCCTCAGACTCTATTTCCTATTAGTTGTTTCTAATACAAAAAATATTCTTCTCCCTTTTTTCTTTTCTGGAAAGCTTTCCAATCTGCTTTGCAAACTGTGAGTTTGAGTTTCTTAATGGGACCACTTTTCCATTTGCCCTGGCATATCTCAGCATTGGTGTGATCTGGACTCATACTCGTCAATCTTCTGGGGACAAGTTCACATGTTTTCTGCATAATATGAGATCTCTAAAAAAGTTTAACTAGAAATAGTAAACATTGTCAAGAGGTCCAAGAGAATTAGGATGCTTGTGTTTTGTGACATTATGTCTGTAGCACTTAGTCCAGAGACAGAATTGAGGGGCAATATGCCACCATTCTCTCTTCCTGTCCTCTTGCACACCATGGCCAACATTGTTGAATGATGAGACACATTTTCTAACAAAGTTAACATCTAGTTTTGGAACTCTTTGCAATGCCAAGTCCCAAGTGACTCTCTCAATTTATCAACTTTAACAATCATTTATCTTCTGTTTCTCATCTTAACTGCTGATACATTGTTGTAATGTAAATAAATGTCATAGCGATTTGTGTGACAATCTCTAACTTCGCAAAATAAGTCTTATGAAAGTCACAGTATCTCTTTAATTCATTCTACTGGCTAGAGAAAATCATCAGGGTAGGCCAATCTTGGGATTTGAGGATGGGTCCTCTAAGTCCCTTCTCTCAAGAAATTCACAATGTAAGTAAGCAAAATTATAAAAATTCAGTTAAAAATGTGTTAAGAGCCAGCTCTGTAGTGCAGTGGTTAAGCTCGATGCATACAAAGCTAGATCTTAAATGGTCAACTGTGGTTTGAATCCCAACCTTGGTAGTTTGAAAGCCATGCCAGGTGCATGAATGTGCATGCCCCAACTCTTGACAGGGTGGAGAAATAGAGGAAAAGGGATTGTGGCATGACACATCCCTTCATGACACAATGAAGCATAACAATGCTTCACTGGGAGGTGCTTTCTCTCTCTGTATGCCTCTGGTGAACACCTACACTTTCTGGAAATACAAAAAGAAAAATGTGTTGAACAGCAACTTTATAACAAACACTCTGCCTGACAAAGATGAATGTGTCTCAACTCTCACCTGGAGAAATTCAGAGAAGAAAGAAACAGAAAAACTTTCTCTGCTATGGCACAGTTGACTGTGGATGCTATTGGTGTTTCTTAATGCTCTGAGTTGTTCACATTCACCCATTGTTCTCTTTAAGTAATGGAGCAAAGTATAAGGCTTCCAAAGAAAACAAGGGAGGCAGGACGTGAGCTTAGATTTGAGGACCCCTTTTGAGAGTCGACTAGCTTATTAGCTGGTGAAAGGGACTTTCTGGATGGAGCCTCCCCCTCTCTGGTGCAGATGAGATCACAGGACTTGGATGTTGCCTTGGGAGAAGGGGTGGCCTATATGCTGAGATCTGAGGGTCACTAAGAAATTCAGTAGAGCTACCCTCACTCCCAGCACTGAATGTCAGACTCTTTCGATGATCTGTAAATAACATTGCTTAGGGTGTCTATTATTAAATTAAAAGCATCAACTTTCACCTGCCATGTATGCCATCTGCACTTAGGATCCATAGCAGATCATTACTATAGAGTAGAAATAACTCACTTTGAAGATTACAACACACACACACATGTATGCCATCTGCACTTAGGATCCATAGCAGATCATTACTATAGAGTAGAAATAACTCACTTTGAAGATTACAACACACACACACACACACACACACACACACACACCAAGGAAAAAATAAAACACAAACACACACATACAAAAACCTACATCTCAGGTTGAATTCACTCACCAAGTTTCAGAACCACTGTGGCTTCCCTCTTCAGGATTGCAATCCCTGAGCTTCCTTTTCTTCATGTGTAATGACAGAGGTGAGAATCAGATTGGAGTCTCTGGGATCTCCATCTCTCTTTCTACTTCTGAGTCTTTTATATTCCATATCATACTGAACATTTCAAATGTACCTATTAATGAAAGTGTTACCTGCTCTTTAAAACCTTTTGAGGTCAGGTGTCCTGTCACTATTGCTCATAGTTTGTCAGGAGCACTCACCTAGCCTTGGGTTGGGAAGATAGTAACGTGAGGTAAACACAGTTATTGAAGGAACAGACAAACGACAGAAGGTGACTTGAACAACATAGTCCCGGAGATGGATTTTTGGCAGATTCGAGCCCAGGGCTGACAGTGAAGCATGAAAATGGTGCTCCTTGCCAGCAATGTCTCAACAGTCCAGAAAAGGCAAATCCAAGCAGAGACATGACTCCCATGACCCATTTCTTCTCGGAATATCAGCCAGGCCACTTCCTCCAGTCCCATGGGATAGGCCCTGGGATTGGGTTCCTTTTGCATTCTTAAGAATGCAAGCTCTTGTCTTCCCAAGGACCCTCAAATATCTGCCACATTGCTAACGTCCTCTGGGAAACGGCTATGGGAACAACCTCGGGTCTTGCAGGAAGGAAGGAAGTTCAGGGAAGGCCATGACCTGCAGTTATTTTAAGCCTAGTTCTCTCAGTTTGAGCACAGGTCACACTTCTGTTTTGAAGGCAGAGGATCCTCAAACCTGGTGTATGCTTAATAGAAAATATACCAACTTGGGATTTGGGGAAAGTAGCTTTGTCCCTGACCCAGACTCCACTGACGGCCTGGAGCTAGTCAATTCCCTTATCTAAGCTTTTAACCTTTCAATCTTTAAAATTCATCTAGTTTTTTTGTTTGGTTTGGCTTGGATTTTATCACAGGGTACATGTGCTCACTGGAGAGAGACAAAGAGATACAGAGAAGGGAAGTAAGAAATCACCCCCCAGGAGAATGGCCACACCACAATCTCTTCTCCATTCTCTTGGGATTTTGAGTGTGCACACACAAGCACCCAGGGGGATTTTCAAGTCACCAAATCTGGAATTCAAACTGCACTCAGCCATGTGGAAGTCTAGTCCCTTAACCATCATGCCACTTGCTGGCCTTATGTAAGTTTCTCTTTTTTTAATTTAAATATTTGTTTCTTCTATGAGTGAGTGCAGCACATGAGAAAGACAGAGAGACACAGCGTTCCCAGTGGAGTCTTTATGTTACAGACCTTCTTGAGCCTCGGCAAGCTCTGGATTTTGGGTAAACTTGTATTCACTGTTCTCAGGGAGGTCTCTATACTTAAAGGGGGAACCTTCTCCTGTGGGATTGCCTCACCAGCTATTGTGTTTTACTGCTGTACTACTCACTGGCCCCTCAGGTATTCGATAATGAGAACTCACTACATGCCGGGAACAGTTCTTCATGCCACAGATAAGGCTATTCGAAGAAAAAAATCACAGATCCCATGAAAACTTTATTCTGGAGGCAGGAGATAAGTAATAAACAATGAAAATGTAACGTGATATGGGATGCATATAGGAAAAAATATAAAACAGAGCAGAAAAAAACTGAGTGGTGTTAGTGGTACGAAGATTGGCAAGGATTTTGCTGTGTTCTGTCGGCTGTCAGTGGTGAGGTGAGCAGGGAGAACTGGAGGAAGCGAGCTGGATGAGGCCCAGATGGTGTATCCCAGGAAGTACATGCGCTCCCACGGCAGGAACAGAGCTCTGTGCTCAGGAAACAGAGAGCTTCTCTGCAGGCTGGAGAGGAGTAAGCCAGGAGAGGAGCCCCTATGAGGCAAGGTCAGGACTTGGTGTTATTTTCTGAGTGGGATAGAAGGAACACCTGGAGTGACTTTGAATGGTGGAGTAATAATAGACTCCAGGGTCAAAGCAAAGAGACAAATTAAGGGAAGTCTTCAGACTTGACATATTTGATAGGATGTGCTCATTGACTACTTAATAAGGACTTTGAGAGAAAGAGCAAAATTAGTTTAACAACAAGGTTTTTAAATTATTTATTTAATTTAATTTATTCATTCATTTAATTTTACCAGAGAGAGACACACATGCAGAGAGAGAGGGAAAGTGAGAAAGCAAGCCACCAGTTCCAGGACTCAAACCATGGTAGGACACGTGGGAATGTCCAGTGCCTTAACCGCCATACCATCCGCTGTTGCCTACCAGCAAAGTTTTTGGCCTAAGCAAATCGAAAAAAAAAAAAAATGTGTAATGTACTGGGATACCAAAAGTGTAAGAAAAGTCGTTTCATAGACAGTGGAATTTCAGTTTGGAATATTATGATTATTCATAATAGAGTATGGCAGGTACATGAGAGACAGAGAGAGACGCAGCTTATGCAAGGATCAGTCATGCCTTGATCCTCTTCCTCTGGTCCTCTGATCTGCCAGGACCCCGTGTACGTGCACACGCACACACCTGATGTGTTTCAGGTCAATGGGGTGGGGAACTCAGACCACAGTGAACATTGTTTTTTGATCAGACAGATTTTCAACTTGACTGTTGGATTGTCAGAAAAGTCATGATGCATTTTTGCATAGAAAAACAGAAAAAAACACGTCATGACTTTTCTGATGATGTTTTGCTTCAAAATAGCAAAAACTGTTATTACCTTTCATAACTAGAATTCCATAAGAGAATTAACTTCTACAAATACATTTTTGGGAAGATTTTTTTTTATATAAAAAAGAGATTTTTGCTATAGGGTATGTGTACTCACTGGAGAGACAGAGAAAAACAGAGAGACAGAATGCAAGCCATCACCCTCAGGGGCTATGGCCATGACGCAATCCCTTCTTCTACCATCTCTCAGGATCTTGGACACACACACACATACGCCCTGCATGAATTTCAAGCTGCTGGGTCTGGGATTTAAACTGCGGTGGACTATGTGGGAGTCCAGCAATATAACCATTATGCCATCTGCTGATCTTCAGAAAATGAGTTCAATGACTTAGTTCTTCCAAGGATGGTGTATAGCTAGTATCACTCTGGGTACATAGGAGAGAAGTTATCTCATTACATACAGAGGATGCTGTAGGACAGAGGTCAGCCAACTAAGGTCCCTGGCTTGGAAATTTGACACCTCTTCTGATTTGTTAAAAAAAAATATTGATTGGGTATAAAATTCTATACTCAAATGCAGGGCTACCTACGACAGAATCTGACAAAAGTCAGATGCTGCAAACTGGGGCCCTGGATTGTATTTTATTTGGCTGATAGCATTTTAAATAAAGTAACTTTTAAAATTAAGGTGAAGAACAGATTTATTGGAACACAGCGGTGCTCATTCATTTGCATATCGTCTATGTAGTTTCTACACTGTTTCGCTCTAGGAGCGTGGAGTTCCATAGTTATAAGAAAGGCTGGAGCACGAATGGCCTGAAAGCCTGACATACTTGCTGTCTGGCCCTTTATAAAAAATGTTTACTGACTCTGCAACAGGACAGTAAGTCTTTACTTGCCTTGTGGAACTCGAGTGAAGAATGACTGCTAGGGAATGCTTATTTCCATCCTTCTTAATTTCTGCATTTATATTTATTATTCCTTCCCTTCTACTGTCTTCAATTTATTTTGCTGTCCTCTTAATTTTTAAGTTTTATTGAGATATAATAAACACACTGTGCAATTCACCCACTTAAAATACTCAGTTCAGTGGCTTTTCAGTGAGTATATTCAGACACGTGTATGCATTTTAGCCAATTTTAGAACATTTTAACTTCTCCAAAAAAGAAACCCTGGACCATATGTTGTCATCCTTCATTCTACTTCCCACCAACCTAGGCAACCACCCATCGGCGTTTTGTCTTTATGGATTTACCTAATCAGTATATTTCACATGAAGGGAATCAAACAATAAGTGATCCTTTGTAACTGGTTTTTCTCACTTAACCAGGTATTTTCAAGGTTCAGCTATGCTATAGTATGTATCTACTTCATTTCTTTTTATTTCTAAAAAAAATTCCATTGCATGAATATGGGCATCAGTGGGTTATTTATCCATTCACCGATCGATGGTGATTTGGGTTGTTTCCAAATTTGGTTATTACAAATGAAATTGCTATGAACATTCATATGGAAGTCTTGCTATGGACATATGGTTTTATCTTGTGTTTGTTTGTGTGGGAGGAGGGGGTAATTCCTAGGTGTGGAATTGCTGAATCACATGATAATTCTATGTTTAATCATTTAGGAACCACCAAATTGCTTTCCAAATTGATAGCACAATTTTATATTCTCACCAGCAATTCATAAAGATTTTATTTTATTAAAATCCTCAGTTCTTGAAATTCAAGACACCAATTTACAGAAATAACTTCTTCCCTGGAACCGGCAGTCAGCATAATGGCTATGTTGCTGAACTCCCATGTTGTCAACCACGGTTCGAGTCCCAGACCCAGTAGCTTAAACTCACGCCGGGCACATGTGCGTGTATGCCCAAGATCCTGAAAGGGGAATGGAGGAGAAGGGATTATGGCATGGCCATCCCCCCAGGGGTGATTTCTTGCTTTCTGTCTCTCTGTCTCTCTCTGTTTTTTTGGCAAGTGCATGCGCCCTATAGCAAAAACCTCTTAAAAAAAAAAAAAGAACTTCTTTCCCCCCAACATACACATTTAAAAAGATATGCATAAAAGAATAAATATGATATATCACATTAACAGAAAAAAAGATAAAAATCATATGGTCATATCTACAGATTCAGAAAAAGAAGCATTTGATAAAATAAAACATTCCTTCATGATCAAGACTCCCAGCAAAATTATGGTAGAAAGGACAGTCCCCAAGATAATAAAAGCCATATATGACAGACCTATTACAAACATCATACTGAACAAGAAAAAGCTAAAAGCCTTCCCATTAGATACTGGAACAAGATGAGGCTGCTCACTCTCTCCACTTCTTTTTAACTTAATACTGAAGTTCTAGCCAATCCAATCAGAGAAGAAAGAAAAATAAAATCGATCATATAGGAAAAGAAGATAAACTGTCTCTATTTATCAATTATATGATTATATACATAAAAAATGCTGGAGAATTTATCAAAAAACTCCTAAAAGTGATAAATAAATTCAGTAAAGTTGCAGGATATAAAGACAATATACAAAAATCTATGTATTTTATATATTGATAATGAACAGATTGCGACAAATTTAAAGAAAACAATTCCACTTACAATAGTTACAAAATAAAAAAGATTCCTAGAAATAAATCTGGCCAAAGGGATGAAAGATCTCTATAAGAAAAATCACAAAACACTGGGAAAAAAATTGAGCATTGTACAAAAAATGTGCTCTTGGATTAAAACAATCAATATAATCAAAATGACAGTCCTACCCAAATTAATTTAAATATTAAATGTAATTTTGATCCGATTACCTGAGACATTCTTCACAAAAAAAAGGAAATTACAAAATGTGCCTGGAATCATAAAAAAAACCTTGTATTACCAAAATAACGCTGTACCAAAAAAATAAAATGGGAAGTGTCTTACTACTTGACTTTAAAATATATTACAAAGCAGTGATAATCAAAACAGCTTGGTAATGGCACAAAAATAGATACACTGACCAATGGAACAGAATAGAGAACCCAGAAGAGTAAATCCCAAATCATATGATCAACTTATCTTTGATAAAGGATATAAGACAATGCAGTGGAGAAAAGAAAGTCTTTCTAACAAATGGTGTTTGGAGAACTATATAGGTATCTATCTGCAGAAAAATGAAACTAGACCCCTATTTCTCACCATTAATTAGCATTAACCCAAAATCAACCAAAGATTTAAATATAAGACCGCAAACTACAAAACTATTGGTAGAAAATGTAGGAAAAACTTTTGAAGACATTAGAAAAGGCAAAGATTTCTTTCTCTTTTTTTTCTTTTTTTGTGAGATATTTTGCTATTAGGCACATGCACTTGCCAGAAAGACAGAGAGAGACAGAGACAGAAAACAAGAAATCAGCCCCCAGGGGGAATGGCCATGCTACAATCCCTTCTCCTACATTCTTCTCTCAGGATCTTGGTCACACACACACACATGCACCTGGCATGAATTTAAGCCACCGAATCCAGGACTCAAACCACGGTCGACTACATGGGAGTTCAGTGACATAGCCATTACACCAATGCTGGTCCTGGCAAAGATTTCTTAAGTAAAACCCCTAAAGCATAACAATAGTCCCTGAACTAGACAAGTGGGATTACATTGTGCTAAGAAGCTTCCTCACAGCAAAGACACTAAAGTGAAAAGACAACCCTTGAAATGGGAGAGAATATTTGTAAATTATTCCTCAGACAAGGGGTTGGAACCTAGAATATATAGGGAACACAGCAGCTTACCCATAAAAAAATGAATAATCTAGTTTAAAAAATGGACAATCTAATTGAATAGATAACTCCCAAAGGAAGACTTATGAATCACCAGGAGGCACATGAAAAAATGTTCTAAGTCTCTTGTCATAAAGAAAATACAAATTAAAACTTTGACGAGATTATTTAACTCCAGTTAGAATGGTTAGAATGAAAAAATATATATATTATGACAAGTGTTAGCGAGGCTGTGGTAAAAAGAGAACTCTCTTACACTGTTTGTGGGAATGTAAATTAGTACAACCTCTGTGGCAAACAATATAGAGGTTACTCAAAAACCTACAAATAGAACGTCCATATGATCCAGTAACCCTACTTCTTAGTATTTACCCAAAAGATATGAAAACACTTAATTGGAAAGACATCTGCACATCCATGTTTATTGCAACATGATTTTTTTTTTATTATAAATTTTTTCTCATCACAACACACATATGAATTTTCCATCCAAAATACATTGTGCATTGGCTCAATCAAGCACATCAACATACATGTTCTCGGCAGATGATTTCCCAATTCCCGTGTCCTGCATACCTTGCCTTTTGTTTTGCCATCCAAGATTCCCCATCCCCATCCTCTGCCATATCCCATCTTCCTCCTCCATTGTCCCTAACATTCATAATTGCCCTCAATGCCTTCCGCCCCCCCATTCAATTGTTCTACCAATGAACTCAATTAGTCCAAGTATATC
>NW_006159501.1:5922449-5922657 GCF_000334495.1 Tupaia belangeri chinensis
AATGAACATACTATAAAGTAGACCCCAGTTGTGTCCATACAACTATCTTCAGTCATCAAATTTGCATTTTTTTTTTCCTCCTGCTTATTATTATTATTTATTTTATTTTTTTTTTTTGGCGAGGTTTTTTTGCTATAGGGCATGTGCGCTCGCCAGACAGACAGTGAGAGACAGAGAGACAGAAAGCGAGAAATCACTCCCCCGGGGG
>NW_006159501.1:5925615-5927117 GCF_000334495.1 Tupaia belangeri chinensis
TGCTTCAGCGGGGGCTTTCTTTCATGGGCGGGTGCCGCCGCTCCGGGGGCATAAGCTCCCGCGCCCCGCGCGGCTTCCGCCGGGCGCCCCGCGCCTGCAACATGATTTACAATTGCTAAAATAATGAACCAACCTAAGTGTCCAAACACCGATGACTGGCTTGAAACACTGTGACACATATCTACTATGGAATATTACACAGTTGTAAGAAACAAAGAGCTCCTGTCATGTAACTCAAAATGAATGATATAGACGACTTAATGTTGAGTAAAATGAGCCAGACTTTAAAAGATACACATTGTATATTCCTACTTAATGTGTACAGAGTGCTACAGCAGAGGTTGAGAGACTTGAGAATGGGATGGCAGAGAGGATGGATATGCATGCTAGAGACTGTAAGGGAGGAGAGCAGATGGTAGAGAGCGGATGGTGGAGAGTGGGTGTGAGGTACAAGGAAATAAAATATTTGATAGATGTAAAAAAAGTTAAAAAGGAAGAAATAAAGGAAAACAAAAATAGAACATATTTATTATGAAATTAAATTCTGTGTGCAGCAGGTTATTTCACAAATGGCTTAATTATATATGTTCATTAGGATTAAAGTATACATGATGACATTTCTATTCAAATGAATAACTTCAAGCTAATGGCTAATTTGTCATGTATTTTTCATTTGTACCCTTGATTATATCTTGATTGAATAAAAAATACATCAATAAAATGTTTTAAAAGAGACATGTTTCCCTCTAAGCATTGTTTTAGCTATATCCTCACATTTTATGCTGTGTTATTCTAATTAAAATATTCTTAATTAAAATAATCATGTATTAAATATAGTACTTGATATTTGTGCAGTAAGAATTAGAACCGTTCTTAAGGCCAGCAGATGATGTGGTAGCTAAAGGCACTGGACTCCCACGTGACCAACCATGGTTCAAGTCCTGGACATGACAGCTTGCTTTCTCTCTCTCTCTCTCTCTGTCTCTCTCTGGCAATGCCCTATCGCAAATTAAAAATAATAATAACAATAATAAAGTAATTCTACAAAAAGAATTAGAACAATTATATTATGTAATTCAAATATTATATAAATATGTATCACCACTGATTATTCTCACTTTCTCTATCAATTACTGAGACAAAAATGTTAAAATATCCTACTGTGATGATTAGTTTGTCTACTTCACTGAAGTTACAACCATTTTGTTTCACATATTTTGAAGTAATATTTTAGAAATAATTAGCAATATAAATTAAAATGGCTAGCATAAAAAAATCATCAGTAGACAGCCACAACTAGAAAAGCTTCCCTAAAATCTTTTGAACATAATATAAATATACCAGTTTTCTTTTCATAACTAAATAGTTCATGACATATTTTGCTGTCCTTTATATATATATATACATATTATCTACATAACTGTTATTGGTATCTGTAGAAGCTTTTTTTGTGTTTTTATTTTTAAAAAGTAAAAATTACAGACTTTTTTTAGCAGAAAACC
>NW_006159501.1:5927233-5947462 GCF_000334495.1 Tupaia belangeri chinensis
TCCACCGACATAGCCATTATGCTAACTGCTGGTTCCTTATTTTTTAAGAATTATTTAACTTATTATTATTATTATTATTATTATTATTACTTTTATAAATAGGTTTTTTTTCTTTAGGGCATGTGTTCTCACCACAGAGAGACAGAGACAGTGAGGGAAAGTAAGAAATCACCTGCCAGGGAGAATGGCCACGCTGAAATTCCTTCTCCTCTACTCTCCTCCCGATATCTTGGGCATGCACACACATGCCCCTGAGTTTCAAGCCACTGGATCTGAGACTCAAATCACAGGTGGCCATGTGGGAGCCCAGTAACATAACTACTACACCATCTGCTTGCCCTATTATTACTTTTTAATTGTTATAGGTAGGACACGTGTGCTCACCAGTAAGAGACAGGTAGTAGGAGAGAGTGAGAAAGCACGACACCAGGTCCAGGACTTGAACCATGGTCAGCCATGCAGGAGTCCAATGCCTTAATCAGCACACCATCTACTGGCCCCAAGAATTCTGCATTCTTTCAAGTTAAATGTTTCTCCCTTTTGCCTGCCACTCACCCTCTACCATCCACTCTCTACTACCCCTTTCCCTCCCTTACAGTATTTGGTATCTGCATTTATCTTCTGTACTATCATATTTTCAGATCTTTTCATTTGTGCTATGGAATAGACAGTCAGTACATGTTGGGTAGGCATATACGTTGTTTATCTTTCAAAGTCTGGCTCATTTGACTTAAGAGTATGTCTTCTATGTTCGTCTGCATTGAATCAAATGGTAGGGTCTTTTTTCTTGAGAGAGAGAGAGATTTGTGCTATAGGGCACATGTGCATAATGGAAAGAGAAAGAGACAGACAAACAGAAAGTGAGAAATCACCCTCCAGGGAGGACGCCCATGCCACAATCCCTTCTACTCCACTCTCCTTTAGGGATTTTGGGCAAACACATGCACTCCTAGAGTGAGTTTAAAGCTGCAGGGTCCAGAACTCAAACTGCAGTCAACTACATGGGAGTCCAGTGACATAACCATTACACCATCTGTGGGTCCCAATTTCCAAGTTATAGTCCATAGTATACATGTGCTATAATTTTTCACCCCAGTCATTAGTGTCTCCATACTTAGATTGAATCCATGTCTTAGCACTTATGAATAAACATGCATGTGCGAGTGGCTTTCCAATGGAACGTTTTCCTGTCCTTTGGGTAAATACAAAGGAGTGGGATTACTGGGTCATATGGAAGTTCTATTTGTACATGTATGGACTTCCATATTGTTTTCCACAGAGGTTATACTAATCTACGTTCCCACCAAGTGTCAGTCATTTTAAAACACATTTATTTCAATAGTCTTTAGTTTTTAACAGGAATGTTCAGTTCATTTATATTTAGACTTAAATTTATTATAATTTTTTAAATTCGTTTTGGTCTTAGAATTTTTCTTTGATTGACGTTGTCGTATTTGCTTTTTCTTTCTCTTCTTACCTATTTTTAGATCTTTTTATTTCTATATTTTCTCTCTACAATAAAGTTTGTATTAGTGAACAATTAATAGTTGACATAACCCAAATTAGGTTAATTTGGTGTGTCTTTCACAAAGGAACTAGTTAAATTCCAGTGGACAGGACCAGCTCAGTGACACAGCAGAAAAATGTTATTCAAACAGTGCTGAATCCATATGGAAAATAGTGGGTTTAGTTCCCTGTCACCCTGTTCTCACAGGCACACATACCCATGGCCTGGCTGGTAGAAAAGCTTGGAGCAGTGTATGACCCTGTTGAAGATGTGGGTCTCCCTGTCTCTCTCAATCTCTTGAAAGAAATAAGTTAAAGAGAGAGAGAGAGAGAGAACAGTGCATAGTATTAAAAGAAACCAAAAACTGATAGTACCAGAAGGGTGAAAAAGGATGCACTTTCAACCTCTAAAACTGAAAGGAAGAGAGCTGTCTTTAGAACCTGGAGATAGAGAAGGCTGAGTGATGAGTATTGCCCAATAGGAGCTGAAACTTCCCCTGGAGTAGCAGCCAGCCCAGTGCAGCTGGGAGACAGTGACCATACACAGCCCAACCTTAGGCCTAGCGGTAACATCTGCTCCTCCCTCCTCTGCCCTCTAGGGAAGCACTCCTTTGGCCCAATCCAGCCAGAAGCCAGGGCAGGGACGTACAAGGAGACCACTCAGATGTTCTCTCCAGGCACCAGGTGGGTGAGACAAGTAAAAGAGTGGATCTAGAAAAGGAGAACAGAGAAGCTAAGAAAGAGTAGAGTCTCATACTGTTTCCATTCGTGTGGAATTACCTCTGGATTTACAACAGACATTAAGTTACTGATCTTCATCTCAAGCTAATCAGTACCTACTGATCTCCTAGAGAACACAAGGTCCTCGAAATATGTTAACTACTTTCATTGCCCTTAAATACTTAACGTTTTTTGTACATTTCATATTTTAATTCTACCTCTTTTTAGCCAACCAAACATACTACTAGTGTTCTGTGTAGTCCAGGTTCATTTAATTCTTTCTTTCCTATATCTTAGATCATCCATTTGATAACAAGTTGTTTAAAATAAACACTTTGAAAAGCTGTACATTTTTCAATATCTGATTTTATTCTTGAAATATTTTCACCAGGTATGGTCCTTGCTAATGACAAGGCTCTTACTATGCTTGGAAGACAACTGCTTTTTACCACACTGATTCAATATTTTATTTTTGTTTCTTGTTTGCGCATTTCAGCTATGCTGTTTACTTGTGGATTTGTTTTTTTTTATTTTACTTAAGAGGTTCCTGGTTACTGGATGATTTTTCTCATTGGTTCTGGAACACATTCAATTCATCTTGAACTAATTTTTTTTTTTAATTCTGACCAAATATGCATAAAACCCTCATTTTCTACCCATTTTTCTTTTTCTCTCCTCGGTGTTTTGTACCTTTTTATCTTTATGTGGTTCATTCTGGAAGATTTCTGATCTATCTTTAAATTTGCTTCTCCTTGCTTTGTTAAATCTGCATTTGCTTTTAAAATTATGCCTCTTGAATTTTTTCATTTCAAGGTATGCTAATTGGTTCTGTTACAAAGCTACAGTGCTAGTTTTTGTGGTTTCCTCTTCCATGCAGCTATTTTAAAGCTGACACTACTTTTTAAAATAGGGTAATCATAGTTGTTACCGCTTCCTAAGTCTGTTAAGTCCAACATTTGATTTCTTTGCAGCTATTTTTTATTATGTACAAGATAAAGTATACCAACACACTTTTGTCTTTCAAACAAGCATTTTAATAGATCTCTGTCAGCAACCGGTAGGGAGAAAAGTTAACATCAGCCAAATCTTCTGCCTACCTCTGACATAAGGTTTAGCCAGCAAAGTAGTTCCTTAAAAATCATATAGATGGGACCAGCAGGTGGCGTGGTGGTTGGGACACTGGACTCTCCCTCATAGTCAACCAGGGTTCGAGTCCCATTTTTCTCACTTTCCCTCTCTCCCTATCTGTATGTGTGTGTGCGTGTGTGTGTGTGTCTGTGGTTAACTTAAAAAAATGAATAAATAAAATTTAATAAATAATTCTTTTTAAAATATCTTGTAGTGTGTGTGTGTGTGTGTGTATGTGTGTGTGTGTGTCTGTGGTTAACTTTAAAAAAATGAATAAATAAAATGTAATAAATAATTCTTTTTAAAATATCTTGTAGACTGTCAGGAGAGACGGAAGTCGAACTGAATGAATGAATGCACTTAAGAATGAAAGAGAAAAACAGGCATCTTAAAGTAAACAAATCAGAGTAATAATCCTAAACTGAAAATTATTTTAAAAATAAGTAAGAGTACTTTTAAAATTTTTAATTTGTCAGAGGGCACTTGAGCTCACTAGAGACAGGCAGAGAAAGAGGAAGAGGGATTGGGAGAAAGCACCCTCCATGCAGCCTGGTTATGCCTCAGTCTCTTCTCCTCCATCTCTCCTTCATTCTGAGATTGTGGGAACACACACACACACACACACACACACACACATGCTCGGGTATTTTTCAAGCCTCTGGATTCAGGACTCAAACCATGGGGTTGGCCACATGGGATCCGGCTGCCTTAACGAGCAGGTCATGGGCTGACTGAGGAAAAATACCACTAAAGTTAATACTCACCAAATATTCAGTATGAATTAGATATCTGTGATACAAAATTAGACTATTCATCATTTTTATTAAGAAGGGAATCTTTCCAGTTTATAAATAATAAAAATAAAGTTCAAACAATGCACATGATTTGCCCAAAGTTAGAGTAAATGGCCAATCTGAGGTTGGAACCCAGATCTAAAGGCAAACTTTATTATTTACTATTCTAAAATTAAAGCTATCGGTCCAGGAGAGGTAGGATAAGGTGAGGCTAAAATGATGAATCACTTGAACCAGAGTGGAGAGATTGGAAGAGAAAGATACGTTGCATAATTTAGGCGATTTCCTTGTTTGGGAAACTCTTCACTTTGTTTCCAAGGAAAATGTAGTTCCTTTTGATTCTGGCTGATGCAGCAAGCCGCAGCAAGCTCTGGAGGCCTCTCACTGTCTCCTTGTATTGGGAGTGGAATAAAGCTGTAATAGAAAGAAGCCTTCTGAATGAGAAAACATAAAGCATTTTGACAAGCATTATTACTCATTTGCTCCCTCTAAGGATTCATATTTCAAAAAGGACCATACAGTTTCCTGACCCTTTGAGCCACTTCGTACTAAATTTCATAAATGTGCAATTTCAGAATTATAACCTGCTAGAAAAGATGCTTCTTATTTTTTTGAATAAAAAAACAGAGCCAGGGAGGCTTAATCCCTTGCCTAGGGTCACACAGATACTTAGGAGTGGATTGGGACTCCTTTGCTTGCTTCTCTGTTTTACAAAGCTGCAATGTGTTTCTTTGTAGAAGACACATGTGTTTCTTTGGAAAAGATTAGGCATATTCAGTGCAAAAGCAAAACATTCCTTGCTTTTATCAATACACCTTTAATTCTTTCTGAAGTTCTACCCATCTTCAGCTGAACCACAAGGCAAAGGGAACTCCCCATTTGGAGTCAGGTGCTTCCTACCACCTGTTCCTTTAGAAGGTCAGAACTTAAAACTAAAAAGCCATTCCCTGGCTTCATTCCTCCACTAAATCCCTATAATAACCTGACTTCTGGTTCTTTATTTGTAAAATAGAAGCTGCCCAATCTCTTTGACTTCTGTTTCCTTATTCTCTATGACTACATGAGTTTGACCTCATTTCAAATTATATATATTTGGCTGTACATTTTGTACCAGGGTTTGTGATAAACACAGGGAATACAGAACTTATGTGTGTGTTTCTTGCCCTTGAGAAACTTGAATTCGAGAAAGTTAGTCAGGCCAGATGGTGGTATGACAGTGGACTGCAACGCTCCGTGAGGCTGAGCCAGGGGAGAAGGTTCCAGGTTCGCCTCTGGAGACCTCCCTGAGCTCAGTGGACACACGCATGTGTCCATGCCGTGGCGCTGGCTGAGGCTGGGATCAGGTGCCTGTCGGGGCTGCTGTTTCTTTCTCTTTCTCTCTTTCAAGCTCATGGGAGAAATAAAGAAACTTCAAAAATCCGGCTTTCTTAAAAACGAAAGAGAACAGTAGCAGATGGCGTATAGATACTCATGGGAGAAATAAAGAAACTTCAAAAATCTGGCTTTCTTAAAAAAGAAAGAGAACAGTAGCAGATGGCGTAAAGATGACACCACTGGACTCCTCCATGGTCTACGGCAGTATGAGTCCTGGATCTGGCAGCTTAAAACTCATTGGGCACGTGTGTGTGTGTGCTCGAAATCCTGAGAGATTGGAGCAGAAGGGATTGTGAGGTGGTCATTCCCTCTGAGGGGTGATTTTTCACTTTCTGTCTCTGTGTCTCCAGCGAGCACATGCACCTTAGAGCAAAAATCTTAAAAAAAAAAAAAAAAAAAAAAGAGTGAGAAAGAGAAAATCAAAGATGAAAATGTAATTTTCATTGTACATTCTATGCAAAGAAGGTAATGAAAAAGATTTCATTTATGTTTGCCCCTTGGAGTATTGCTATCTGTGATCAAAACTTCAGACGAAGCCCATAGGAAGTTCACTGAAAGCCATAGTAGCCTGCTTCAACATATACCCGTCATAAATGAAAAGTCTACTTTAAACTTATTTCTTTCAATGGCCTAAGGCTTGCCAGCTGGGTGGAGGGCGTGGATTTCGGATTGTAGCAGGATGTTGCAAGTACTTTGTACACAATGCCTTTAATATCCCAGCGGAGTGACAGCTCCCATAGGACACTTGTGAAAACCTTGCAGCTGTGCAATGGCCCATCTCTCTACCAACACCTCACAGTCAGCACGGACGAAATGCTTACAGAAACTGCTTGTCTGGAAATGGTGAGCTCATGTGCCAGTGGCTGAAATGACTTCCAGGCAGTTCCCAACCCCCACAAACAAGGGCACTGCTTTGGAACGGGGTTATGCAATATCTATCATCACACCTCGGCTGTATCTAGCAGGAGGGCCCGCATGAAACTGTATGTTTGAAATTCAAATCCAAGTGAGACCCACTATAGAAAGACATGTATGCAACACTTTCCATAGGTCGAATCGGTCTGTACTATCATTGGACCTAACCCCTTTCATTCACTGTGGGAGACAGAGGTCCTAGGAAACACTGACTTCCAAAGTCACACAGCGAGACAAGACAAAGCCCAAACTAGAACCCCTGTTGTCTTGCTCAACTTTTAAATTTTATGTCATGATTATAATTTATGACTTACATTTAATAGCTGCACACATTTATTGGGTACAGTGTGATTTTTTCAAAATGTGTATATTGTGTAACGGTCAGATCAGGGCAAATAAACATACCCAGGAACTCAGACATTTATTACTACTGTGTGATGTGTACTTTGCAATCCACTCTTGTATGCTGATGTGTATATTGAATTGTCTCCAACTATGCGTTATTATTCTACCCCTAATAGCCTAGACTTCATTTCACTTATCTACTCGCACTATTTATTTATTTATTCATTCATTATAAACAAATGTTTGTTTGTTTATTTATTTCCTTTTGCTACAGGCACATGCACTCACCAGAGAGAGACAGAGAGAAAGTGAAAAATTACCTCCCCACCCCCTCCCCTCAGGGAGTATGGCCATGTCGCAATTCCTTCTCCTCCTTTCTCTTCTCAGTTTTTGGGCGTGCGTGCATACACACATACACACACACACACACACACACACACACACGCATGCATGTGCATGCCTAGCATGTTTTTCAAGCTGCTGAATCCAAAACATGAACAGAGCAATGGGGCACATGGGACCCAGTACCTTCATCCCCAAGCCACCTGCTGGCCCTCTACATGCACTCTTCTACCTGTGAATTGAGTTGTTCTCATCCTTTCATCTTTCCCTCTCCCCATCTTTTGGTATCAACCACTATACTCTTTACTTTTGGGCAACTGAATCTTTTAGCTTTGAACTATGAGAGAAAAGATAAGATGTTTGTCTTTCAGTGCCTGATTATTATTAATACTTATAAATAATACTTAGCATTATTTCTTCTGTGTTGCCTCAAATTGCTGTATTTTACCCTTTTTATGACTGAATACTATTCCATTGTGTGTATGGATCACATTTTCTTCATTCATTCATCTTAGGTTCGGCACTTCGATTGATTCCATGTTTTACTTGTTGTGAATAGTGCTGCAAGAAACATGGGAATGCAAGTATCTCTTTGCATAACTGATTTCCTTTCCCTTGTGTATATATAAATACACACACACACACACACACACACACATATATATATGTATATATATATATATATGCTGGACTGAGATTATTGGATCATAAAGTAGTTCTATTTTTAGTTTATTTAATTATTTATTTAAGGCAAGAGGATATATACACATGGCAGAGAGAGAAAGAAAGCACCTCTAACGAGGTCTAGTGACCCCCTAATTCTTCCTCCTCCATATCTTTATCCCATCAGGATACCAAGTATGTACATCCACACTCTATGTGTTGCCCCTGGGGTTGGAATCTGAACCACAGTCAGCCATGTGGGCTCTGCTTTTCTCTGCAGGGTGTTCACTCACTGCACCACGAAGTCAGCCAATTTTTAGTTTTTTGAGGACCCTCCAAACTGTCTTCCATACTAACTATGCTACTAGTTTATATTACTACCAATAGTATATAAAAATTCCCTTTCTCCACAACCATGCCAACCTTGTTATTTCTTTTTTTTATAATATCATTTCTGATTAGGTTGAAGTGATCCATTACTGTGGTTTTGATTTGCATTTCCCTGGTGATTAGTGATGTCTACTATTTTTTTTTCATGTATTTGTTTACCATTTGCATGTCTTCATTCAAGGACTGTCTGTTCAGATCTGTAAATTATTTTTTAATTGGACTTTTTGTTCTTTACTGGTGAGCTAGCTGCTTGGGTTCCTTATACATTCTGGCTATTTTTCCTTTGTTGTATGCATAGCTTCTGAATATTTATTTCCAATTCTATGTGATGTCTCTTCAATCTGTTAATTGTTTCCCTTGCTGTGCAGCATCTTTTTAGTTTGATATAATTTCATTTATCTTTCCTTTACTTTTTTTTTTGCTGTGTTTTCGCAATCTTATTTTTAAAATATTTGTCTAGACCAATGTATTCAAGTGTTTTCCCTATATTTCATTCTAGAATCAAATTTGAGAGATCTTTTTAAAATTCCACAATGGCACAGCTTCAAGAAGTACCTTTCAAATTGTTACCTTTTTCAGATTTTCTCTTTTTAATAAAAAAGAGCTTTTACTAGAGCTTTCCTCCACCATTCATTTTCTACTTCTTAACTTTTGCCACACATTTCAATACTGTTCTGCATAGCGTTACTACTTACCTTACCTACCGTTCACAAATTATCGTTACTTTTTAAATATTGCATGCAAATATTACTTACCGCGATTGCTGAGTTGTTAGTATTCTCTTCAACTTGTGTCTGAGACAATCCTCACCTGCCTCATCCTAATCTCAGCCCTACTTTTAGGTTTCAGGTCACGTTCTTGTAGAGTAGCAGGAAAATAGCTATCAATCTACTCACCTGCAGACAGGGCCTAAAAATGGGCATCTCCTGGAAAGAACTGGTAGAGAAGCTCTGAAGAAGTGCCAGAATATGCTCAAAGTTACTCCATAACTATAAAGGGATAATACACAAGAATGAGCTGTGCTGGTTGCAGGTCAGATATTGGAGAATCTCCAAAGAGTCACTTTTAAACCAGCTTCTGCAGAACTCCCAGATGGAGGTCAGCCCCAGGAAGCCACATCCAAATTCAGAAATAGGGAGCTCACTTCCATAAAAACGTGTTCTTCCAGCAACTGTTCTTTCCACACACACCCTAATGCATGGCAGGCAGTTTTTCAGATCACTTGCCTCAATCGTGGATCCAGGGGCCTGCCCGTGACCTGGTGGGGAAGGTGGCTGGATCTCACGTGGTTGACCCCATGGTTTGAGTCATGAACCTGGTGGCTTGAAAAACACACCAGATATATGTGTGCATGCCCCAAGTCTCCAAAATTTTGAAGAAATGGAGAAGGGATTGCAATTTGGTAATGCCCCATAGGGGATGCTTTCTCACTCCCTCTACCCCCATCTTTCTCTGGCAAGCACACACACCCTCTGAAAAAAATTAAAAAGTAATTGCGGGTCCAGCAGGTGGTGTAGTGGTTAAGATGCTGGACTCCCACATGGTTGACTACAGTTCAAGTCCTGGACCCAACTCATGAAACAGACACTGTATACATGTGTGTGCGTGCATGCCCAAAGTCTCAAGAGAACAGAAGAGAAGGGATTGTCGTGTGGCCATCCATTCTGGGAGGGTGATTTCTCACTTTCTCTCTCCTTATCTCCTTATCTCTTTCTGTTTCTCTGGTGAGTACGCACTTCTATAGCAAAAATCTCTCTGTCAAAAAAGTTAAAAGGTAACAATGATAATAATAATAATAGAGTTAAACATAGTATCTAGAGGGAGATTCACTGAGGACCAGTGGGGCAGAGGAAGGCATATGTGTGTAGGTAACAAAGTGAGTTGAAATATTGTGGATGGAGAGTGTGGGAGGGGAAAAACGTAGGGAATTTGGGGGGGGGCATGGAAAGAAAAAGCACTTGTGGGACACAGATAAGGTTTATTATCTGTTGACGAGGATGTGTATGGTGGTCTCAACTGGACTGGACTGAGGTGTATATCATGCTGGGTAAAGTCTCTTCGCCATCTAAATGATGTATGAATAATAAAAAATATTTTAAAAAAGAAACATTGCCGATGGGGCTGACTTCGACGTCCTCGAGTTATGATTCAGCCTTCA
Source organism: Tupaia belangeri chinensis (assembly GCF_000334495.1). Classification (NCBI taxonomy): domain Eukaryota; kingdom Metazoa; phylum Chordata; class Mammalia; order Scandentia; family Tupaiidae; genus Tupaia; species Tupaia belangeri. Next base: position 5,937,569 of record NW_006159501.1, read on the forward strand.
CCTCTTACCAGACTGGGCGAGCTCTTTTAATAAATTTAATTATTTATCTTTTTCTTCTAATAAATATGAACTTTTTGAGGGCAGGGGCTAGGTCTTACTCAACAATTATTCCCAGCCTGGAACTGAGTAAATAATCAATATGTGGGTTAAATGCAAGAAAGGAATGAGTTAGACTAAACTTTCTCTGAAAAGAACCAGAAAGTAAATAATTTAGGCATTCAAGGCTATAGGCTATGTCTCGTAACTACCACAAACTTTGCCCTTGCAGACTGAAAATAGTCATAGACAACCATGAATGAGTGGTTATGGATATGTTAATATGTCATTTTATTTATGGCCACTGAAATTTAAATGTTATACAATATTTATACGGTATAAATTAATATCCCTTAGATTTTTTTCAGTAATTTTAAAATGCATTAAAAAGGAAAGACTCATAGGCCAGATTGCCAAACCCTGAGTTAAACAAACAAACCTGGTAGTCTCCACTCTCAGTAGAAGCTTTTCTTATAGTTTAGTCTGAATTCAAGCCTAAAGGCCACTAATTTAAAAAAAAAATTAGTAGTTTAATAAAATAAAAATTCCACGGGACCAGACAGTGACACAGGTGGTAAAATGCAATGCTCTTCAAGGCAATTCCACATGGGAAGGTTCGAGTTTATGTCCAGAAACTTTCCTGAGTATATCAGGCCTCTGGTGGGGGCTGGCTGATGGCTGAGGGTGGATCACTATACCTGGACCCTGGTGAGTGTGCTGTCTCTCTCTCTCTCACTCATGAATAAAATAAGATAATAAAATAAGAATCCCTGGTAAAGTAAGTGTAAAGTAAAAGGTGTTAGCCTACTAAAAAAAAAGTTCTAAGTACAAAGACATAAACACTAAGGAGGGAGACATTTGTTAAGGCAATTTTGTTGGGTAATTAGGTATTTTGTAGCATTTTTCTGTTTTTTATGGAGTAAATTAATTTTTTGTTTGTTTTTCAGTTTTTATTGCTGCTGTGTTTGTGTAGTTGACTCGTTTTTTTCTTTTCTATTCTTTTTTTTAAAGAAAAAACTTGTCAAAACTAAGGAAGTCCATTAACTCAGTGTGTTTCTCTGGAAAATAATGTAATGATTCATTACACAGAGATTTATAATTTAAAAGTCAATTATTTTCTCATATAACACTTCCAACAGTTTCATGGGGGTAGACACAGTCAATATTAGTAGTAGTATAGCTAGGTTATAGATGAAATTTGAAGAGGCTTAAAAACCTGGTAGAACTCACACGTGGAGCAAAGAGTGGAGTTGGTATTCTATCCCCAGCACTGAGACTGTTTGGTGTCACTGCTTCGGAACCACAACGCTTCCTCTTTGGCAACATGCTAGAGCAGGTACTGTGGAAGATTAAGACTTTAAAAAGTATGAGGTAGGAGAGAGAAATACACAGTTACAGAATTATGTGAAACATACAATAGGCAAGAACTCTGGCAACACTAGGCGTTCTGGGAGTTGGCATTAGTGATCTATGGTGGGAACAAAACCTACTGAAAGGAGTGATGTTAGTCCCTAGTCCACATACGCCTGCAGTACTGAAACAAATCCCACACTGTGGGAAACAGTAGACATCAACTTCACAGCTGAACCAAGTTCCTAGATATTTTCAAGTTATCTCCTTATTTCAATAAAAGAAAAAAAAAAGCCAAAAAGTAAATAAGCAATGCATAGATGTAATAATTCAGGACACTGGTACAGCCAAGAGAATACTTTTTTAAAATTTTATTTTCTATAGGGTGTATGTGCTTGTGGGAGAGAGACAGAGAAAGAGGGAAAATAAGAAAACATTCCTCAGGGGGAATGGCCATACCACAATCCCTTCTCCTTTCTTATCTTGGGATTTTGAGCTCTCACATACATATGCTGGGTGCGTTTTTCAAGTCATTGAGTCTGGGACTTGAACCACACAGCCAAGTGGGATCCTTTGGTTGGCCCTAGGAGAGACATTTCCCAAAACAGCCAAATGTGGAGTCTAGTTCTGTTAGACTCTTCTTAGGGCAGGAGTCTAACAGAACTAGAGAATGTTCAGCGTAGAGCTGTAACGATAAGAACTGTAAATGTTTATCTTAAATGTTCCTTTTGAAGGTCTCTAAACCCTATGAAATTAGAAAACTAAGACATCACTCTTTTGAGTCACATTGGCCTAGAGGAGAGTGATTCACTTACTTCTTGCTATGTAGCAACTCCTAATTGTTATAAACTATATCGTGTCATATTAAATATTTATTTTACCAGCTCATCTGTGTCTCTGAAAAGTAATCAAGGGAGCCCAGTGAGAATTCTTGCCATGCCATCCCAGAGGGTATCATATCATATGTCTTTAGCTTTAAAGTCCTGTTCTCTCAGGAAAGGGGACTGAATTTAATGATGAGAAATAAATCCTTAATCAGAAATTGCATTGATGGGACCAGCAATTAGTGTAATGGCTATGTCGCTGGACTCCCACGTAGTCGACCGCGGTTCGAGTCTCGGACCCAGTGGCTTAAAACTCATGCCGGGTGCGTGTGCGTGCGTGCCCGAGATCTGGCAACACTAGGCGTTCTGGGAGTTGGCATTAGTGATCTATGGTGGGAACAAAACCTACTGAAAGGAGTGATGTTAGTCCCTAGTCCACATACGCCTGCAGTACTGAAACAAATCCCACACTGTGGGAAACAGTAGACATCAACTTCACAGCTGAACCAAGTTCCTAGATATTTTCAAGTTATCTCCTTATTTCAATAAAAGAAAAAAAAAAGCCAAAAAGTAAATAAGCAATGCATAGATGTAATAATTCAGGACACTGGTACAGCCAAGAGAATACTTTTTTAAAATTTTATTTTCTATAGGGTGTATGTGCTTGTGGGAGAGAGACAGAGAAAGAGGGAAAATAAGAAAACATTCCTCAGGGGGAATGGCCATACCACAATCCCTTCTCCTTTCTTATCTTGGGATTTTGAGCTCTCACATACATATGCTGGGTGCGTTTTTCAAGTCATTGAGTCTGGGACTTGAACCACACAGCCAAGTGGGATCCTTTGGTTGGCCCTAGGAGAGACATTTCCCAAAACAGCCAAATGTGGAGTCTAGTTCTGTTAGACTCTTCTTAGGGCAGGAGTCTAACAGAACTAGAGAATGTTCAGCGTAGAGCTGTAACGATAAGAACTGTAAATGTTTATCTTAAATGTTCCTTTTGAAGGTCTCTAAACCCTATGAAATTAGAAAACTAAGACATCACTCTTTTGAGTCACATTGGCCTAGAGGAGAGTGATTCACTTACTTCTTGCTATGTAGCAACTCCTAATTGTTATAAACTATATCGTGTCATATTAAATATTTATTTTACCAGCTCATCTGTGTCTCTGAAAAGTAATCAAGGGAGCCCAGTGAGAATTCTTGCCATGCCATCCCAGAGGGTATCATATCATATGTCTTTAGCTTTAAAGTCCTGTTCTCTCAGGAAAGGGGACTGAATTTAATGATGAGAAATAAATCCTTAATCAGAAATTGCATTGATGGGACCAGCAATTAGTGTAATGGCTATGTCGCTGGACTCCCACGTAGTCGACTGCGGTTCGAGTCTCGGACCCAGTGGCTTAAAACTCATGCCGGGTGCGTGTGCGTGCGTGCCCGAGATCCCGAGAGGAGAATGGAGGAGAAGGGATTGCAGCGTGGCCATCCCCTCTAGGGGATGATTTCTCGCTTTCTGTCTCTATGTCTCTCTCTGTCTGTCTGGCGAGCGCACGTGCCCTATAGCATAAACCTCTCCAAAAAAAAAAGAAAAGAAAAGAAGAAATTGCATTGATTGGAAGATTTGTTGAAATAAGCAAGGACACTGGCTGAACGAACATGCCAGGAATCCCATCATGCAATTTGAATACCACATGTTAAATAACCATTCTAAGTTTGACTAGTAATCGATGTAATATAAATAATAAAAGCTGCAAGTTTTCATGGTGTCTCTGTATGAAGCACAATGCTTGGTGCTTTATATAACTGAGCTTGAACCTTCACAATGAGTCTGAAACATAGGCAGAATTGTAGAGTTTACATGCAAGGACTCTGAGACTAGACTGCCTTGTTGGAATTCCGGCTATACAATCTTGGAAAGGAAGAACTAGTAATGATAGCAGTTTACTTTTCATAATAAGTTCAATAGTTAATCCACATAAGACATGTCCACATCAAATCCCTAGAACCTGTGAATATTACCTTATTTGCAAAACAGAGTCTTCACGAATGTAATTAGGTTAAGAATCTTGAAATGAGAATAATACACAATAAAAAGATCTAAAACCAACATTTGAAGTTTCCACCTTAACAGCATAGAAAAATAAGAGCAAATTAGAGCCAAATAATCAGTTGAGAAAAACAATTAATAAAATAATTAATTAATCAGATTAATAAATTAATAATAAATTAATTTAATTAATTGGATTAATAAATAAGCAGTTAAAATTATTTTACTGTTTTGTTAATTATTAATTAATAATAAGTTAATTAATAAATTGTGAAATTAATAAATAAGTAATTAGAAAAACAAATAATTCAATGAAATAGAAATGAATAAACAATAAAATCAATATACCAACCTTTTTTGGTTTTAAAGGTTCAAAAACATTTTAGCTACATTAATAAAGAAAATAAAAAAGGAAGAAACCCATTAGCAATGTCTATAAAGTAAGAGGAGCTATCACTATAGATCCTACAGACATTCATATTGCTAGAATTGGGGGCCAGCAGATAGCACAGCAGTTACATCACTGGACTCCTACATGGCCAATCGCAGTCTGATTCACAATCCCAGAGGCTTGACAATCATGCCGGGCCCAAGTGCATGCGTGCCCAAGATCCTGGGAATAGAGGAAAAGGGATTGCAGCACAGCCATCCCTTTGTGGGGTGATTTTTCATTTTCCCTCTCACTGTCACTGTCTCTTTCTCTCTCTCTTTCCAGAGTGCATGCATCCTAAGGAGAAAAACCTCTAAAAAAATATTACCCAGACCAGCAGATAGTGTAATAACTATGTCACTGGACTCCCACATAGTCGACCACGCTTCAAACCCCGGGCCTGGTGGTTTAAAATTCACACTGGGGAGGCTGGCAAATGGTGTGATGGTTAAGGGTGTTGGACTCCCATGTGGCTTACTGTGGTTTGAGTCTTGGACCTGGCGGCTTGCTTTCTCACTTTCTCTCTCTCACTCTATCTCTCTCTGGTCAAGAGAAATTAAATAAATAAGTAAACGAGTTAATAAAGTTAAATAAAATAATTCTTTACGGGGAAAAAAAAGGAAAACTCACACTGGGCACTTGTGCATGCGTGCCCAAAATCCTGAAAGGAAAATGGAGGAGAAGGGATTGCGGTGTGACCATCCCCCCTGGTGGATGATTTCTCACTTTCTGTCTCTCTGTCTCTCCAACAAGCACATACTCCCTTTAGCAAAAAAAGTCTAAAAAAAAAAAAAAGAAAAGGAAAATTATCGAAATTGAAACATAAAGAAAAATTTGCTCTATAGCTGCATTTTGCCTTAGTTTTTGCTGGCCAGTAATCTGGACATGGTTTGGTTAGACGTTTCTGGCTCATGGTCTCACAGAATTCCATTCAAGGTATTACAGTGACTGCAGTTATCTCAAGGGACAATTGAGAAAAAATCTGCTTCTCTTATAATCCAAACTGAACATCTCCCACTACCAAATTCACGTGTTAAAGCCCAACCTCTGACACCATGAAATGTGACTCTATTTAGAGATAGTTCTTTTAAAGAGGCAATAGTTAAATGAGGTTATAGGATGGGATCCTAATGCAAAATGACTGTCGCCTTTCTTTCTTTTTTTTTAATTTTTGGAGAGGTTTTTGCTATAGGGTGCGTGCGCTCACCAGACAGACAGAGACAGAGAGATAGGAAGCGAGAAATCACCCCCCAGGGGAGATGGCCACGCCGCAATCCCTTCTCCTCCATTCTCCTCTTGTATCCTGGGCACGCACGCACACGCACCCGGCGTGAGTTTAAGCCACCGGGTCCAGGCCTCGAACCGTGGTCGACTACGTGGGAGTCCAGCGACATAGCCATTATGCTAACTGCTGGTTCCACTGTTGCCTTTCTTAGAAGAAGGAGAGACCTGAGAGATGCATGGACACAGAGAAAAGGCCATGTGAGGACACAATGAGAAGCCAGATGTCCAGAAGCTAAAGAGAGAGATCTCAAAAGAAACCAACTCTAGAAATACCTCCAGAATTAGAGAAAATAGATTTCTGTTGTTTAAGACAGTCAATTTGTGGTCTTTTGTAATGGCAACCCAAGGAAACTAAGACAACCTCCAAACTCACCGACATGGCTGTCCGCAGTCCTCACCCTAGCTGGCTATTAGCCAGGGACATTTGTATTTTGTAGGTGAATCTTTCCATAGGACAACTCATGGAATTTGGATGCCTTCAGAGGATGTATACATGCATGCCTGACAGAGCAAGACAGGGAGAGGAGGAAAGAAAGAGACAGAAAGTGGGGAGGACTCTGTACAACCTAACAGCAGATGTGGCATCCATCTCTTTGCTCTATTTGATCCACTAGCAGGAAATCACTAGGTCCAGCCTAAGGGTGAAGAGAAAGAATTACACCAGAGTGTGGGATCACTGCAGGCTTTATTAAAGCTGCCTACCCTACAACCCATTGCCCACAAGAAGGTTAAAGTAAAGCTTTAAGAAATGTAAAGTAGGCCAACTGGTGGCATAGTAGGTAAGGCAACTAGATCCCATATGGTCAACTGAATAGTTCAAGTCCTGGGATCAGTGACTTGAAAATTGTGTGTGTGTGTGTGTGTGTGTGTGTGTGTGTGTGTGTGTGTATGTGTGTGGCCAAAATCCTGAGAGGAGAATGGAGGAAAAGAGATTGCAGCATGGCCGTCCCTCCTGAGGGATGAGCCTATTCTCACTTTACCTCTCAAAGGAAAAAAAGAAAAAGAAAAGAAAAAAAAATAAAGAAAAGAAAAGAAAAAAGAAAAGAAGTGTAAATTGTGCTACTTTTAAGTTGGAATCTGGACTGAAACCCAAACTTCTTTCTTTCTGTAGCTTTAATAAACATCATGACTAGATTTCTGTTTCCCTCTTTCTCTTGCTAACTGTGCTCCAGCATATTCATCTATTTTTACTTTTATTCCTCAAATAAATTAAATTCCTTCACAATTCAAGGAATATGCCTTTACTTCTCCTTTAGCTCAGACAGATCATCCCAAATGTCCCCAGAGCTTACCTCCTTCCTGTTAGTCAAAACTCACTCAGTGTCCCCTCCTCAGATATCCCAATGTTCTTGCTACCCATCCTCACTCAGAGTATTTCTTACCACATTGTACTTTCTTCATAGCACCCATCTGTTTCTTTGTTTATTGTTAGGCATTCCAATGAAGTGTATGCTTACTCATGTTCAGCTAAGTAACCTGACAAATGGAACAGTGCTATTTATTCTTTAAATATCCTTGAACATTTTATGAATGGTCCGGGTTCATTAAGAAGGACTCAAATATTAAGATAGGGAGGCCAGATAAACCCATTTATAAACATGACAATAACATGTTCAACAGAAAGAGCTATAAGTATTGAGGAGCAGGTGAAAGAATGACCAGTGGGGTGAAACGTGGAGAAATTCTGTATGTAGAAACAAAACTGAAAGCCATGTGGGGTGCTGGTAGTAGAAAGGATAGGACCCAGCATTTTTCCCCAAAAAACATTATATATTATGGCATACTTCTTACTTCTTTGTGTTTGTGCCTGAGTATACCTGGCAGGAATCCAAATAAATTTCTATTTTCCATCTTGAATATCATTTGTTTTATACAGTTCTATTTGTAGCTTATTCTGACTTTTTCAAAAGAGAATGTCTATGCAGATACTGTCATAAAAATAACAGGGACTTTTGTCACAAAGAGTCAGTCACTTTTATCTCTTCATTTTAAAGCATTTTTATGTCTCCATAATTTCCATGCATTGGATACATGCTCTCTGCATGGTTTGTATTCCCAGCAAAATTTATTGTCCCTCTACTATGTGTGAGTCATAAATAGAGTACTCCTATAGACACATCACCCAGACAGGAAATAAAAGGGTATGAATCATGGATCCAAGACCCAGGTCCTGCCACTCACTTGTTTTTGTTTTCCATTTCTCCCAAAGAGAGAAGCAAGGATATTTATAGAGAGAGAGGGAGAGAAAGAGAGCAGAGAGAGAGAGAACGAACTTGATTTTGACTCTGATTCTCTCTCTGGAGTGGTCAGGGGCACTTGAGAAACAAATGTGATCTTGACATAGCATTTAAAACAGGAAGTGTAAGTTTAAGCTACAAAGCTGTGGTTTTTCACCCTAGAATTGGGCCAACCATTCCTTCCTTTTGGTGGCTCAGATCATACGCTGTTAGAGCAAGAAAGAAACCCACTTCAGCCTCAGTTTCCTGATCTGAATAAGGAAGTGGTTGAACTAGATAAGCCTTAAGAAACCAAGATCTTAAGAGCCTATGATTGTAAACATCTACACACATACACTCGCAAATGCAGCGAAGTTCTGTTTGGGGACCCATGCACATTGTACACACTCAATAAACATTTGTTGCCTTAATATTGTTTGATTTTATCTAACCCAGCATCATCTGTTTCCCATTTTCAAGAGGATGTGTATTGTTCAACTTCTGATCCTTGCTAATTAATTCAATAACTTTTTCTCATGTGCAAAATGCTATATTTGCACAGAGGAGGGAGGTACATGCGTCATAAGGGCAGCCAAAAGGGAAGCTCCCCAGAAGGGGGATATTTGGTCTCTAAATAGAAGCTGCCAAATAAGAAGAGATGGGTAAAACAATCTAAGAGCCATGTGTGTCATAACTCAGAGATACATGAAACTTGTGTTCTGGGGAATCCTGGATTACAGGATAATTGAAGAGAGGGTCAGAAAATAAGACTACATAAAAAAACGTAGATTATATTGTTTTTCCCATTTTCAGTAACATTGTTTCTAATATTATTTGGGCCCTGTGGGTAGGAGGCTGAATCTGACCACTGGCACTAGTGGTTGATGTGTTTCCCAAGCCTGGCCAGTTAGCATGCTGCAGCTCTCCACCCAACAGAATTTTCAAGCAACTCCTGTTGGGCCAGTCCTACTCAATGAAATGAGAATTCTTGTCAAAACATATGAGACAGAGAGACAGCTGTTCTGCTGGCTTTACTAAGATATTGGTCTGAAGCTATAGGTGGCTATTGAGCAATACTAGCAGTGACCCCACCTGGTTATAGAGTTCTCACATCAGTAGGACAGAGCCAAGAGATGAAGATTCTTGGGGAAATGCTTTTAGCACCTGACTCAAGGGCTCTCAAAGGCAGAGCTACTAGGCATTCCAGGTGAGAGAATTTCCCTTTGGGTAGACTATTCTGCCCATGGCCAGACATTTGCATCCTTGGACTCCAGACCTCAAAAGTGTCCCCAGTTGTGATAAGCAAAGCTCGCCCATGTGTTTCCAAACTGCTTCTAAGGAAGTGATGGCGGTGAGGAAGTCTCTGATCTGGAGGCAGTCATACTTACCTGGGTGGATCAAAAGTCCATTTTTGTTTTGTTTTGTTTGGGGTTTGGTTTGGTTTTGGAAGCCTGAATTGGATTTTTGTCTCTCACAGATGTCCTAACTACTTCAAAGAAGTGGGAATCAAATGACAAGGATTGTTCTTTATTATCTGATTCATGGTTGTGTGTGTGTATGTGTGTGGTCTGTTTTGAGAAGAGGGGCACATGAGTGGTTAGGCACCATTAGTTAGACAAACAAAGCTAGTCAAACCTAGACTGCTGGCTGTCACTTCAATTTCAAAATCTCAAGGCTGAAAGAGATGTGAATATAAGGAAAAGCAGGAAT
>NW_006159501.1:5947497-5964519 GCF_000334495.1 Tupaia belangeri chinensis
CATAAAATAAACTTTAAAAAGCAGACACCTAGGCAGAATAATATTTACGATATCTATAACTGAAATAGCAAAAACATGCACATTTAAAATGAGCCTATCAATAAGAATGAATGCAAGTGGGTAAAGGAATTACCCACTGTCCATTCGTTTTTCATCCAGGGATACTCAGTATACTAAGGATGTTATAGTGATGGGAGTATAAGCTGCCAGGGCTGCGATTCAAATCATAGATGGCCATCTGGGATCTGGCTTCCACTGCACAGGACTTAACACTTGTGTTATGCAACAGCCCTGTCATTTTATCTTAATGTAACTCTGCTTTTAATATCAATCTCCATTGGATTTCTGTTTTTCTTTTCTTTTTTTTATTTGAGAGAATTTTTTACTATAAGGTGCATGTGCTCGCCAGAGACACAGAGACAGAAAGCAAGAATCACCCCTCGGGGGAATGGCCACACTGCAATCTCTTCTCCTCCAAATTCCTTTTGAGATTTTGGACACATACATGCATATGCCTGGTATGAGTTTTAAGCCACTGGGTCTGGGATTCAAACTGCGGTCAGATATGTGAGAGTCCAGTGACATAACCATTATGCCATTCTCTGGTCCTGAATTCCTGTTGTTCTTAAGCAGCCAAATTGTTCACAGTAAGTCCTGGGTTCCAGGCCAGTGTGATGGTAAACGTGCTTTAATCCTTTCTCACTGATTTTGCATGTGGATTTTTCCCCGTGTAATTTAGTAGTAGAGACAACTGGAGAAAGTAACCTAGGCTGAGGACAACACATCCTACATGGTTAAAAATGGTGGTATGGACTGTTTCTCTCTCCTACTCTACCTGCTTTTCTCTTACTCCTTCCTTTTCAGAAAGAAGCATACAGATACTTTTCTTTGCTTCAGAAACACTAAACCCTGTGATCTCTTGTTTCCTCTCATTTCAAAATGTGTCTTACTATTTCTCAAAGGAGAAAAAAAAAAGTCTTTCTGGTTTCCTCCAATTCATTGCTTTCCCTTAAAATAATCCATTCACAAAAAAGTCCTCATGTGCAATATATAATTTACTAGCAGTTGCATAGTGCTGGTGGAGGGTTTATGTTGGCCCACTCAACAGCAAATGGAAATCTTCCTTAGATGGCTCTGCGGTGCTGCAAATTTTCTGTGTGGGGGCTGGATCGTGATTCGCTCCCTTCCTTCACCCCTCTCTCTTCTCTTTATGCTCTTTTTACCCTCTCTTCAGCCTTCAAATGACCATTGAAGCCTTTCTCTCCTATGTCAGATCCTGTAATTCTATGCTGCTCTCTTTATTTTGAAAATTGCTGATCTAGTCACCACATTGCCTAGTAAAGCAAAAGCCCCTGCACTTGCCAGGACCTATGCCATTACAAACAGGGAGGGGACAGCTGGTGGCATGCTGTATAAGGCAGCTAGATCCCACATGATAGCACGATTCGAGTCCCAAACCCAGCAGCTTGAAAAACATGCCAGGAGCTTGTGCATGCATCCCCCAAACTCCAAGAAGACAATGGAGGGATTGCAGCATGGCCATTCTCCCTGGGAATGCTTTCTCACTTTTCTTCTCTCCCTCTCAGGTGAGTACATGCACCCTATAGTAAAACTTAAAAAAGGGGGGGTGTTATAAGTAATAAAACATATTATCTTCTCATATGCTGGGCATTCAAAAATGTCCAAGTATTAGTTCAGACACTGTACAATGATATTGCTAAACAGAAGTTTGAAACTGGTACTACTGCTCTATGCTTTAAAGCATACTCCTCTGTTGATAGATGAATAAAACCATAGCCCAGACCTGACCATTCAATTTTTTAAGAGTTACTTATTTAATTTTATTCATTTATTATCACTATTTTTTAGAGGTTTTTTGCTATGGGGCGCGTGTGCTTGCCAGACAAACAGAGAGACAGAAAGCGAGATATCACCCCCCAGGGGGATGGCCACGCCACAATCCCTTCTCCTCCATTCTCCTCTCGGTATCTTGGGCACACACGCACACGCGCCTGGCATGAGTTTTAAGCCACTGGGCCTGGGACTTGAACCGCTGTCGACTACGTGGGAGTTCAGTGACATAGCCATTACACTAACTGCTGGTCCCCAAAGTTACTATAGGGTAAGTGCACTCACCAGAGACAGACAGAGAGAGAAAGAAAGGGAAAGTGAGAAAGCAAACTACTAGGTCCAGAACTTGAACCATGGTCAGCTATGTGGGAATTCAGTGCCTTAACCACCATGCTACCTGCTGACCCTTGACCATTCAGTGTTATGCTTGTGACATGATAGCCTCCCCATACGGCCTTATTTTCATTTTTGGAGGAAGATGCTGTTGATATTTTTCCTAGTTTGTAAGTCAGTCTTAGTACTTCCTCTTGACTACAGCCTCCCATCAAACTCAGTTCATGGAGGGAAATGAGGAATTTCATTTTAAAAGGGAATGCAGGGTAGGCCCAGTAGTCTAGTGGTTAAGAGATCCAGATCCCACATGCCCAATCACAGCTGAAATCCTGGCCCTGACGGCTTGAAAAACATGTCGGGTACATGTGTGTGCATGGCCAAAATCTTAACAGGATGGAGTAAAGTAGGAGAAAGGTACCACACTGGGGAGGTGGGGGTAGTAGTCCTCCTCTCTTTCTCTGTCTCTGTTTTTCATTGGTGAGTGCACATGTCCTCTGGCAATGCAGACAGATGGATGGATTGATAGATTGATAGATAAATAGATGACAGGTAGATAGATGGCTATTCAATGGGATAGTCTGTTTCCCAGAGGTGGCAGCTTTTGAGGACAGGAGATATATCTACTTTCCTGTTAATAAACTTTAGGTTATATAATTTTTAAAAATAGGGTTAAAGAAAAGTAATTGGTTATATGCTTTCCTTCTTAAGAATATCATTTGGCCACACTTTTTCATAAAAATAAATAATCTTATCGGAATTCATTTATTCATTCCAAAATAAATTCCAAGTGCCTACTGCCATTCTAGACATAGGTTAGGTTAGGTTAACCACAATGGATTACCAAAATGAGCACCACTACTTCTTGCATGGGGAATGCTCAGTCTGGTCATGTATGAGAAAAGATGAGTGAAGAGTATTGACAGAAATTAGAGATGATGATGACTATATGATGGTGGTGATAATGCTGACGGCTCGCATTCACTGAGGGCCTGTTCTGCGCCAGGTTCCATGCTACATGACTGGCCTGCATTATCTTATTTAATGCTCAGAACTTTCCCACAAGACAAGCAGTACTAATACTCCCATTACATCAGTGAGGTAGCTGGAGTTAGGTGGGGTTACATCATGTAGTTAATATCAGGTAGAGCCAGGATTGAATCCAAGTCTGTCAGAGAAGCTTGTCCTCCTCCATCACAACCTCCATTCCTGCCTGTGCTGACTCATCACTGTCACATATGTGAGTACAGGAAAAATGGAAAAGGGGCTGAATCAAAATGGAGGGAGTATGAACTGCCTTTCCCCAGGGATGAGGAGACTCTTCACAAAGAAATAAAATTACTATGGGGCCTGATGGCAGTGTACTTTATAGCAGAATCCAGTGTGGCCAAAGGCCACCTGAAGAGAGATTCAAACATAGGTTTAGGCTTGGTAAAGAGATGTAAGTAGGTGTGGCAAGAGCTTGGATGTATGTGCACACTGACATATTCAACTGCACTTAACTTTATCAGCAATAATATGTCCCAACAGTATCACCGAACTCGTAAGATTATGATGTAAAGAGAGCAGAAGATGCAGTAATGTTCTTGAAATATCCTCTCTGTAATCCTTTGCTCTCACGCATCACCAAGTACTCACATTTCCAGCTTCAAAATACACCTCTTCTATGGTTTGTATAATGGTTTGTTCCCCAAAGCTTCATAGTGTGGAACTAGGTCTTAGTGGGCAGTGATTGGATGCCCCCAGAAATGCAGGTGCTGGGAACTGATTGTATTGTTAAGGTGTTAAATGAAAACGTAATTTCTCCATAGTGTCCTGAGGCAGGGCTTTTGAATGTGATAATATCATTAGGTTGGGGCTTCAATGATTGAGTTCTGGTAGGATTTATGAGCAGACAGAATGAGACAAGAGCAGCAGAAAGAAAAAGTCACATGGATACAGTTGGTGCTCAGCTAAAAGTTCGGCCTTCTGCCATTTGTGATGCTTTTAGACTTCCTAGCCATTATAACCATGAGTCAAAACCAGCCTCTATTTTCTTAAATTCACTCAGTGTCAGGTATTTCTGTCAGCATTGCCAAATGGACTAAGACACTCTCAAACGCACGTAGTTTCCCTGGATGCCATAGCTGGCCTTTCGTCAGAGCCCTCTCACATCTTATCTAGAGGCCCCAAAACAGTCTCCTAAGTAGAGCCAACAGCTTGTCCTCCTCCCTCACAACCTCCATCCATGCCACAACCAAGTGCTTCTTTAGAGCACTGATGTGATCATCCCACTTCTGAATAAAATCTTTGCACTTAATTTAAACCACAAAAGCACATGACACTGAGCCCCATGTGGTCAAGGATCACCAATCTCCTCTGCATCCCACAGAAACATTCTTCCCTTGATAGCTACTCGCTCAATTTACTCCTGCCTTCTTTAGTGTGTTGACTATCCCAAGCCCCTTCCTATGCCTGATGATCACCCACACTGTTCCCACTGCTACCATGCTCTTGCCAGACTCTTCCTTCGGCCAAGTCCTATTCAGGCTCCTCAGATTTATTGTCTCTTAATTAGAATGGCCTTCTTTCCTCTCCCATATAGATTTTGATCTCCAGCACTGCCTGCCTCCCCTTCTTATTACTTACCACAGTTTGAACTTACATATTTATCTGAGTAATTCACTGAGCAATTATTTGTACTCCTCCTTTAATAGAATGGACCAGAGACCTTATCTGGTTTGTGTTGCTCCTGTGTCTTTGATACTTCCATGCTACCTGATACAACACCTGCTACAAGGATGTATGCAAAACTATTTAGGAATGCATGATTGATTAGTAGGCAAACAGATAAGTGAATAAATAAATTCTGGCAATTCTTATTTGGAAAATGTACCTATTTGGATATGTTAATGTTCTTGAAAACTATGTCAGAAAAGTCAAGACGTATTTTTTCTATGTTTTTCTATGCAAAATGTGTCACTTTTTCAACAACCTAATAGAACTCTGAAACTATCTCACCCCTTCCTAATGAGAAAATTAACAGCAATCATTGTCTCCTGAAGTGGATTTGGCTTTTGAAAACAGTGGAGAATTGTCAAGAGGCAAGACTAGGGACATAAGCAGTTGGAAGGACTGGCAACTGTTGGAACTGGCAAGCGAGACCCCAAAACAAAGGGAATGTTGGGTGGATCCAGTAGCTTCTGACATTGCAAGTATGCAGAAGAGGAATGCTGAAAATATTTTAGCAGCGGTTTTCCTGGAAAATCATTTTGAAGGCAAACACTCCATCCGTATGTATGATAATCTGGCATGTTTAATCGGCTTCCGCTCATGATTTTTAAGTTGTCTCTCACAGAAATGACAATCTTGGCCCTCGATCTCATATTGTATCAGCTGCTGTAGGATGCCATGCCCCTAGCTGTCTCCTCCACTCAGATGAAAGTGTTCTACAAGGTGTTCATCTATAGCAAATGTCTAAAAGCCTGCATTTGGTTATAAAGTGGAGAACTATAGAGAGCAATTTGCAGTAATGTTTCTGGTGTTGTCTGTGTAGGCACTTGCTCATGGGAGATGAATCAGTAATTTCCCTCTGTGTTATTCCTGATGTTTTTGCTATAGGCAGCTGTCAGGACTGCCGCCAACTGGCAACTCACAGAAGCCTTGCCCTCGCTGGAGACAGAACAATCCCCGTCACATGAAGCCAGCGATGGGCACAGCATCTCCGCCTGTTGCCCGATCACAGCAGCTGAAACAAAAGCCTCTTCTGTCAGAGGGCCGTCTGCAATGCAGAAGCTACCCCTTTCTCCAATTGTCTCTATCTACTCTGGAAAGGCTCCACAAGTTCCCAAAAAACAGAGCACAAGGAGTGAAGAAAATGAGTTATATCTTCCGTTTTTACAATGGGACACCAGGTAGGAACCTCACAGTAGATTGTATTAGGAGAACAAGGTTTCCAAATGGGCCCTGCTGTGAAGGCCCATATTATTTGGGTCTAGCTGCTTGACCTGAAGCTCATTGCAGATAAAATTTGGGGCAGAGAAGATAATGATATGACTCCACTTTTGTGCAATATCCCACACAATTAGTAGAACAATGTCCCAGGGAGATAGATTTTTTAAACTCATATATTTCATGGAAAAAAACCAAGCTGGACATTTATGCATCTTTTGAACCCTTAATTTCCAAAACTGTAGGTTTCAGTGTAACAAAAACACAGAAGATCCCACAGAGAACTTAGGAGCAGACGTCGGCAGATGTAGGCCATTGCAACCCTTTGGCCAGGGGCCTTTCTCCACACAGCCCCTCACTGGTATGGACTCCATCCTTCACTGCTTCCCGCTTCCGCGCTCTTCTCTGTTCTGGCCAGCTCGAGTACTTATTTCATGGACCCTGCTCTTCCTGTTGCCTGTCCCACCAAAGGGCACCTCGTGCTCCTACTAAATGGGCCTCTTGCATGAGCCTCGTTAGGCCTGTTTCTTTGCTTACATTGCGTCTTCTTTTTCTTGGAATGCCCCCTTCGTTACTCCCCAGCCTCCTTATGTCTTAAATCCTATCTCAAGTGGGTTCAGTCCTGAGCTTTCCTTGTTTTACTTTCAACCCTTCCTCTATCAAGGTGAGATTCCTGTCATTTGTGGAATATCAGAACATTTGTTTGTAGGAGTATGACTAACTCAGGGTGTCAGAGTCTAACCGACCCTTAAACCTAGCCCTGGGGGTTCTTGACTATGTGACCTTGGGATGAGTTACTTTGCTCCTTTGGATCCTATTTTCAGTCTCCATGAAACGAGGAAAGCAGTATCTACCTTACAGATGCTTTGAGGTATAAATGAGACAATTTGAAAGCACTCATATGATGCTTTCCTTTCCCAGCCTCTTCTCACAGTACTTTCATTTTGGAATTTTATGTCGTAATTTTTATATCACAATTTCTTCTTTTTCTCCACTCCAAGACTGTAAGCTCTGTGAGAACAGGAAAGATGCCCTAGCCAACATTATGCCCCACCATAGTTTATAATGAGAAAGAGATAAATAACACTGCAAAGATTGAATGGAACAAGGACCAGTGGTGGAGACCTGCGGTAATGCGATGCTCCGCAAGGCTGGACCCACATGAAAAGGTCCCAGCTTCGTGTTCTGGGATCTCCCTGTAGACATTGGGTAAGCACACACTTGCCCTTAATCCAGACTGGAGGAAACAAGGAGAGGGTCACAGTATGAAGACCCTCTTGGTTGTGCCTCTCTCTCTCTCTCTGGGAATAAATAAATAACTAGAATGGAACAAATGTAAGTGCATATGAAATAATGAAATAAAAATCTGAAGTTCTCAGGAGAGCTGCCTCCTCCAATGACAATGGTGGAGTGGTAAGTCAAACAAAAAGGCTCATATTTCTCTCACCCACAGGAAACACAAACATTCCTCCCATTTGAATCAGGACCCTAGCTAATGCGTTACACACATTTCTGTCATTCCTAGCCTCCTCCTGAAGCAGTCACAATAGCCCACATAAAGTACCATTCACGCATCCCACTCATTCCTCTGCTCCTCATACCAGGCAAACATGCGAAACCAAAGATGCCAGCCCTGCGGGATTTTACAGACTGACCTTCACTATTGAGAATGAGAGTTCTTCACACACCCTCACCAAGCCTTTGCCTCTTGCAGAGGACTCTGGGATTTTCTAGCATACACAATGTCCCTTCTTTGTACCTCTGTCATATGTGTCTAACTGAGAAGACTTACTCGTGCCTCCTTGGTGAGAGGGACATGCATCCTAGCACAGCAGAGGACACTCATTCTGTGGGTCTGAGGGCTTTCAGACACCTGACCCTGGGTTTGTGGGTGGACTCGGGTAGAAAAGGAAGAAAAGGTAACTGGTATTGGCAATCAGCCAGACCGGAGATAGTTTCTCTCTCTCTCTTTGAAACAGATTTTTAAATAGTGATTCACTATATGACAGATGGGAGAGAACAGTCAGGTTAAATTAATATTTCCAGGGGAAAAGGGAAGGGAGGTAAATAATTGGCCTCCACACTCTTCTCCTGTGACTTTGATTTTGCTAGTGGTCAGTTACGTCATTTTAAGATGAGCTTCTCTTGCGATGACTTTAAGAAACAAAAATATAGAATTCAATGAGTGATTAAGTAGAAGCTAGAGAAGATTTTTTTTAGTTAGTTCTTTTTTTAATTAATTTATTTTTTCATTTTTTTTCTTTTATAATTCAATCACATTTGTCTTGCAAAATGGATATTTCCACAGGTGAACATCTCTCCCCAACGCAGTTGACAAAACCACAAAACATCCTCAACAGACAATACCACACCTCCCTGTGACATCAATACTTTGCCTCCCTGTCTTTTTTTTCTAAATGTCCTTCTTCAGACCCTCCTCTTGCACACAAGCTAGAGAAGTTTTAAAAAAACAGCACAGAACCTGGTGTCAGATGAAACAGAGATTGACTACCTGGTTTGCCGCTTAAGAGGTATTTGACATGGAGGAAATTAATTTCTCTGAATCATGGTTTCCTCTTTGGTGGGGATTTAAAAGGAAAAAGCAGTCTTCCTTGCTGGGTCATTATAAGGATTTGAGAAAATGAATGCAACATAACTGACAGGGCACCTGGCTAGTGGACTTTCAAGCGATTGTAGTTTCTCCATTTTTTTTTTTAATTGACTGTTTTTGACTCTGATTCTGAAAAGCTAAGACAAGCAGAAACAAAAGGAGAGAGCAGCCTTCACAACATTTCCTTACATTCCATGCCTGTTATTTATGGTCTGTCAGTCCTCTTTCCACTGTCCAGGTCCTCCTCTGCGGAGCACTGGAAGTCTACAAATCACCATCCCCGAGCTCTGGTTAGAACTGACTTCCAGTTAACTTCTGCCAAGGCTGGATGCTGCTGACAGAGAATACTGGAGAGAGGGTGGACTTTTAGATCGCTGTTTGACTGCCAGCATCACCTCTGGTGTTGGAAGTGTGGACAGTGGCTAGGAATGTAGAAGCCTCTGAGTGGAGTTCCTGGGTTCCTGTCCCTGCCATGCAGAGCTGACAGCAGTACGGCACTGGTGGGCCAGGGAAATCTTGGGGACTTCACTGGCAGTGTGGGCACCTGCAAAGAGTTCTGCCAGTGGTGGATGCTACCACTGCTGGAGCAGAAGCTGCAGCACAGGAGCACAGGACTGTGGGTTCTGGGCAACATATTCTAGCCATCATCCCTTTATTCTTTCAACCCCAGGCATGGAAATGACTTCCTGTAATTATACATTTTGAGTAACCTGCTCCTTTTTAAAAAAATAGACCTTATTTTTTTAGAGGGATTTTAGGGTCACAGTAAAGTTGAGTGGAAAATTCAGAATTCTTCCCTGCCTGTCCGCATACTTGTGAAGCCTCCCCACCATGGCATCCAGCATCAGATGGCACCTGTACCACTGATTAACCAACACTCACATATCATTGTCACCCGAGTTCATAGTTAACATTGGGGTTTACTCTTGGCAGTGTTCATGCTGGGAGTTTGACCAAATGTACAAGGACACGTACCCTCCATGACATTATCATGCAGAGGGGTTTCACTGCCCTAAACACCCCCTGTGCTCCACCTGTCTATCCCTCCCTCCCTCCAAATCCAGGCAACAATGGATCTTTTTACTGTCTCCATAGTTGTGCCTTTTGCAGAGTGTCGCAGAGTTGGAATCATGTATAATATAGTCATTTCAGATTGGCTTCCTTCACTTAGTGGCATGTGTTTAGGTTTCCTCCATGTCTTTTCATGATTTTTCTTTTTCTTTTTTTTTTTTTTTTGAGAGGTTTTTGCTATAGGGCATGTGCACTCGCCAGAAAAACAGAGAGAGAGAGAAAGAGAGAGAGAGAGAGAAAGCAAGAAATCACCCCCCAGGGGGGATGTCCACTACACAGTCCCTTCTCCTCCATTCTCCTCTCAGGATCTTGGGCACAAATGCACACGCGCCCAGCATGAGTTTAAGCCACCAGGTGTGGGACTCAAACTGCAGTGGACTACATGGGAGCCCAGCGACATAGCCATTATGCCAACTGCTGGTCCCTCTTTTCATGCATTTTTAGCCCTGAATACTTCATTGTCTGACTGCACCACAGTCAGATTATCCATTCACCTACTGAAGGATACCGTAAGTGACAACTTCTGGCAATTAAGAATAAAGCTGCTATAAATAATTCACGTACAGGTTTTATGTGGACATAAGATTTCAGTTCCTTTGGGTAAATACCAAGGAGCATGATCACTGGATGTTATGGTAAAAGTATGTTGAATTTTATGAGAAACTGCCAAATGTCTTCCAAAATGCCTGTACTATTTTGCGTTCCGCCTGCAATGCATGGAGAATGAGTGTTCCTGTTGCTCCTTGTCCTCACCAGCATTTTGTGTCATCAGTGTTTTGAATTCTGACCCTTCTAAGAGGTATCTGATTGCTGTTATAGTTTATAATTCTCTAATGATGTATAATAACATCTTTTTATAATGGCAAGTTTACTTCCATTGGCATATCTTTCTTTTTTTAAAATGCCAGGGAGCATAGGCACATACCAAAGAGAAACAAAGAGAACAAGAGAGAATAACCCCCGTTATGCCACAGTCTTCTCTATTTCTTTCTCTTATCAAGATCCTGGCAGGAGCACACATGTGCCTGGCATTTTTTACAAGCTGCTGGGCCAGGACCCCAAATGACAATTGGCTTTGTGGGGATCTGGCTCCTCGCTACAGGACCAGCCCTGTATGTCTTCTTTAAAGAGGTCTCTGTTTTAGATATTTCTGTTCTCTATTGTTGAATTTTCATTTTTCTTGGGGCCAGTCAGTGGTGTGTTGGTTAAGGTGACTGGATCCCACGTGACTGATCATGCAATACGAATTCCAGACCTAGTAGCTTGAGAATCATGCTGGGCACATGTGTGTGTGCCTAAAATCCTGAAAGGAAGGAGAAATGGAGGAGGGGAATTGCAGCATGACCATTCCCCATGGGGCGGGTGCTTTCTGACTCTCTCTCTCTCTCTCTCTCTCTCTCTCTGGTTAAGTACCTATGCATTCTAGCAAAATTGTCTTTCTCTCACTCTCTCTCTGAACTTCCTTTACATAACGTACCCTTCTTAGCTTCTTCATCAGATTCTATCTTAAAATTCTTTGTTTTCAACATATAAAGTTATAACTTTATTCTCAGACTGGATAATAATGAAGGTTTTATCACGTCCTAATTTTTGTGATTTTTCAAAGAAATAACTATTCTTAAGAGGCTTGAAATGTCCATAAGATGCTTTCCAAGAAGATGTTCTACCAATCTATAATCTTAAACCACAAATTTTTAAAAAATAGATTAATAAAACAACTTAGTGCTTTTAGGGGAGGAATACAAGACTCTCAGGAGTAAGTTCCTGTGATTGCTTATAGCTGTGCATTCACTTATTCATTCATTAACTTATTTATTTGAAATGGGACTGAAGTTGTTTCCCTTCTCCCTAGGTAGAAGTGATCATTTTATTTTCATAGAAACATCTTTTTTGTTGTTGTTGTTCCCCTTGTTCTAGAGACACTCAGAGGCCCAGCTGGAGTGGTGAGCAGAAGTACCCAGTTCTGCAATGCTGGAAACCATATGGAGGGTTGGGTGTCTGCTTCCTGGGTCGACTTGTGCATTCCGGGAGCACACATGTGTGCCATGTTTGGGTAGGCTGGGGGAGGATCATGGTGCGAGACCCTGTTCAGGGTGCTTATCTTTCTCTCTCTCTTGGCCTCTCTCTTTTCTGTCTCTATTTCATGAAAGAAAAAAAAGTTTTTTGTTTGTTTGTTTAAGAGATATTTAGTGATTTAACCAGCACATTAAGAAGCATACCAATAAAACAGTTTTCTGAGTCAGTGGCCCACAGCGCTCCAGGCCATGTCACTCAGATCCTTTACTAGGAAGCAGCTGAGTGACCAGAAGCTGGGCCCTCCTCTTTACCTCCATGAAGTCTATAGAGTTATCTTCACATGCAAAGATCTGGTCTGATTTGAGCTGCTATGCTATATACTTTCCTGACTTGTTTTGTGTTCCCCTCTTGTCCTTTTATTTCAGTCTTCAGATGTCCCCTCTTCATTCTCATCCTGACTCTATAGAAACCCACGAAGAGATGGTGTTCAGTATAGGGCATCTCTGTTTACACTGACATTTACTCCAACCTCAAGAGCAAGTTCCTAATGGTGGTAGTGTAAGAACGCTTTCTCAGCAGAGAGCTTTTAGCTCATTTCCAACCAGAGCAGGTTGTTTCCAGTCCCTGAATGCTTTTCGTTAATGCACTTCCTTCTGTCAGCACTGAAGAGCTCAGGTGAAACAGGAGTGTGTTTTTGTGTGTGTATTTGATTTTATAACAGACAGACTGAATTGACTTGTTTCCATCACCAAGCAGTTTCCATTAAGCTGAGCGGAATTAGAAAAAGACAGGCACTGCTTTGTCTGGCATCTTCATTTTGTGTCATCAAACAATGTATTTAAATATGCTTTACTATTAAAACTGCGGCAGTTTGCTGGTGATTCTCACCTATGTGTCTAAACTCCTTTTGAGCCAACAGCCACCAGCTATTCTAGGCATCCATCCTTCCCCTTAGAATATGGTTAAGCACGATGGCTATCATCATCCTCAGGTCCTTCCTGCACAACCAGCCAGTTCCACCCATCGGAAAGTTGACATACAGATCTGTCCCTGTCACCCAGGACCATATTACCCAGCATCACATACCCAACAGACCTTTCTGACTCCGCCTTCCTCTCCTACTGCTTCCTTATATCTACCTTCTATGGTCTATGTAATGGTTCGTCTCCCAAAGGTTACGTGTTGGCGTTTGGTCTCCATTGCAACAGCACTAGGAGATGGTGAGAGTTTTAAGAGGTGAGGCCTAGTGGGTGGTGTTTGGATCAGGAGAACATTGCCTTCATGAGTAGATAAATGCTGGCTTGATAGAGGGAGCATGTTCTTGCTCTCACAAGAGAAGGTTAGTTTCCAAGAGATAACAGCTTGATTAAAAAAAAGAGTGCCACACAGATCATGCTCTCTTTTTGCACAACCCACTGACCCTCCTGCTTCTGTTGGCTATCTTGTGATATAGCACTGGAGGCTGGCTGGATGCCTGGTCCATGCTCTTGGGCTTTTCACTGCCAGGACCATAAGTCAAATAAATTTATCTTCTTTACATGTCACTCAGTCTCAGGTATTTCTGCTTACAACACAGTCTAAGATGCTGCCCAGTCTACTCAGAGACTATGTTTATTTCTCCTTCATGGCTACTACTACTTTATCCATTAAGATTATGCCTGAAGGGTAGCAGGTGGAGTGGTCGTTAAGGTACTGGACTCCTACATGGATGACCACGGTTTGAGTCCCAAACCTGGTGACTTGCTTTCTCATTTTCCCTTTCTCTCTCTCTGGTCAAACTAAAAACTAAGTAAATAATAAAATTAAGTGAAATAATCCTTAAAAACATTGTTGGACATTGTTTCTGCTGCAAATCCTTGGATGGCAGTCCCTTCTACACCTGTATGTACCTCTCTGTGCTTCTAATGCTCTGCACATTTATCAGTTTTGATACTTGTGCAACAAGACATGAACTCTGTGTAGCTATGCCCTCATTCATCTGTGAGAACCTTGAGGGCAGAAAACATCTATCGGATTCATAAATGCATCCTTCGAGTCTAGCAAAGGCTCAGGCATGTAGTGAGAAAACTGGATGGCTGAGTTTGCAAAGCCTTCCATTTTATATATACATTTTCTTGCATCTATCAAGATGCCAGATTCTAGGCTCTTGAAGTAATATAAATAAGAGGGTGAGGAGCTCTTTTTCCAAGAAGCATATGATGTAGAATAGAAGATGCATGTACAACACTCTTCAATAGAAGACTACACATAGGTGAGAATCACCAGCAAAGGCAGGGGGAAGCAGCTCCAAAGAGGTCAGTACTATTAGTCAGTGAGCCCCTCAGGTCATTGTTTTCTTCCCGGTAATGGACAGTTGTTTTTACAGAAAGACATGTCTTGGATTCCTTGCATAGCACTGTTGATGAGGCAGTGATGAACTTTTCACTGAAAAATCATTGCATAGCCATCCCATAATTGATTGTTACTGCTGTGCATTCCCAAATTGCAAATTGCTTTGAGCTGAAAGGTACTAGAAAATGAAATTTCTTGGGAAATTCACTGGAGATTCTCCATGAAAATTAACATGTCCAATTTTCTTTAGGTAGCATACATTAGATACCTTATTATCCTTCTTCAGTAATTGCAGCCTTTGGGCTTTTTGAGCTAAAATTACATAAAGGTAAAATAGAATCTTAGAATTGTATTACTAAGAGGAAATTAGAACTCCATGGATGTTATATATATATTTCAACTGAATCCTTAGGCTGTATGTTTTAGTTTCCCATTGCAGCCATATTGAATTACCACAAATACAGCAGCTTAAAGCAACAACCATTTATTATCTCACAATTGTAGGTCAGAAGTCCCAGGGCAGCATGGATTACTTGAGTCTTCTTCTTAGAGTCTCACAAAGCCAAAATCAAGGCTCTAACAGAACTGTGCCCCTTCTGAAAACACTGAAAAGGGTCTACTTTGTTTCAATTTTTGCAAGGGAGCATACAATTGCCATTCTTGCTGGCTGACAGCTGGAGCCTATCCTTGCTCCCAGAAGCTGTGAATGTCCTGCTCATACCCACCATGTGACCCACTCCAGCAATGGTGGGTCAAGTCACCTCATGATGGACATCTCTCCAACTCTTGCTGCATCTCTCTGGCTCCAACCTAGTAAGCACTCTCCTTCCAAGGTCTCATGTAACTAGGCTGCATCC
This sequence comes from Tupaia belangeri chinensis, assembly GCF_000334495.1. Lineage (NCBI taxonomy): Eukaryota > Metazoa > Chordata > Mammalia > Scandentia > Tupaiidae > Tupaia > Tupaia belangeri. The sequence continues at coordinate 5,962,495 of NW_006159501.1, forward strand.
TCCTGAATCACCCCTCCATCTTTTTTTTTTATTTCAATTTCTTCTATACATTCAATCACATATGTCTCTTAGCTTGTAAAGTGAATGTTCCAACGTGAGTACATTTCTTACCAGTCTAGTTGGGGATACTATACACATTATCTTCAACAGATATTGACCTATTTCTTTGTCCCATAAATGTCTTGCCTCTCTATATTTCTCCTTAATGTCTTCCCTCAGACTCTCCTCATTCTCCCACCTTCTTTCCACACTGAATCTGGTATCTATAACCATTTTCTGTGTTTCTACATCCTCTAGTCATTCAGTTTCACCCATAGAGTGTGGACAGTCTATGTATATTAAGTGGAAACATACAATGGGTCTCCTTCATAACCTGGCTTGCTTCATTCAGCAATAAATCTTCCATATTAATCTACTTTCTGTCAAAAGCCAGGGTCTTGTTGGTTATTTTTTTTTATGGCTGAGTAGTATTCCATAGAATATATGTGCCACAGTTTTCCAATCCATTCCTCTGTTCATGGACATTTGGGTTGGCTCCATGTCTTACAAATTGTGAATAATGCTGCAATAAACATTGATGTGCAAGCACTTTTCTGACTAAGCATTCTTTTGTCCTTTGGGTAGATAACAAGAAGTGGGATTGCTGGATCATGTGGCAGTTTTATTTGTAGATCTTTGATGAATCTCCATATTGTTCTCCACAGTGGCTGGACCAGTTTACATTCCCACCAGCAGTGTAGGAGAGTTTCCCTTTCACCACACCTCCATCAGCACTTACCATTTTTTGTTTTATTAATTGTAGATAACAAGAAGTGGGATTGCTGGATCATGTGGCAGTTTTATTTGTAGATCTTTGATGAATCTCCATATTGTTCTCCACAGTGGCTGGACCAGTTTACATTCCCACCAGCAGTGTAGGAGAGTTTCCCTTTCACCACACCTCCATCAGCACTTACCATTTTTTGTTTTATTAATTGTAGTCATTCTGACAGGGGTTAGGTGGTATCTCATCGTGGTTTTGATCTGCATCTCCCTTATGATGAGTAATGTTGAGCATTTTTTCCTATGCCTTTTGGCTATTTGTATGTCTTCCTTAGAGAGTGGTTTTTTTTTTTTTTTTTCAGCTCATTCTCCCATCTTTTAATTGGGTTGATCATCATTTTTCATGAAAGCCACTAGAGTTCCCTGTGTATTCTGGTTATCAGTCCCTTAACTGCAACATAGTTTACAAAAATATTTTCCCATTCTGAGGGCTGTCAGTTCATACTAATTACTGTGTCTTTTGCCATGCAGAAACTTCTTAATCTGGTGTAATGCCACTTGTCTATTTTGGGGATTATTGACTGTGCTTTGGAGTTCTTATTTAAGAAGTTTTTTGCTTGGGGCCAGCAGATGGCGTAATGGTTATGTCTCTGGACTCCCGTGTAGCCTACTGTGGTTCGAGTCCCAGACCTGGTGGCTTAAACTCATGCTGGGTGCATGTACATGTGTGCCCAAGATCCTGAGAGGAGAATAGAGGAGAAAGGATTGTGGTATGGCCATCCCTCCTGGGGGGTGATTTCTCACTTTCTGTCTCTCTGTCTCTGTCTTTCTGGTGAGTGCACACACCCTATAGCAAAAAAAAAAAAAAAAACTTTCCAAAAAATAAAGAAAGAAAGAAGAAGTTTTGGCCTACCTCAATGTCTCCCAGAGCTTTCCCAGTGTTTCCCAGGAGTAATTTTATAATTTGAAGTCTTAGGTTTTGAAGTCTTAGGTATCCACTTTGAGTTGATTTTTGTCAATGGTGTGGAGTAGGGATACTGATTCATTTTTCTGCAGAGGGATATCCACTTTTTCCAGCATCATTTGCTAAAGAGATTTCCTTTTCCCACTGCATTGACTGGTACCCTTTGTCAAAAATCAGTTGGCTGTATGTTTGGGAGTTTATTTCTGGTGTCTCTACTCTGTTCCATTGGTCCTCATGTCTGTTTCTGTGCCAATACCATGCTGTTTTGATTATCACAGCTTTATAGTATATTTTGAGGT
>NW_006159501.1:5964709-5987072 GCF_000334495.1 Tupaia belangeri chinensis
AAAAATTCCTGGAAGTAATACATGAATACAGTAAAGTTGCAGTATACAAAATCGAATAGTAAAGTTGCAGGATAAATCTGTATACAAACAGCAGGCAGACTGAGATAGAATTGAAGAAAGTAATTCCATTTTACCATAGCCACAAAGAGTATAAAATACCTAGGAATAACTCTAACCAAAGAAATTAAAGACCTCCACAAGGAAAACCTAGGAGAAGCTAAAAGATAAAGAAATTGAAAATGACACAAAAAAGTGGAAGAATATCCCATCTTCCTGGATTGGAAGAATTAATATAACCATCCCTCTGTCTTAAAGCCCAAACCTTAATCACAACTACCATGTCTCTTGTACCTAGGAACATAACATATTCACAGATTCCAGGGGTCAGATTGTGGACATCTTTGAGGAGCCATTATTTCGCCTAACACACCATGTACACTTCTTGTTTGCCAGAGTGTTCATATACCGAGATTATTTGGAACTAAGAGTCTTGGCTCTATAAATTACTACCTCTGTAAAATAAGGCAAACTATTTAGTTTCCCTAAAGCAGGATATAAGATAGGTTTCATTTTGAAAAAAGTCTTAATAAATACAAGAGATAATAAAGATGATAGATTCAAGAGGACAACAGATGTTTGGAAAGTTAGATTCTTAAAGATAGTGGTGTGTTTAGGCACCGTGGTAGCTAGCCAATACTAGGATATTGCCTGCGAATACTGTCTACATAAACACATATGTAGACATCAACACCTAGTGGTGGACTCTATACTCGCTATCTCTGATGGTTCCCAAGGAATATTTTTTTAGAAGATTGCAGGTCAGATGATGAAATTTATATTTTCTTATGCCAAGATAGTAGGCAAAAGGAAGCCGCATCGCAAACAGGGATATTATTTTCCCTGAGTCCTAGACCCTTGACACTTCCTGCACTGTTGGATGACTCAGTCCACTTCCAATATCTGTAAATATAAATCACATGTGGGAATGCTACAGCCATTAATTTTTATCTTGTTGTTTTGTGGTGGCTACATGTAGTCCTTAATGAGCCTAAGGAATATAATTACAAAATCGGCTTAAGGAGGTAGATAAAGAGTACCTCACAGGACAACATCTGTACATAATAAAATAAAAGATGGAAAAGGGACCCAGTGGTGGTGCAGTGTTAACACAGAATAGATCAAGACCAGCAGATGGTGTAATGGCTATGTCACTGGACTCCCACATAGTCAACCATGGTTCAAGTCCTGGACCTAGTGACTTCAAATTCATACAGGGCACATGTGAGTGCATGTCCAAGATCCCAAGAGGAGAATGGAAGTGACGAGATTACAACATGGCCATTCCCCTGAGGGAGGGGTGTCATTTTTCATTTTCTGTCTCTGTCTCTCTGGTGAGCATACACATTCTATAGCAAAAAATCTTTCTCTAAAAAATAAAAAGAAGAAGAAAAAGAAAGAGAAAACAACACACAACACACAAGATCTCTGTGAAATAATCGCCCAGGGGAAGGTTCCCAGGTCCAGGTATCCCCCTGAGTATATCAGTCACATCTCTGCCCATGACCCAGACTGGCTGAAGGCTAGGGGTGGACTGTGGCATCAAGACCTTGTTGGTGTGTCATCTCTCTTGCTCTATCTCCCTTTTTCTTTGCCTCTCATTCTTGCCCATAGAAGGAATAAATATACTCTTTGTAAACAGATGAGTAAGCAAAGTATAAGGCAATACAGTATACATCCAAACTGAGTTAGATTTCCTCCTTTTCTCCCATCTACATCTCATAAAAATATATTTATCACCAGACTTCAATTTTCATTTAAAAAGATGTTTTAAAATTATGTTTTAAGTAGTTATTATCAGGTGAATTTTTTTATACTCAGTGATATGCATTTTTTTTTCTTTTTTAGGGAGATTTTTACTGTATAGCACATGTGCTTGCTGGAGAGACAGAGGGAGAGAAAGTGAGAGTTTACCGCCCCCCACGGGGGAGATGGTCACACAGTAATCCTTTCTCTTCCATTCTCTTCCTGGGATTTTGGGCACACACACACTTGCACCTGGTATAAGTTTTAAGTCAACAGATCTGGAGCTCAATCTGTGGTCTGTCCTGTGAGAATCCATCACCATAACTACTACACCATCTGCTAGCCTGTGATACGCATTTTAAAATTCATTTCTTTCCTTTTTATTTTTGAAGAGAGGATTTTGCTATAGGGGATGTGCGCTCCAGAAAGACAGAGAGGGGCAGAAATACAGAAAGTGAGAAATTACCCCCCATGGAAGATCGCCTTGCCACAATCCATTCTCTTCCATTCTCCTCTCAGGATCTTGGGCACACACGCACCTATGCCTGGCATGAGTGTAAGCCACTGGGTCTGGGACTCGAACAGTGGTCTACTATGGGGGAGTCTGGCAACATAACCATTACACCATCTGCTGGTCCCTTAAAATGCTCTCATTTCTAAAATCACTGCAGAGATCCTGAATAGCAAACATTGTATATTAAACAAAAAATTATTTTAAAAACATTACTATGGGTATCACTAGCCTGCACTGCTAGAAAACAAAATTACTGCAAGGTTTACAGTGAGTGACAACCTTGTACCTAGCACCATGTAACGATAAGCAAATATGATACACTTTTTTATATACACATACCAATTATATATATAAATACCTATTATATATATACCTACTATTATATACCTATTTTATATATATATATATATATATATATATATATACACACACATATGTATATTTGTACATGCCTGAGAAAGACAGAAAATGAGAAAGCCTCCCCCCCCCTCCGAGGGACTACTATGCCTTAATCCTTTATCTCCCATTATTCTCTTGGAATTTTGGGTATTCACATACATGCATCAGACATGTTTTTCAAGCCACCAGATCCTGGACTCAAACCTTTCAGTTCGCTGTTTGGGATCCTACTTCCTTAGCCACCATGCCACTGGCTGGCCTGACTCTGTTCTATCTGAATAGTCATTGACTTTGTTACATTTTCCCTGGATTCTTATAAGTTCAAGACTTCCAGGTCCCACAATGTGCTAAAAAAGCCCCTTATTTGCCTGTGCTGCTTTCTATCCCTGAACCAAGAGCAGAGTAGCCACCTAAGTGCATGGTAATGACTAGCTCACACTTATTTAGGAACTAGGTGGGAGGGAGTAGAGAAGTAAAGCACCCCTCCCTTTCCCCACTGAATATACAATACACAAAACCAACCCTGTTTCAAAGGCTACTGTTGAAAATAAATAGAAATATTGGAGCCCCCTTCAGTTCAGAAATATAATAGAGGATCATACGCCCACAGATCTGTTGTACTTTACAAAAGCAATACAAAGTAATAAGCACCAATCTCAAGTTTCTATCATCCCAACTGAACAAACTGAATGTGGCGCATCCTACTACGTGAAGAACAAACCCCTTCCATTCAGACAGGCAAGTTGTTGTTTTTGATTTTTTAAAGAATTATTTTATTTAACTTTATTTTTTTTTAGTTTAATTTGAGCAGAGAGGGACAGAGTTGGGGGGATGGGTGCAGTGAGAAAGAAAGCCACCAGGTCTGGGACTCCAACCACAGTCGGCCATGGGGGAGTTCAGCAGCCTTATCCACCACACTCCCTGCCGGCCAGACAAGTTGTTTTTGTTTCTACCCTATCACTTGCCTGAACAATTGGATCAGATGGTTAGCTGATTTTTCAATTCTTTTAATTCACTCTGAATGTTTAAAATTGATTCCTTGATAAATGACTACTAATGGTGCTTTTGAAAAATAAGTTGGAAATAGGTATAAAACCCCTGTTGTTAGCGACTTACTTAATTCTACACTGTGAGAAATAGTCATTATGAGTTTACAACCTAAGAATCTGTTCTCTAGTATATCAGGAATAGTTGAGAAATTCAGTCTGCAGCATTTATAAGACTTGTCACATCTTTTTATTCTAGGTATATGGAGAGCTATTCATATTCAGTCTTTTATCACTTAACAAGTATTTTTGCATATATGTATCATCACAATACGTCATGTGATATGAATATCAGACCAATTTTAAAGATGAGAAAACCGCGGCCAAGAGGTTTAAGATGCTCAACCTCTGCAAAACAAGATCTTAACCAAGCTTATCTCGTTGAGAACTCTAGCTTGCATCATCAAAGCTTGGTTAGGCTCTCTCCTGGAGGAGGCTAAGTTATCTAAAACCTCTTTAAAACAACTTCCAAAAGGAGTTTAGTCTTCCTTTCCTAGTACCTTCTTGCTTGCTTCTTCTTGTCTTCTCTTCCATTTCCTGAGAAAGGGAAGGACCTTTTCCACTGCAAAACAGCCAGATTTCCACTTTTGCCAAGTCCCCTTCCCCCTGCCTTTCCACTGACATGTGTGTGTGCACACGTGTGTGTGTGTGTGTGCAAGCACGCATTTCATTATGCTTCTGGACTGTGAGTAAGGACTTTGTATAAGTGGGGAGGATTTGTCTCTGTTTGATAATGTCTTTGCTTTAGCTAGAAAGACTCAAGTGGTAGAGGTGGGGTCATGGACTCCATGGCTAAGTGACGGGATTTACCCATGGTAGATTGCAGCTGCCTGTTGGCTGGGACCTCAGAAGGGCTGTCAGCTTGAGTTTCATTATTTGACCTCTCCACATTGCCTCTCTTTACTTTGGGTTTCCTCTCTGCAAGACAGCTGGATTTCAAGAGCAAATGTTGCAAGAAGGCATGTGGAAGTTGTAAAGCATTTTGAGATCTAGCCTCAGAACTCACTTGGTGCCCTTCTACTACAGTCAGAGCCCATTTCAATTCAAGAACAAAATACAGACTCTACCTCTCAAGTGGAAAGAGGGTCACAACTGCATTTTAAGAACTTGTGGAATGGGAAGCATAATTACGACCATTTTTGAAAAATAAAATTTGCCATACTTTTACTTAAAAAAGTGGCTCAGTAACATCAGTTTCTTCCTTAAAAATTCCTCTCTTTTTCTTATTATCTGATTATCACCATTAACATTCACTCTTTGGCCCAGACCTACTGAGACATTCACGCTTAGGCAAGCCCCACTGAGACACTTGTTTTCTTCCTAGAATGTTGCTATTTCACACCTTTTTTGCTCTGAGACATTCCGTTGACTCACTCACAGACTCAAAGCAAAATCAATTCCGTCTTCAAAGTCCTCTAGAATTGAACTGCCCAGCATGGTAGTTGCTAGCTGCATATGTCTATTTAAATTTAGATTAATGGAAATGAAAGACAACTAAAATTTCAGTCCTTGTTTACATTAATTACATTTCCAGTGTTAAGTTCATAGCCATGTGTGACTAGGGGCTGTCCCATTACAAAGTATAGAATACTGTTATCATTACTAGCAGATGGCATAATGGTTATATCACTGGACTCCCACAAGGCTGACTGTGGTTCACGTCCTGGAACCAGTGTCTTGAAACTCACGCCGTGCTAATGTGCATGTAGCATGTGTTCCCAAAATCCTGAGAGGAGAATGGAGGAGGAGGGATTACAGCCTGGCCTTCGCCCCGGGTGGTGATTTCTCATTTTCTCTCTCTTTGTCTCTGTCTCTGTCTCTCTGGTGAGTGCACGTGCCCTATAGCAAAAATATCTCTAAAAAAATAGAGAATATTGCCATCATCACAGAAAATCCTATTGGACAGTACTGTCCGGAGTATATTTGGGCAGTGATTTGCAAACCTTTTACTCAAGGGCATGGTATGTAGAAACCTATCATATGAAATGGGTATAAGCAGGGCCCTCTGGGTGACTGAGAGTAGGAAGAACTGGAGGCCCTGCCATGGGTGACTCTGAAATGTAAGGCTCTGCAGAGAACAACAATGAAAAGCAGTAACATCACACCCAGTCAATGTAACACAGAACTCCACCCTCCCCACAAACATGTAGATCAGATAAACCAAAAGAACAATGACTCATATCAAATTAAGATCCTGCTCATGTTTTACCCAACTTATCTCTGACACATCTGCTTGCATTGACTCCAAATATAGCAAGAGACAAGCATTCTAAGTCAGAGTGTTTGCCAATAGGATAGAAATCACTTTTTAATTCAATCTCATTCACATTAATTTGCAACTTCCTTTTGCAAAGCATTAGTTCCAGAAAAACATAATTGCTTTTTTCTTTTCTTTTCTGAGTCTATTTAATGTCTTGTTTCTCCTTTGGTTTTTGATTTTTAAAAACTGCTCACTAAATCCATTGAAATTTGTGTTTAAAATTTCTATCACTTTTGGGTGACTGCCAGGATAGGGGACCACCCTGTGCAGAACCTCAACCCAACTAGAAATCACACCTTTTCTGTCCCTTCCACATGGCTGCTAAAAGCCCATGTTCCCGACAAAAATGCACACCCAGTTCTTACTAAGACAAGCAGCTGAAAGGATTCCTTCTACTTAAAGTGATGAAGTTATAAAGTCACAGCATATACTTTTCTGACAGGAGAGGGTAAATGTCAGGGCATCACTGGGGACTTTGAAAATAGAAGTCACCAAGTATCAGGAGAGGGTCTGCCTCTGTGAGTTATGAGTGCCTGGTAAAAGAGGTCTAAAATAATGCTTTATTCCTATTGTAAGCACCCTGGAGAGTAATAGACACTAAAACCTTCCCACCCTCTCATCTTTCTAGCCTTGCTCTTGCTTGGCTGTCCTGATACCCAGCTTATCTTCCATCCTTTTCTGTTACTGACATTTCAGATCTTTAATCATGACACACTAGCCAACCCTCTCCATGCAGATTTGCTCACAGCAAGCCTGTTCCATAGAGCTTAATATATACCAGATGGACCCTTCAGAACCTGAGGCCAGCTCATTCTTTTTCCAGTGGTGGCCTGGGTAAGTCCAGCTTCCTGTCCTGTGATTCTAAGAAGGTCGAAGGTCAGAAATCAAAGGGGAAAGGTAAAAACAGCTGGAGAAACATGGCCCCTAGCCTCATAAGTCAGTGGTTAAGGGAGCCAGATCCTACATGGCCAACCATCATTCAAATTCTAGTCCCACTGGCTTGAAGCACACACTGGGCATGTGTGAGTGGGTGCTCCAAATTCTGGCAGTATGGAGATTAAAAGAAAAGAGATTGTGCTGTGACCACAGTCCAATGGGGAATATGTTCTCCCTCCCTCTCCTCCTGTCGCCCCATCTCTCCCTGATAAGTATACATTCCCTCTGGTTATTAAGAGAGTGACAGAGAGAGAGAGGAAGAGAGAAAAACTTAACCCCAAGGTGAATTGCCACCATATAAAAATCCATAAAGACTCACACTGTTTATCAGCAAGCCTTAATATGTCAAGAGCTTTATCTATATACATAATATACATGTATATACATATACACATAATATATATACTATATTATATATAGTATATAATACCATATGTTATATGTTTTCAAGTAAGGTTGATATCTTTCATTCTATTATATGTTTACAAACATATATAATATATTATATAAAATATAACGTGTGTGTGTATGTTCATTTAGAGAGTTTTTTTGGCTACAGGGCGCATGCACTCACCAGAGATACAGAGAGAGACAGAAAAACAGAGAGTGAGAAATCACACACACACCCCAGGGATGGCCACAGCACAATCCCTGGTCCATTCTCCTCTCAGGATCTTAGATATGCATGGGCACATGCCCAGAGTGAGTTTCAAGCTGCTGGATCCAGGACTTGAACTGTGGTTGACTACATGAGAGTCCAGCAACATAATCATGACATCATTTGCTGGTCCCATATATATATATATATATATATATATTAATATTACATATTTTATCTTTAAATAATCCAAAAGAGATAGGCTTTTAAAATACTGACACATACTAATTATACATATTTATGGGGTATAGTATGATTTTTCATTCATGAATACAATGTGTAAGAACTAATCAAAGTAGGGAGTATACACATCATCTTGAATGTTTGTCATTACTTTGTGTTCAAAATTCTCTGTCTTTGCTAATCTGGAGTATGTAATAAATTATTGTTACCTATAGTTGTTCTACTGTACTACGTAACACTAGAACTGGTTCTTCTGGGTCAACTCTATAGTGCAGCAGTAATGTCCTACTCAATAGAAGACAGGTTCCTACTTGGCTTCTGTAGTTCAAGTCTCCAGCCTGGTTACTGTGAAACACATTGGGAATGCAAGAGTGTACTCAGGATCCCACATGCTAGAGAACAGGTGGAAGGGAATCATGGCATGGCAGACCCTGTGAAGAGTGCTCATCCCTCTCTCTCCCTCTTATTATCACATGTGGATACATGTGTTATACGTTATATCAAGAATAAGAGAAGAGAGAAAAACAGAAGAACTGGATCTTTTTATCTAATCATAATTTTGTATCTGTTGACCAATCCAACATTTCTCTATCCTCTCCTCCCCAGCTCCCTTCTGAGCTGAGCCTCTTATAACCACTATTCTACTCTCTACTTCTCTGAGGTCAGCAAGATCGATATATTTCATTCTATTATACAGAGGCTTTAATTTTATTATATAGACACATAAACTGAGCCTCAGAGAAGTCTATCAATTTGTATCAAAGTTACAGAGACAGCAAGGAGGGAAGCTAGGATAATCACACATTTTGACTATTTATTCTGTATTTTCTTACTCTAGCATGAGCACTTTCATAAAGCAAGACATTTGTCCCAGCTTGGATCTAGGGATTTATCCTCAGTGATCTTGTATGTGGTCCACCATGCTGGCAAACTTCCCACTGAGAGAAGTTTCCTTCTGGAACCAGGACATCAAGGGATGCCTCTGTTGCTACATCAGTCCATTTAAACATTGCCTTCAATATGAGATAATCTCCAAACTGTTTAGTGAACTGACTTAAAACAGGCACTATAGCAGCCCATGGGAAATGGCTGTGAAGAGGTTATCAGGGCAGGAACAAGGACAGCTCACAAGCCCTGAGCAGGCTCTTCCTTCTTGCTCTTACTCTTTGAACTGTAAGAGGCCTTGAGCCTTAGGCAAGTTTGCTTTGGCAATTGGATGCTCTACTCAGGAAGAGCTAAACAAGGGCCCCCCTTGGGGCTGGAAAGACCTTGAACATCATCTAATTCAGTCTTTTGTCTTTACGGAAAGGGAAAGGAAGTTCTATGGCTGCCCAAGGGCACACCACATTAGCAGCCAAGGCAGATCTGTGAGCCCAGTCAGTGACTTTTAAAAAGAGGGTGTTTTTCACCATTTCAATCCACCTCCTCACAAAGCATGAAAGGACTCTTTTGAAAACTGAAGTCTTTTCCTACAAGTTTCTCTGACAGTAGCCCTATCATACAGAAGAGCTGTGTGCTTTGGACTCAGACAGACATGATGAGAATCAGACATAGTTGGAATCCTGAGGATGCCAATGCCAGATGTGTGATTTGAGAGCTTGATGGCTTGGTCTGTAAAAGGGGGCTAGGAATACTCTCCTGGTGCATTTGTTGTGAGGACTAAAACAGGCCATTTAAGTGAAGTTTTTCATATAGTAAGTACTCCATAAATACTTGTATTCTCCCCATCCCATTCATTTTGATGTGATTCTACAACCCACAGAACAGTGAATAAAGCTGCTGGGAACATTTATAAATAAAAAAAAAGAAGAGTTAGAATACTTTTTCCTAAAATATGTCTTGATTAATTTAAAATTTATATTTGCAAGCAGTTGCACACAGATTTAATAATTTATTAAATAAAGCTTTTTTTGCATTATTTTTTAAATTTTTTTTATGTACATTCAATCACATAATTTAGCTTACAATGTGAACATTTCAATATGGGAACATTTCTCCCCAGTCCAGTTGATCAAAATATCTTCAACCAATAACACCACACCTCCCCATCCCATTAATGCTCTGCCTCCGTATCCCTCCTTCAAATATCCTTCCTTAGGCCCCACTCCTCCACACACACCACATCTGGCAATCACACTCATTTCTTGTGTTTGTACAACCTTTAGTCAATCAGTTTCAGTCATAGAGTGCAGACACTTGGTATATATTAAGTGGGGACATACAATGTCTCTCCTTTATATCCTGGCTTGCCTCACACAGCAGTAAATCTTCCATATTCTTCCACTTTCTGTCAAAAGCCAGGGTTTTGTTGGTTTTTATGGCTGGATAATATGCCATAGGGTATATGTGCCACAGCTTTTCAACTTTATTGAGATGCTACCACATGCCAAGGATTATTTAAGCCACTATTATTTGTTTATATACAGATATAAACAAAACAAAGTCCTGACAGCCATGAAACCTCCATACCATGAGGAAATGGGTAATAAAATAATAAAGTAAGCCAAGAATGTGTTAAAAGGGAAGGTTATGGTGGCTGGCAAGTGGCATGGTGGTTAAAAACGCTGGATTCCCGCATGGCTTACTATGGTTTAATCCCAGATCTGGTGGCTTGCTTTCTCGCTTTCCCTTTCTCTCTCTCTCTGTGTCTCTGTCTGGTCAAATTGAAAGATAATAATAGCAAATGGAATCAAATAAAAATAAACAATCTTTTTAAAAAAGAGAAGGCTATGAAGAAAAATAAATCATGGTGAGAGTGGCCGTGAGTATGCTGGAGGTTGCAATTTTAAAAGGTTGAATCGATCTTATCTTGAAGGGAATAAAGAATACACCAGGTAGATACCCAGGTAGGGTGAAGATCATTGGGCAGAGGAACAGCCAGTGGCATGATGTTTAAGGCAGCTGGATTCCATGTGGCTAAATAGGAGGGTCAAGTTCTGGACCCAGTGTCTTGAAAATCATGCTGAATATGTGTGTGTTCTCAAAATCTTGAGAGAAGGGAGAGATAAACAATTGTAGCTTGAGTATCTCCCATGGGGAATGCTTTCTCACTTTCCTTCTCTCTCTCTCTGACAAGTGTATGTACCCTATAGCAAATTACAGACAAAACAAAAACAAACAAAGGGCATTGGGCAGAGGGTACAGTCAGGCCAACATATAGGGGGGAGGCATGCTTGTTTGAAGAAAGTAAAGAGGCCAAATGTGACTGGGTTCACACCAGATCACATAAAGATCAAACATTATAATTATTCTTATTAATCCAACCTCACAGATAACAATATCTTTCATGGTTTAATATTTAATACTGTAGAATATGATAGCTGGAAAATCCTTAGGGAGTTTTGAGTCTGTCATCTATAGAATCTGAGGTTCCTAGAAATGCGAGAAGAGGGCCTAGCCCTTCAGCCTGCTGGTAAAGAGAGCTAGATTCCTTACAGTGATCATGGTTTGAATTCCAGCCCTGGCAGCCTGAAAAAAAAAAAATGTTAAGCATGTGTACATGTGTGCCCCGAATCCTAGGACAGAGAAATGGAGAAGAAATTGCGCTGTGACCCCGCTACTGGGGCGGGGGTGGGGGGTGCTTTCTCCCAGCCCCCTCTCTTCCCTTGTCTCTTTGGTGAGAGCATGTGACCTCTGGCAACTTAAAAACTAATAATAATAATGATAATGGGAACCAGCAGTTAGCGTACTGGCTATGTCGCTGGATTCCCACGTAGTAGACCGCCATTCGCATCCCGGACCCGGTGACTTAGAACTCACGCAGGGCACGTGTGTGTGTGTGCCCAAGATCCCGAGAGGAGAATGGAGGAGAAGGGATTGCGGCATGACCATCCCCCCAGGGGGGTGATTTCTCACTTTCTGTCTCTATGTCTCTCTCTGTCTGTCTGGCGAGCGCACGCGCCCTATAGCGAAAACCTCTCCAAAATAATAATAATAATAATAAAATGAGAGATGGTTTTACACTTGCAGAACAGAACAAGAGCTAGAATGCAGGCTCTCTGTGTCTTGGACCATTCGTCTTGCCTAGACATGAAAAAACTAACATTAAAATCTATGCCTGGGATGGGACCAGCAGTTAGCGTAATGACTATGTCTCTGGACTCCCACGTAGTTGACAGCAGTTCGAGTCCCAGACCTGGTGGCTTAAACTCACACTGGGCGCATGTGCATATGTGCCCAAGATCCCGAGAGGAGAATGGAGGAGAAGGGATTGCGGCATGACCATCCCCCCAGGGGGGTGATTTCTCACTTTCTGTCTGTCTCTCTCTGTCTGTCTGGCGAGTGCATGTGCCCTATAGCAAAAACCTCTCCAAAAAAAGAAACAAAAAATCTGTGCCTGGGGGTTACAGAACAGAGAGTGAGGAATCTGCATCTGGCTACTGCACTCAGCCATTGCAGTACATTGAGCTCCACAGAGACAGTTCTGGGCCAAGTGAGAGCCGGACGGGCACTGGGCAACTCTGCCTCATGGAGGAAAGATAACTAAACATGGGCAAAGAGATCCTAAGAAGCCAAGAGGCAAAATGTCATCATATGCATTCTTTGTGCAAACTTGTCACTAAGAGCACAAGAAGAAGCCCCCAGATGCTTCAGTCAGCTTCTCAGCTTTCTAAGACATTCTCAGAGAGGTGGAAGACCATGTCTGCTAAAGAGAAAGGAAAGTTTGAATAGATGGCAAAGCTGGACAAGGCCCATTATGAAAGAGAATGAAAACCTATATCCCTCCTAAGAGGGGAACCAAAAAAGAAGTCCAAGGATTCCAATGCACCCAAAAGACCTCCTTTGGCCTTTTTCTATTTTGTTCTGAATATTGCCCCTAAAACAAAGGAGAACACCCTGGCCTATCCTTTGCTGATGTCGCAAAAAAACTGGAAGAGATGTGGAACACTGCTACAGGCTTATGAAAAGAAGGCTGTGGGAACTAGCAGTTAGCGTAATGGCTATGTCGCTGGACTCCCACGTAGTTGAACGCGGTTTGCATCCCGGACCCGGTGGCTTAAAACTCACACTGGGCGCGTGTGCATGCATGCCCAAGATCCCAAGAGGAGAATGGAGGAGAAGGAATTGCGGCTTGGCCATCCCCCCTGGGGGGTGATTTCTCACTTTCTGTCTCTCTGTCTCTCTCTGTCTGTCTGGCGAGCGCACGCGCCCTATAGTGAAAAACCTCTCAAAAACAAAAAAAAGAAAAATTAAAAAAAAAAAAAGAAGGCTGCTAAGCTGAAGGAAAATACTAAAGGATATTGCTGCATCTTGAGCTAAAGGAAATTCTGATGCAGCAAAACAGGAGTTGTCAAGGCTGAAAAGAGCAAGAAAAAGAAGGAGAAGGAGGAAGAGGAAGATGAGGAAGATGAAGAGGATGAGGAAGATGAAGAGGATGAAGATGAATAAGATGATGATGATGAATACGTTGGTTCTAGCAAAGTTTTTTTCTCCTTTGTCTGTAAAGCATTTAACTCCCCTCTACACAACTCACTCCTTTTAAAGAAAAAAACTGAAATGTAAGGCTATGTAAGATTTGTGTTTAAACTGTACAGTGTCTTTTTTTGTATACTTAACACGCTACAGAATGTGCCTTTAGATAGCCCTGTCCTGGTGGTATTTTCAGTAGCCACTAATCTTCCCTGATATAGTATGGGGGTTGTAAACTGGCATGGCAGTTTAAATCAGGTTCTTGTTGTTGCACAGCACAGATTAGTTCTATATGGAAATGGTAGTTTTTTCATCTTCAGTTGTCTCTGTGTGTCTGTCTTTCTCTGGTCAAATTGAACTAAATGAATGAATGAATAAAATTAAATAATTCTTAAAAGAAAAAAAAAAAAAACTGTGCTTAGGAACCAGTATATTTTCAGCACTTAAATATGCTCATCTTTTCTTTTTCTTGTCCTGTCTGAACCTTAAAGTATCCATTTTCAGTCCCAGTCTTTAATAATGTCTCTAATAGATGACAGTTTCTGTGCAGAGAATACATGACCCAAATACTTTGGAGCTCACAGATGACTATAGGGAAATGGAGGTAACATGTACTCTGCACATATTTACTGAGTGTCTGCCGTGTACCAGACATTTATGCTCAGTTCTGGGCATTTAGAAAGGAGCACAATACGCACGCTCATTGAACGCAGGACATTAACAGTAATCGATGATAGGGAGATTGCAGCAAGTACTCCATGAAGCTAGCACTAGACGGAGTGAGGTAATACACTACATGATGGGAGTCAGTAAATCAAACTCCAGTCCCTTTTCTTATTCTGTCACTGCTCGTAGACTGTGGATCAACAGAGGTGGTCAGCTCCAGACCAATCTAACTACACTAAGTTCAGATCAGATGATGCGTTTATTTAATACCTTCTGAGAAAGAAGGCTAAATTGACTAACACATTACTAGGACTGCTAATATTTTTTAATAATTATTTTATTTTATTTTATTCATCTTTTTTTTTTTTAATTTGATCAGAAAGAGACAGAAAGAGAAAGTAAAAAAGCAAGCCGCCAGGTCCAGAACTCAAATCACCATCAGCCATATGGGAATCCAGTGCCCCAACCACCACTCAACCTGCTGGTCCAGTGCTGCTAATATTTAAAGCCGCAGTGATAGAAATCAAAATATTAACTACCCTGTTTTGGGTATCTTGGTGCCTATTGAACTAGATAGTTTATATGCAGTATTTTTTCCCACAAATCAATCTTGTAAGGAAAGTGTATTTATTTCTTTGTTGTAGAAGGAGAAAATGGGGCTCAGCAAATTAACTCATTGATTCAAATCTATACCCCTGTATCTGCTCTATCTGTGAAATACACACCTACCTACTCTGATTCTAACATGGTACTAGCCTGACTACATCCATGGACACCATTCAGTCCTAAAGAGTTTAAGCTAATTTTTTTTTTTTTTTGGAGAAGTTTTTGCTATAGGGTGCATGTGCTTGCCAGAGAGACAGAAAGCAAGAGAGACAGAGAGACAGAAAGCGAGAATTCACACCCCGGGGGGATGGCCATGCCGCAATTCCTTCTCCTCCATTCTCCTCTCGGGATCTTGGGCACGCATGCACACGCGCCCTGTGCGAGTTTAAACCACCAGGTCTGGGACTCGAACCACAGTCCACATAGCCATTATGCTAACTGCTATTCCCAAGTTTAAGCTAAATTTTAATGCACAGAAAGAAAAAAGAAAACAAAGATGAGAAAGGATAAAGAAGCTAACTGCTGCCCAGAAAGTTGAAAAAAGAGAAGAAACTACAGATGAATCACTCTTAACTTTTTCTTTTTCTTTCTTTTGTAAGAAACCCAATGTGACAGGTAAGAGAAAGTAGAAAAGCATTTAGCTGTCTCCCTCCACCCCAACCAAGTCTGAAGAAATTGCTTCTAGAAATACAAATTTGGCTTAAAAGCCTGTGGGCTGATAAAAAAAAAAAAAAAAAAAAAAAAAAAAAGCTATTTAGACTACAGTTGAAAGCATCCTTACCTATTGTGTCGATGTGAAAGTAAAATTAAGAGGAGACACTTAGGAGATATATATATATATATATACACACACACACACACACACACACACACACACTATAGACTTTTCCAGCAATTCTGAATAAGTAGAAAGGTATTTGAAAGACTAAAGAAAATCTCTGGTTCTGTTCTTTGCTCCTTAAAGCTTAAGTTCCAGAGATTTTCTAGAAATCCGAGGGCAGAAGTCATGTAGGACACTTGACCACAGAACTATCAGAGCCTGGAGTGCAGTAGTCCTGGTTTGCAACAATCAGATCTGAGTCCCCTTTGCCCATGTGATTAAGTGGTGGGATGATCTATTCTGCAAGTCACTTCTTGAAGTCTCAGTATTCTCACCTGCTAAGTGAGAGCTGTTGGGGTCCCTGACGAGAGATTGTTGTTAAAATTGGAAAATAATATGTGTAGGGCTCCTCATAGGAGCAGAATAGGCAGTTATCAGTCTTTTCTTTCTTTTTTCGTTTTTTGCCTTAGGGTACTTGTGCTCCCTGGAGAGCTTGAGAGAGAGGGAGAAAGTGAAAAAGCACTCTCCATAGGAAATAGTCACTCTGCAATCCCTTCTCGTAATCTCTCCCTTCCATGCTCCTTTTGCAATTTTGGGCACATGTGCACATACGCCTGGCATGTTTTTCAAGCCACCAAGTTCAGAACCAAAACCACACAGTTGGCCATGTGGGATCCTGCCGCCTTCACCACCACCCCATGGGTTGACCCTATCTTTATTTTTTTTTTAATTTCATTTTCTTGATATGTCTTTACCACTGCATGATTCCCTTTTATGAAGTTTCCCTCAGAAACCCTCTCTCTCTCCTACAACTTCCAGATAGAAGTTTCATGAAATGGAATTCTTATGCTATGCAACTTGTTACATTTTATATCCTTCTTCTATGATATTAATAGTGTATCATCTGCATTTCCTTTATTTGGGTCCACGTAATCTCTCCTAAAACGGGAACTCACCCCAGGATGGCCAGCAGAAATAAAAGTTCCTAACATGCTCAGTTAGTGAGTATTAAATACTTTAGATAGATAGTATTTCACATGTGCTAACCTCTCTAATTGCATTTCACGTAAAGTGTCAGATATGCATTATTTATGCAAATCTCTCCTCAAAAGAGGAGAAATAAAACAGAAGGGAATGCAGTGTGACCATTCCTCATGATGAGTACTTTCTCACTTTCCTTCTTGCTGTCTTGAAGTCCACATACCCTCTGGCAAATTAAAAAAATTAAAAGAAATAAGTATCTGTTGATGATGACATATATAGTATTCTCAACTGGATTGGTCTGAGAAGTATTTCATGATGGGTAAAGTCTAATGAGAAATAGTCATTGACTGTTTAAAAAAACAATTAGAATAATAATAATAATGATTGGGATAAACATTGAAAAGATATTAAATGATGAAGTGGAGAGATTAATGTCTCTGTATTGACTGACATGCATGGCATTCCCTTTTGAAAAAGCAATGTAATACACTGTAAAGTTATATGTAATACAATGTAATATAAAGAAGATTATGATGATAATAAAAATAAATATAATTAATTAATTAAAAGAAATAAATAAAGACAAAAGTCTCCAATGGAGAAGAGGATTAATCAAGGACTTAACACTGGTCAAAGGTATGGCAAAGAGTCTGGTATCACAGTGATGGATGACGTAATGCTCAGATTTGATACCTAATGCTCAGCCATGAGTAAATACTTCTCTTCAGCTGCTGGATGGATGGACTTGGAGAACAGGCAATGGTACATGGCAATCTCTGTCTTGCTGGGTTTACATTCTTTGACTTTCCTTCTTGTAAGATGAGCTTAGTTGATAAAACCTCATAGAGAGGATCTCTCCTTTGGCAGGGCCGATCTGCAGGCCAATTAATAGAGTATCAGAACAGAAAGGAGATCAAAGATGAGAAACAGGCTGGTGCACCTGCTGAGGTCAATCGCCCTCACTGTGCCTGAGTTCAGTTTCCTCCAACTGCCTACTTTAAAGTAAACGGGCTCTTTACATTTTTCAGTTCACACAGGACTGGTGTTTTGAAGGGTACATGCACAAATACAAGTATATTCGTAAGTGCATTACAACGATCCTGTTGTCACATGTCATTAATACAACTCGATTGTCCTTGGCCTCCCACTTTATACCTTCATGTGATTTCTTCTGCATTTTCCTTTACTTTTCTATGCACTCACTCACTGAATTCATTCATTCACTCGATTTGCATATATTTACCAGTCACAAATTATGTGCCAAGTACTACAAACTGTGCTGTTGATAATGATAATAAAACAAAACAAACTTCCTCACCTCATGCAGCTTATATTCTTATGGGAAGAAATCTATAAAAAACACATCTGTAGGTACATATGCTAAGACATAAATGGTATAAAGAAAAGGAATGTGGTGTTAAAAATATTCAGGGTAGGTCTGAGCAGGAGTAGAAGTTTTCTTTTTTTTTTTTCTTTTTCTTTTTTTTTTAAATTATTTTTGCCATCAAATGCATGTGCTTGCTAGAGAGAGACCGAGAGAGACAAAGAGAGGGAAGTAAGAAATCAACCCTCAGTGTGATAACCATGTCACAATCCCATATATTCCCTTCTCCTCTTGGAATTTTACATGCGTATGGCCCACACATGATTTTGAACCCACGGGTCCTGCACGCAAGCCATAGTTAGCCATGTAGGAATACAGTGCCTTAACCACTGCACCACCTGCGGGCCCCCTAGCAGTAGAGGTTTTAGACAACTCATGTAACTTTAAGTGGGGTGGCCTGAAAATAGGCTGTATTTATAGATATATGGGACTTTGGGTCCTGTTTTTAAAGAATGTGCACATACCCAATGGCAAAATTCTCTCTCAAAAAAAAAAAAAGTGGAATAATGTATAGAAATATGTATATCATAACCACATTTTTCTTTGGAGAGGTTTTTGCTATAGGGCGCATGTGCTCGCCAGAAAGACAGAGGCAGAGAGACACATAGACACAGAGAGAGAAATCACCCCCCAGGGAGGATGGCCATGCTGCAATCCCTTCTCCTCCATTTTCCTCTTTGGATCTTGGGCACACACGCACCCTACGTTCTGCGTGAGTTTGAAGCTCCCAGGTCTGGGGCTCGAATCATGGTCAGCCATCTAGGAGTGCAGCAATGTAACCACTATGCCATCTGCTGGCCCCATTTATTCTACTTTTTAAAATCAATAATATTTATGGAAATTCCTCCCAATCATTTTAGCTCAAATTTTTTCATTCGAGTGGCTGTATAATATTCTAAAGTATGAGCGTAGCAAACCTTATTCAACCATTAACTATTGAGGAACATTTTTGGATTCTTTTATTTAATCCTTACCAAAGTCCAGGATAATAGTTGAGAAACCAATAAATTTATAAGCAGTGCTCATATTTTCTAAAATGCAAATGAGTGCTTTTTTATATTTTTTAACATAAGTATAAAATGACAACTCATAATTGTATGTATTTATGGGTAACGTTTTGATATATGTACACATTACAGAATGATTAAGTCATGTTAGTTAACATATCTATCGCCTCACAGACTTAGCACCTTTTCGTGGTATGAACACTTAAAATCTACCTCCTTAGCAATTTTGTAATATTACATCAGTATTCACCGTGGTCGCCATGCTTCGCAACCTCTCTCAAAAACATATTCCTTCATCTAACTGAAACGTTATGCCCTTTGACCAATATTTTCCCTCCGCCCCTTTCCCCACCACCAGCTCCTGATAACCACCATTTATTCTCTACTTCTGTGAATTCAAATTTTTACTTTCCATATAAACGGGAAATCATGAAGTATTTATTTTTCCGTGCCTGACTTATTTCACTTAGCCAGTTTCATCTACGTTATCACAAAGGGCAGAATTCACTTCTTTTAAGACTGAATAGTATTCCATGGCCACATTTCAGCCATTCATCTGTGCTGGACATTCAGTTTGATTCCATAGTGTGGCTATTGTAAAAAATGCAGATACCTCTTGGACATGCTGATTTGTTTTTCTTTTGACACATACCTATAAGTCTGGATCATATGATAATTCCATTTTTAGCTTTTTGAGGCATCCCTGTTCTGTTTCTTATAATGGCTGTTCTAATTTCCATTTCCGCCAACAGTGTACGAGGTTTCCTATTTCTCCACATCCTTACTAACACTTGTTTGCTTGTCTTCTTCTGATAGTCATTCAAACAGGTGCGCAGTGATATTTCATTATAGCTTTCATTTGCGTTTCTCTGTTCATTGGTGATTTTGTTCCTATTGGTTACTTATATGACTTCTTTTGAAAAATAAAGTTTTTAGCACAGCCATTAAAGACAAGGCTTCCAGTAGTAACGCAAGGGGCCTGTTTGCCTTTTGCTTCTTTCCCTCATGTGTTCATACCACCCTCTTACACCAGAACCATGAGGTGTGCCTTGTTCTTTTGCAGAGGTGGTCCCCTTGGTGAACTAGGAGCAATTAGAATTTAGAGCCAAGTAAAACAATTAGCAGTATCAGGAAAGATCTTAGAAGTTAGCTGGTTGGGTTGCCTCAGTTTCTAAGTGAGCAAACCAGGGACCTATAAATAAGAAATGACCCCAAGCTCACACTGTCCATTTATAACAAGAGTTAAAGAGTATGTTAAGTCTTTGAGTTCTAGCGCCCTGTCCCCTACATCCTTGTTACTCAAAGTGTGGCCCTCAGGCTATCTGCACTGGCATCAACTGGGATTTGTTAAAATCTTAGGGTCTTGGTCTTCACCCAGACCTATTGAGCAGGTACTGCATTTTTACATGATGCCCAGGTGAATTTATCTAAAAACTACAGAATGAGGAGCCCTCCCAGAGGAAAGGGAAGAGCAGAGAACAACAGCTTATCTATGGAATGGGCCAGGAGAGAGAGAGTAAGAGAGAATGTCTGTGTGCATGGTGGCGGGGGGGTGGGGTGGGTGGAGGACTTAGGATCTGGTATTATCACGGCATTGCTTTTAACAAATCACAGACTCATGAAAAAAAGGGACAATTTCCCTTTTTTTTATTAATAAAACTGCTTTGTTTCTTAATATGAAAGAGGAACTAGGAAAATATACAGTGGGAGGCAGAAGGTCCATATTTCAAAATAAGTACAGCATGTTTCCCAAAGGAAATAAATTCCTAATGTCTTCACAAGGGAGACTCCATTATTGGGAAGAAAAGTAAACACATCTTTCTCCTCTTTCAGATGACCTCTCATTTGCCTTTTAGCATTAAACGTTCCCAAGGAGATAGTTTGCCCTTCCTAACAGAAAAAACCTGTCCCTTCTACATGAAAACTCCACTTTTGTCATGATTTGTGCACTTTATCAAAGAATTACAGCTAATAGCATCTCCATTAAACCTTTCATTATGAGTTTTAGATAGCTGGAACTGGTCAAATCAAGTCTTAGGGCAATTATTTTTAGCCAGTTTATGATAATTACAGCTCATATTTTCAAAGCATTATTTTGGGGGTCCGATATAAATGGTAGATTGGAGACTTAAAAATGAGAAAACGAACCATAACAAAAGCAGAAAATAAGCAACAGCAAAATATATTTTTAAATATTTAATTCACATTATTGACTCTTCCACCTATGTTGTGCCAACCATGTTAGGTTGAATCTGTTGAAAGAAAAACTTTACACAAATCTAACTTAGCCGAGTTTAATTAAGCAGAGAATGACGCAGGCAACCCCCAGAATGGCTTGCTGGGAACTCCTAGGTGCCTCCAGGTCTGATTATATTTATGGGCAGGAAAAAGAAAGTGACTACAGAAAATGAAAGCGAGTGAAACACACTAGAGAGGCAGCTGGATTGGTTACAGCCTGGGGTTGCCTGTGTGAATGCAGTTGAAGGGGTGGGCTGTCTGTGATTGGCTATGACTCAGCAATTTGTTAAGGAAACCTACTCCTAAGGGAGGTTATAGTTTGTTTACAGGAACCTGAGTATATCAAACGGAGGCCTTCTTGGGCCAATATAGTTTGACTTAACAAATACCAAACAATTTCTCAAGGAAGAGTTTCTTATCCTCATTTTAGAGATGAAGGTTTAGAGTAAAGGGAGTCAATTAACTTGTCACTTCCTGGGGCCAGAAGTAGAATCGAGAGCTTATATGTCAAGTTTTATATGTCAAGGCTCAGGTACACCCCTCCCCCAGCATACATGTCAGTCCCACCGGTCAGTGTCCTGGGCACCTGACTTCAGGTAGCAACTTCTGAGCACAAGGAAGAAATAGTCCCTTAGGACAGAGTAGCTGATAAGGTGAGAGAAGGAATAGAGGCATTTTATTGGATGAACCACTTGGAATTCTGGGAAACCACCAACCATCACAGATCTTTCTTAGAATGTCATATTTCAGTTCAGAAAAAGAAAGTTCTTTCTTTTTATGGACTCGAAAAGGCCTTCCATGCAAAACCACCTTTCTGGACCTTGTTTTTCATGCTTGAGTTGCATGGAAGAAATTAAGTTGGAGATTCCAGCTGGCCCGAGGAAGGGATGGCCAGCAAGTTTCAAAGAAAGGGATGGGACATCTTCTCTTTAGTGTCAATTCAAACTAGGCAAAATGTTCATTTTGCCAGAAATGATTTCCAGGTCTAAGCTGAGTGTTGGGACAAGCCCCTTAGACAGTCACTATAGGCCACAAGGCGACTTTGCTCTGCAAATTCCACAATAGGCAAGGTGCAAAGTGGTTTATCAAGCCGCTTCCAACATAACTTGAGAGGCAAATGACGCATGCCAAAAGGCTTTTGATACTGAGCCAGGATCCCAAAGAAGGAGGCAAGAGACACTTCCTTGGGGAGGGGGCCATCTGGCTGCTGGAACATCTGCAGCTGCTGGTTAGTCCTTCAGGGAGCTAGGGCTGGCATCAGGCAACCTTTCCCCTCCCCCTACCCCATCCTGTTTCTGCATTCAGAAGTGGAAATCCTAGAGAAGTGCAATCAGGATACAAGAATGTTCCCTCCCTTTTACTCCCAGTCCATTCCCCCACCACACACACACACACACACACACACACACACACACACACACACACTTTCATAAAGAGAATATCTGATATT
>NW_006159501.1:5987112-6012622 GCF_000334495.1 Tupaia belangeri chinensis
TGGGAAAAACCCCCTTAGACAGTCACTATAGGCCACAAGGCGACTTTGCTCTGCAAATTCCACAATAGGCAAGGTGCAAAGTGGTTTATCAAGCCGCTTCCAACATAACTTGAGAGGCAAATGACGCATGCCAAAAGGCTTTTGATACTGAGCCAGGATCCCAAAGAAGGAGGCAAGAGACACTTCCTTGGGGAGGGGGCCATCTGGCTGCTGGAACATCTGCAGCTGCTGGTTAGTCCTTCAGGGAGCTAGGGCTGGCATCAGGCAACCTTTCCCCTCCCCCTACCCCATCCTGTTTCTGCATTCAGAAGTGGAAATCCTAGAGAAGTGCAATCAGGATACAAGAATGTTCCCTCCCTTTTACTCCCACTCCATTCCCCCACCACACACACACACACACACACACACACACACACACACACACACACTTCCTTAGACAGGAAACTTTAAATTGCTGGGATGGGCCACCCTAATTGCTACTCTTTTAATAACTTGGTTCACTCCTTGAAGTCTCTGTAAACATCGTGGAAGTAATGTAGTTATGGCAAGGAAGGGAGGCAGATGACTCAGTGCACGGCCCCTCTCCTACAATGGATTGGCTCCTGAGAAACCAGAGAAGAATAAGTCAGTTTTCACTCCCACCCCCACATCCCTCTCCACAGCCCCACACGAGTCCGGTAATGTATATTCACAGGTGTGCATGTAATTCCCCACACCTGCTTCCAGGAGACTACTGGTTGCCTTCCCCTCTTCTAACCACCAGGTTGCACTCCTATGCTGCTAACATACCTCTATACCTGCACTGGCAGAGAGCTGCAAGCACAGCCCAACATCCACCCTTTTCTTTCACATCGTGATCCTGGAAACACCTGCAGAAATTATTTTATTTTACTTTACCTTATTTTCTATTTTATTTTATTTTACAAATAATAATGCTGAGGATACCCAGAAAGGTAAAAGATTTGACCAGGATAATTCAGCAAGATATTGTCAGAGAAAAGATTTCCAGTCTGTCCTCCTTTACCCAGCCCGGATTCTGCTGCGCCAGCTCCTGTCCCAAAGAGCCCTGGATTCTCCCATAACTACCACCAGCTTTAGGATCTGGACTTTTAGAGCCATCCTTTCTCTGTAACATCAAGAAAGAGGTTCATCTTTTTCTTAGCATCCCCATGTAGACTAAACAGAAAGAATTATTTGAACATAAATAACATGAGCAGGGGTTGGAGAATGCACATCGCTTCATCTGGACTCATCTATTTCATTGAACTCCTGTCCTTTTGTACAATCGATTTAGGGGTTCTTGTTTGTTTAGCTTAGTGTTAGTTTTGCTGTATGTAGGATGCATGTGTTCACTAGAAGCACAGAGAGAGAGACAGAGGAGAGAAAGTGAGAAAACACTCCGTGGAGGGATGGCCACACTGCAATCCTTTCTCTTCCTTTCTCCTTTCAGGATTTTGGGCATGCACACACACGTGTCCAGGATGTTTTTCATATGTCTGGGTTCAGGTCTTGAACGGCATAGTTGGCCATATAAGAGCCAGCCACTTTAACCCCATGCTACTGGCTTACCCACAATCACATTGTGTTATGATGGCTTAGGAATTCAGATATCTATAGAATTTTCTGCTGTTTTCTTTCTTTTTTCTTTTTTTTTAAGTTTCTGTCTTTCTTTCCTCCATGAGCGAGAGAAAAAGAGAAAGCACCTTCAACAGCGTCTTTACACCACAATCCCTTCCTAGCCTCAGTCATTCAGATCACAGGTGAGCAAGTGCCTAGCATACTCAAGGACGTCTCTGACATGATGCCTGAACCTTGCCAAGTGTGCCAGCCTGGTGGAGCATTGACTTACCGGTGCACCACTGTTTGGTCCTCTACCTGGTTTGTCAGAAACTCAGCTATTCGATGTAAGGATAGGTGAGAGGATCTGAGAAATATTTGCTGCTTATTAGCAGAAACCAGACATTTTCTCTTCTTCCCATCATTATAAAATGACCTAAGTCTCCTTTTCCTCGAGGAGACTGGGCTGAGATGAAGAAGGCTGTCTCAGCAGCACATGGCTAGAATCAGGGCAGGAAGCCTCTCTCAGAACTTCAAGAGGCACAGAGACACTGCCAGTGTTAAGGCCAAGTATAACCACCAAGTCCAGGAGGTCAGGGTAGTCACAGAACAGGACCCAGAATCAGGTAGAAGAGGGTTTGGAATGAAAGCATTTGGGGAATCAGAAAAGGGATTCCTGTAAATTCCGGGCACCACGAGGTATCTTCAGGTGACATTAAGAGCTGACAGGTGAGTTAGCAGGCGGAGCTGTTAGAAATGGACTGAGTCAGTGGGGATCAACTCTAGGAGGTAACTTCTCAGTAAAGTGGCGTGTTATGAGGCAAGAGGTTTATTATGGATAAGGTGCATTTAATATGTTCTACATAGAGAATTTTTTCTGATAATGTCTTAACGTTGAGATGCTTCAACATAAGAGACTCTGGGGCTTTAGCTATGAAAGCCAGAAATGGGTTCTAAGAAAGAGAGCTAATGTTTAGAAACCATAAATAGAGTAGGTGGGGGACATGAAGAAGCTGAGCTGATCATGACAATCATCCCCAGTAGCTGCAGTGTAAGTCTAGTGCTCTGCTTATGAAGACATGGTTTAAAATATCAGCACTGGGGATGATGTGAGGTAGGGTGAGGATAATGGAGAAGGTGCCAATCTAGAGAGTAGTACACACCCAAGGAGCATGGTGGGGCCTGAAGACTTGAATACACCACAGTGTTTAGGTAGTGATAAAGCCTTAGACTTTATAGAGAGGCCTGGGTCTGAATTCTGCTCGTAGCATTTACTGCATTTGTGGACTCAGGTAAGTTATCTAAACTCTCTGTGTTGCATTGGAAAGTGAAAATCATCACTTCTATTTCAACGGAGTAATTTTAAGGATTGGTCATGGTGAACAGCAGACAAAGTAGCTGTTACATCACTGGACTCCCACATGTGTAACCACTGTTCAAGTCCTGAACCTGGTGACTTAAAACTCACGGAGGTTGCATGTGCTCATGTGCCCAAGATCCCAGGAGGAAAACAGAGGAGAAGGGATTGCGACGTGGCCATCATCTCTAGGGTGGTGATTTCTCACTTTCCCTCCCACTGTCTCTGTCTCTCTCTCGCTGGCAAATGCACGCTCTCTAAGACAAAAACTTAACCCCCACCAAAAAAAAAAAAAAAAAAAGATTGATCACAGTGTTGTTGGCATGAAGTATTCAAAGAAACAGAAGGAAGAGAAGAAGGTAGAGGAGGAAGAAAAGAAAGGGGGAAGCAAAGAAGGACGAGAAGAAAGAAGAGGAAGGATGATGGTAACCTGGGGGTGGTAGTATGTGGCTGGAAACCACATGGCACCAGGGCTCAACCTGGGAGTGACATAGGAAGTGTCAGCAGGACTCATATCAGGTCCCACC
This sequence comes from Tupaia belangeri chinensis, assembly GCF_000334495.1. Classification (NCBI taxonomy): domain Eukaryota; kingdom Metazoa; phylum Chordata; class Mammalia; order Scandentia; family Tupaiidae; genus Tupaia; species Tupaia belangeri. The sequence continues at coordinate 5,990,554 of NW_006159501.1, forward strand.
CTCACACCTACCTTCAGGTTGGGACTTCTTTCTGTTCTAGCTCGGGGTTGGCTCAGGTACTCTGTGAGGAATAGGTGATTACAGAATTCATGGCAAGCTAGGGGTTGACACTATCATATAGAAACCTTACTGGTAAAATAAGTGAAATTACAATGAGGTATGATTAGTCTTCATTTACTATTTGGGCCACGTATACATCTATGTAATGTTACAAAAACACATTGAAAAAATATTGTCAATCTTGCATTGCTAACAGAAATACCTGAGACAAGGTGGTTTATAAAGAATTAGGGACTTATTAACACACAATCCTAGTGACTGTAAAGTCCAAAGGCATACTCCTGGCCTCTGACCAGATTACAACATGGCCGACAGAAGCACAGACAATGGCAGGCATGTGCGGAGGGAGAATGCCATGAACTGCCAACAGCTCTCTCTCTCTCTCTCTCTTTCTCTCTCTCTCTCTCATTAAAGCCACAGGGTGAGAGAAACAGAGAGAGAACATCCCTAAAAACAAGACCTAGTCTTAACAAAATTCCTTTTGCCTCCATTTGTCTATCCCTTCAGGATTCTGAGCTTGCTTGCATGTGCCCAGCATGTTTGTCCAACTGCTGGGGCTGGGATTTAAACCACCACCAACCATGTGGGATCTGGCCCAGCACTGAGTCACTGCACTATGGGGCTGGCCTGACAGCTATCTTGTGTAATAATAAGCTCTTGTAAGAACTAACCTCATCTCAGGAAAACTAGAACTCACTGCATCTCATGAAACTGTTGCCTTCAGAACCCAGTCACCATGATCCATTCACCACCCACTAGGCATCACCACTACCTCCCAATATCAAATTCCAAAACATGAAATTTTGAGGGCTAGATCATCTCCAAACTACTGGGTTGCCAGGGAAGTCATGATGCGTTTTTGCATAGAAAAACATACAAAAGTTCATGACTTAAATATAACAAGTATTATCTTTGCTGCACATGTTGAATGTTGACCAGATCTAGAGAAGATATTTGCATACATTAGTCACATAAACAAATCTTCTCATATATTATTTCCGTATTTTAAACCTCGATTTGATGGTTGTCACATGAAGGGGGAAATGGAAGAATGCATGTTATTTGGAGGGAAGACCAGGACTTTGAATACAGCAGTTATGATTCTTTAATAGGAAACCTAGCATCTTGGTTAATTATCCCGAAATGGTATAAAATTTACCCTGCCTTTCTTTTATGCCCTCAAGGTTTTACAGAGAACATAAAAGGAAAAGAGTAATTTTACCAAAGTGAAATAATATCTTGCTTTTATCTGAACCTAGGAGAGGTCCTGGCACATAGTAGAAAAACAATATAGTACAAAGAGAAGTGATTCAAGGGACAAATAATTCTGAATTTCAAGGTGACCCACCAACTTTCTAACCACACCACCTGGACCCAGCCACCTTAACCTCCCTAAACTTGATTTTGTCACATTTAAAACAGGACAATAAAACGTCTGAAGAAAATCAAAGATGTGAGTTATTTTACTTCCAGTGCCTCTCATGGGGCCTGACAGACAACAGATGTTTAATAAATGGTTAATCATGCAATACAAATTTGAGTGAACAAGGTATAGTTTCTATAAAATTGGTGTTTACTTCTTAAAATACCAAGAAAGATTTCATGTGAATGTTAACCCAATTTTAACCAGTGCCTAAGAGTTATTTCTATCTTCTTAAATAATATGTTTTCTTTGTGGCACAGTATCATCTTAGAAAATAATACTTATTGAGAGGCTTTTTCCCAGGTTTATACACTTTTACATTTTGTAACTCTATAACTTTAGCTGCAATAGTACGTGTTTATATCCATGCAAAAAGGTCCTATCTAACATGAAAGAAAGGACGCACAACCTATGAGTGGGAAACTGGACTAGGGTCTGGGCGTGTCCACCTCCAGGGTCAGCAGTTCTGAGGGGCAGCTGTGTGACTCATTCCTAATCACTTTAGCCATTCTGAATTTTGCTTTCCTCATCAGAAAACAATAATAATAATAATAATTATTATTATTATAATAAAGATCTCAATTCAAGCTTTTCCTGTTCTTCCCTTATTCTTTTCCATTTGTTTGCTATTTTTCTCTCTGAAGCACTTTACTGGCCACTCTGTAGAGGTCAGTCTAGGAGACCAAAAGCCCACCAGGGAGGTACTTAGGGCCAGTGCTGTTTGTTAGAGGGTTTTGTGGGTCTTTGGGCAGAAAGAGGAGCTGAGCTGCCCAGGCAGTTTGCTTATTTTGCTATCAAAAGTGATCTACCAGGCTGTTGCATGATAAAAAGAGGAGTCCCTCCTAGTGTAAGATCCCTGCCAGACAAAACTACCTCAGACATGGCTTCATCTGTATCTTCTTTTGTAAGAAATGAATCAAGACATTTTTCTTACACACTTGATTAGCACAAAGAGTTGAACAAAAAGCAAAGAGGTAAGTTAAAATCAGAGCAAAATAAAAGATAAAAGAGACAGAAATTCAGAAAAACCAAACAACAGAAAGAGACAGAAAAGTACCAAAAAAAGATTAAAAAATAAAATGCTAAGCGATCCAGAATACAAACTGAAAGAGACCTTGACTGTTTTCAAATTAAGCCTGTCTTTTTTCCCATCATAACAGTTACTTCATATCCTCCCGAAGTTGGCATGTTTCTCTTGGGAAGATAAATCCTCTCTGGCAAGCTCACCACGTACGAGCTGAAGCAGGAAGCCCCAGTCATCATTGCATTATGCAATCTTGCGTCCGGCCAGTAATTGCCTCTCTGACATGCTAGCCTCCCACATTCCTGAGATTCATCTAGGACAGCCAGATTAGATTAGTGTGTATTTTCTGCTAGCCACCATCACTCTTGGCTGGTGTGCCTCCTTCTGTCAGCTGAATCAGGAACAGGGAGCCTATGTCACCAAGGCTCCAGTTTGGCCTGGCTTGGTCAAGGATGTCCATCCAGTCCCTTAGGCAGCAAGCTCTTCCTGTGGAAAGGAGGGGCAGTTCTTCCAAGAGAGAGAGAGCTTTATCCCAGCTCCTGTTACCAAAACATGCATATGATAGAACTCTATGATCACCAGCAACCAAGAACAATAAGAAAAATCCAGATGACCAACTCATTATTCCAGCATAAGCATATACAGACAGTATAATGAACTACAAAGAACACAAGCAAAGGCTTAGGAAAACAGGGATCAAGCCCTGTGTCTGCCACCTACGGCTATCTGATTATAGGTGCTTCTTTACCTTTTGAAGTCTCAGTCTCTTTATCTGTAAATTAGGTGCAATAGTGACCATTTCACCAGATTGTTGAAATGATTAAGTAAGATGATGTGTACAAAAACCCTTGGACCATCTTTGCCTGTCAGTAAATATTGTTTCTGGGTCCTGGATATCTGTCAAGCATTGCCTCAATGTTTGCATTTCCATTCCTGTGTTCCCAGGGCGTCTGTGACAGCAGTTAGCACAGTGGGCTGTAACTGAGTGTGCAAACTCCTCCAACCCAGCACCAACACTGTATGCCTTCATCCCAGAACCAGCTTGGTCTCCAGACAGTGCATTTGTATTGGATATTGAAGAAAAGATAGGGGCAAAAGGGAGAATAAAATGGGGCTAAAGGTAGAGAGAATGAAATGAGGAGAGAGGGAGGAAAGAAAGAAGGAAAGCAAGAAGGGAGAAAGGTAGGGAAGGAAAACTCATGATTTAATAGACTAGGGGCAGAGGAAATGTTTTAACCCTTGATAGGGGACTATTACTCAAGACCCACTGCACTAACCAGCTGGGTTTGCTTGCTCACCCACTCTGCCATTCTTCTACCTCCATGCCTTTATTCCTGTGATTCCCATGCCTGGAATATTCTCTATACTCTTGTTAACTCTTCAAAATCTAGTCCATCTTTCAACAATTGGTACAGCTGCTTCCTTGGGGGTTGTTTTCGTGACTACTCTCTCTCTCTCAATGACTTATATCAATGATTCTGCTTTTTTGCCTACTTTGTTGCTTACTTTTCTCTGCCCAAGATGCTACATTCTGAGTCCACAGCTAGAGTTCTTAGAATATCTTCTTCATGACTCATGCTCCTCTGTCTTGTGACCCAGTGGTCTTTGTTTTTCAGTATTCCACAGAACATGGGCCTCTGATAACTGCTAAGGTCTCCAGGTGTTTGCCCATGGGATGTAGATTTTTCTGTCAATATAGTCAACAATTAATATTTGTACCAAGACATATTTATGAGATTCACCTCTGATAATGATGGAGGATTTTAAATGTTATCTGAACTTTGAATTGTGTTGCCTTAGCCTTAGGAAATAGAAATTCCGCCACTCTTGTGTTTGTATGGTAGGGTTACTATAATAAAGTAGCACAAGTGGGTACTTAAAACAATATATATGTATTCTGATAATTCTGGAAGCTAGAAGTCTAGAATGGTGTGTGTGGCCATGATCCTAGTGGTTTATTAGAAACCTTCAGCATTTCTCGACTTGCAGATGCATCACTCTAATCAACTATCTTCACCTGGGGTCTCTCTGTGTATCTGTCTTCACATGGATGTTTTCTTACAAGGACACCAGTCATAGTAAATGAGGAGCCAACCCACTGTGAGGTGCCCTCTTGTGAACTAATTACCTCTGCAGTGGCTCTGTTTCCAAATGATGTCACATTCTAAGGGCCGAGAGTTAGGACTTCAACATATTTTTTGAGGGTACAGTTTAACCCATAACACTGTGGACTGCACAGCCAAGTCAAGAAGTCAAGAGCTTAGAACAATGAGAAAGGAATGATGATTTTAGGGTTCATTTTTATTGGCCTCCAGCTAAGTCGTGAGGCCTGATTCAAAGGAACTGGATGAGGGCACAAGTAAAATACCTCATAACAAGAAAATGCTGAAGATCCTTTTTGAGCAACACAGTCTGACCCTAGTGACCTGATGGCATAATGAGTATATAATCTGCACTTGGGAGTTCTGTAGAGTAGGGTTGAGGAGAACAGTGGAAGGAGATGACTATTAACTCTCTTTACCCCTGAGGGAAGAAAGAACTAAATGGATTGTCTCATATGTGTAATAAATTTGGAAAATTAAATGGACTTAAGCTCTCTTTAAAAAATAATTTATTAATTACCCTGACTTTAGAGTCACACCTTACTGAGTCCTGCAATTTGCAAATTAACTATTGGCCCATCTCTGTCTATTGAGGGAATAATGAGTATGAAAGGGAACCTGTTCTCTGAAGTTGGTTTATGAATCATGATGACTCTGAATGACTCACACTCTATCTTCAAAGGGCTTACCCTGTTGTGCCAGCAGAGGACTTAGTCCCCAGCTTTCTCAAAGCAAGGTTAGCAATAAAAGTGAGGGCCCTTGGCTCCAGTGGGGCTACCAGGGAAGAGGGTCTTAAGAAATGTGGGTGGGAAAGGCATATAGTCCACAGTTTTGGCTGGCTGCATTTAACATGTATTAGCCATAACTTGATAAAGGGCACCCTCAGAATACTCTCCCATCACCCAGAGGAAACTCAGGGCTTTCAAAAATCTATGCCTTTAACTGTCTTGCCTGAGGCCAGTCACTGAACCAGAGTTTAATACCACCTTGATCACACTTCTGTGTTCAAAGCACTCAGGGGCATGAGGTTTATTCCTGAAATGAGATATTCCGTGGACTAACTGGGTCACTGACAAATGAGTTCTTGAGGACTTGAGAGCTGTAGCTAGCAGAAGAAAATTTTAAACAGAATTCATTTTCCATCCTCTAATAAAGGGACTAGGAATAACAGAAGGGTGGAGGTAAGACAAACCATTAGAGGTAAAAGAGGAGGTGGTGCTAAAAAAAAAAGTGTAACTAGCAAATGCAACTAAAATCCACATTGATGGATACTAACATAAAACTATTGACTATCAGGTATCATGGGTATAATTTGGTAACAAACTAAGAGTTACCATTATTGAGTGCCAGCATACTTTAGTTTCTTTCTTTCTTCTTCCCTTTTTTAAAGTGATTTATTTATTTCTTCCATGAAAGAGAGAGAGAGGAATAGCATCTCTAATCCTGGGAGGGAGGGATGATTTCTCACTTTCTGTCTCTCTAGCAAGGGCACATTCCCCAATAATAAAAATCTCCCTTAAAAAACTGAATTATTTTCTTGTTATTGTGCTTTAAGATAAGTGTACAGTTACACACCATGAAACATTTTGGTCAACAACGGACCACATATTTGACAGTTGTCTCTCATACCATATAGTCTAAGGAGAACAGCAGGGTATGTCATCTAGGTTTGTGGAAGTACGCTCTATGATGTTTGCATAGTGACAAAACCATCTAATGATACATTACTCAGGATGGATCCTTATTGTTAGATGATGCAAGACAGTTACATATATATCAGATGTAATTTGCAAATGTTTTTCCCCAGCCTGTAGTTTATCTTTTCATTATTTTAATAGTGTCTTTAAAAAAACTGAATTTCTTAATTTTGATAAAGTTCAAGTTTTTTTTCTGTATCATATTTTTGATATGTATATAAAAAATGTTTGCCTAACCCCAAATTATAGAGGAGTTACAGTTTTAGGTTTTACATTTATGTCTATGATTCATTTTGAGTTGACCTTCGTATATGGTATGAGGTATCAATCCATGTTCATTTTCTCTACATATTAGAAAACAATTGTTTCAGCATCATGGGTTGAAATACTCTTCTTTCTCTGCTTAATTACCTCTGCACTTCTGTCAAAAATTAGTGTATTATATATCTGCAACTCTATTTCTGAACTTTATTATGTTAATTTTTGTCTATCTAAACAACAATACAATACTACCTTGATTACTATAGCTTAGTAATGCTTTTCATTTCCAGATAAGCATTCAAATATGTTTGTCAATTTCTATAAAATAAAAATAAAATTGCTGACATTTTATTGACTCTAGAATGCAATATGAGGAAAGTTTGTATCTTTTTTTGTTTTTTTGAGAGATTTTTGTTATAGGGCATTTGTTCTCACCAGTGAGACAGAAAGAGATAGAGAGACAAAAAGCAACAAATCAATCCCCAGGGGGGATGGCCATGCTGCAGTCCCTTCTCCTCCATTCTCCTCTTAGGGTTTTGGGCACAGGTATACACACACCTGGCATAAGTTTGAAGCCACTGGGTTCAGAACTTGAACCCCAGTTGGCTACAGGAGAATCCAGTGATGTAACCATTCCACCATCTGCTGGTCCTAAAAATTTGCATCTTAATAATATTGAGTACCCTATTCCAGAACACAGTATATCAGTTCATTAACTGGGACCTTTCATTCCTTTTCATAGATATTTTTGCTAAATATTTTATAATTCTTTGATGATATAGTAAATTGAATTAGTCTTTTAGATATATTTTTTCTTAATTGCTAAGGGCACATATACTCGCTAGGAGAGGGAGAAAGTACCCTCAGAAGGAGTATGGTCACCTCACAATTCCTTTTCCTTCATTTCTCTTTTCTGTTAGAATTTTGGACATGCACACACACCTGGTGTATTTTCAAGCTACTAGCATTGGGATTCAAACTGTAGGCAGCTATCTGGAATCCAGCTTTCTTAACCACTAGGCCATAAAGTCAATCTAATATTTAACATTAAATAATGATTATTCATAACTAATATAGAGAAATAAGACATATATATGTATATATTTAACAGCATATATCCAGTAACTTTGATAAACTCACTAGCTAGTTGTAGTGCCTTTGTATGTACAATTTATTGGATTTTCTGCAAGGATGTCTAGTGTAGACTGCTTACTTTCTCCTTAATTTGAGTGCTGGTTGATACTTTTATTTGCTTTTGTTTTTCTTATTGCCCTGGCTAGACCTTTCAATACAATATTGAGTAGAACTGGTAAAACCAAATTTCCTTTTCTTGTTTTCAATCTTAAGCAGAGAGCATTCAGTCCTTCATCATTAATTGTGATGCTAGTCGTAGGTGTTTGACATTACCATTTATCAGGATGAAAAAGTTAACTTCTATTCTCAGAATGAGTCTGAAGTTATTCTTTTTTCTTCAATATTCTGGAATATTTTTATAGAATTAGTGTGGCATTCTGGTAGTCTTTATATGTGGGTCTGTCTCACAGGATATTATACAGCCACTCAGACCCATAACATCTTTGTTCTTTTACATAAGGCCATATATGCATCAAATTTAAAAACCAAATATTTATATTTAAGTGAATTTCTATTACTCTACGCAAAATCATTTTAAAAAACTATAAAAAATTGAAAATGTGTCAATGGAATTAAAAACAAAAATTTGATCCATACTCTGAGTGAGTTGACCCTACTGGAGCTTTGTTCCTAGCATCTAATTAACTATTAGAGTCTAATTGCCACAGTTAGAAAACTGCTACTTTGAATAGGGAAAATATGTTGTAGGTGCCTATTGGGGTGGGTTGTTCAATATCTACTGTACTTAACTTCTTTGAGCCCATTTGCAAAGTCCTGAATGTTTGTATTTGCATTTCCACATTTGCAAGTTTTATGCAACCCTTTGTTTCTAGCAAGTTTGCTAGGAAGTGGGATGCCCTTAATTCTTGCATAGAATTGAACAAATAAAACACTGGAGTTAGAAAACAGGGTCAAGGCCTACTCACAGTGGCATAGGCTATAGCACACTGACCTGCAGTGCTGGCAGCCACATGGCTACTGCTGATTCAGATCCCGAGTTGACCTGAATCACACCACAGAGGCAGCTACCAAGATGCTGATGAGCTAATGAGGTGGACAAAGAAGTATTGTGGCATGATTAGACTTTACCTAGGGTCTCTCTCTCTCTCTCTCAATAAAACAAATTTAACAAACAAATAAATAAATAAATGAAAGAAAGGAAAAAAGGTCAAGCTTGAAATTAATGCTCTGACATACACTAAATTGGGGTAATTACTCCCCCAGTCCCAAATTCAGTGGTGCGTTAGACTGGCTTGTACCAGCTTGCAAGAGTTGAGTTTTAAATGTTCAGAATTTTTTCTATCTTAAATGAATTTTCTTTAAACATAGTAATTATTAATTATTTTATTGTATAAACTTATAATTAAATTAAATTGAAAACAGGAAATAAATACTGGAAGCTTATCACTTTCTAATTGTCTTACCTTTTATCATTATGTGTGGGCTTGAGGTTGCAGCTATATGTTGGAATAACGCATAATGGTGTGCTATTGATGACCTCTTTCCAACTGAGCGTTCAGTGATGTCATGTTGGTAGATTGAAATCAGCCTTACAGTATTTATTTGCACAATAGAAGTTGGCAAGTGTTAATATACAGGGCTTCATTGATTGTTTTGAAAATTATGGAACCAGCAGATGGTGTAATGGTTATGTTGCAGGACTCCCACATACTCAACCGTGGTTCGAGTCCTAAATCCAGTGGCTTCAAACATGCTAGGCACATGTGTGTGCATGCCCCAAATCCCAAGAGGAAAATGGAGGAGAAGGGATTGTGACATGGACATCCCCCAGGGGGATGATTTCTCACTTCTTGTCTGTCTCTCTCTGCCTCTCTGGTGAGCACATGGGCCATATAGCAAAAATCTCTCTGTAAAAAAAAAAAAAAAAAAGAAAGAAAGAAAAGAAAATTATGAAGGACAGTTTAATACAGATTAAATTTAAATATGTATCATCCCTATAGTTGAAACACTGTGAATAAGCTCTTTGAGTATTATATATGCTTCTAGCATTTGAGAATAATTATCTAATTCAACAAAGAAGTCATTCACATCATCGCCAAAAGAGTGAAGTTCACACATAGTTCTTGTTGTGTTACTTTCATCTTACTTGTTAAGATAAAATATCAATCAGCATTCATGTCGGAACTGTATTTGCCAGTCAATTGAAACCATATCCATCTCTGGATACGAGAGTCTGGCAAAAACCAACAAAAACATTATGTGAGACACAACTGCATATATGGAATTTACAGTAAAGAGTATAATGTATTTTATTAATAAATATTTATAAGCTGTGCACTACATATATTGTATAGTAAACTCAGACGTATGTTTTTTGGGAGGAAGTTTTTGCCGTAGAGCACATGTACTCACCAGAAAGAGATAGAGACAGTGAGAGGGAAAGTGAGAAATCCGCCCAGGGGATGACCATGACACAACCCCTTCTCTTTCATTCTCCTCCAGGACTCCTGGGCACACGTATACACATGCCCAGTGTGAGTTTCAAGCCCCTAGGTCCGGGACTTGAACCATCGTCAGCTATGTGGAGTCCAGCGCTGTAACCACTATGCATCTGCTGGCTCCCATAGACATGTTTTACAGGGACCCAAATGTTAAATATTTACCAGAGTTTTTAATGTCAATATCTCTATGTATGGAGATGTTTGTTGCCTTTTCCATATCTCTTGGTGATTTGGAATCAGGGATCTTTCAGAGGAGAAGATTAAAAAATAAATAAATAAATAAAGTTATTGAGTTTCTCAGGTTAAATATTTTTGGAACTAATGTAGTTACAGTAAGGTTGACTAAGCCAGGGCAGTTCCACACAGAAGACAAGGGACACTGAGTTGTGGACCTCATTATGCACTGGGTAATTACTGCTTTAATTATCAGTACACTCTCGGCCTATCTAGAGGCAAGAAACTACTAGTTTTGCATTCTGTTTACTATCAAAAACTAGTTGTAGCTTCAAAAATAGTCATCAAAATAAACAAAACACTGAAACTTTGGCAAGTTTTATAAAGAAAGGAACCCAGACATGCTGGATTTTTACTCATTTCATGCCATTTTGCTGGTTGCAAAGGGAGTGAAGTCATTTTACTTTCACTCTGAAATGTGAAAAGATGTGTGTTTCTATGGATTTTAGCTGTCATTAAAAAATGTAACCTGTGCCCATACATGTAGAATGAAAGGGAAAAATTTCATTGACTTCAACAGGAGCAAACAGGCTGTGCCCCTTGGAGGCAGAGAATTCTCAAGACATCAAAGGAATGGGAAAAAATAGAACTCACAAAATTGTCTAAAATCAGAACTCTATACTTGAGAAAAGCTGGTGCTGATCACTCTCATTCAGTCTCGAAACCAGTTCTCTCTGTAATCTTTACTATTAACCCTTATGAAATAGAAGAAGGGTTTTTCCTAAAGTTGAAATCTACATGTTGAAATGTGCATGGGAACAGCATTGCAGGAACTGGCTAGCTGATGGTCTGATCAAAGAATTTTTTTATTAGTTTTCTCTTATATTTTTGGGATACTGAGATACATTTTAGTGTCTTCCAATGGTTTAACTACCTCTTACTACATATATGACTTTGGGGAGTTGTTAATCCTAAACTGCATTCTTCTCAATATTAAAATAGAAAGGAAAAGATATCTCTCAAGGGTTTCGTTAAAGTGTTTGGCTCAGGGATCATCACCAAGTAGATTCATAAAAGAATTCTGTCTTCCTTTCTTCTTTCCTCTTTGTCTCCCAGCCTCCAGTTCACCCTCCTTTCTTAATTCCTTCCTTCTTCCATCCCTTCCTCCATAATTCCTTCCTAAGTTCCTTAATATATAAGTTATTATGATAGCAGGAATCACTACAAGCTTTCTCAGGCCAAGTTTCATTGTGTTCTTATAAGCAATACGTGACTGAATTGTTAACTGACCGTTGGGAAGACGATCTCATCATGGGACCCTGGCCAGCAGGGAAGCATTGGACAGATAGAAAAGGCTGCCTCCCGGAACTCCACCCTCTACTGGGATGAGGTACGGGAGGACAGGAAGCCAATCCAGCTACAAAGCCATGAAGGAAGTGGCAACAGCCAGGATAAACACAATCTCCCAAAGAATTCAGCAAACAGAACTGAGGACACATAACATGCTTCACCCCGAGCTAGGCCTGAGAAAAGGACATTAATCAGAGCTCTTCCTTGTCCTCAAGGGGTTCACCACTTAGAGACAGACACATAAATCATTCTAACATGCAAAGCAAAGAGTGCCAGACCAGAAGAAGGTGTTTCAGCTAGGCCTGAGTAAGGCACTTTCTAGTGAGTACTGCAGAAGATAAAACATAAAAATTGAAGGCAACTAATTGGGCTTGAGGCCAAAAAGCAGAGAGAATGCAAATACTGTGAGTTTAGGAGCAAGTGAGATGCAGTAACTAGATGCAAGCCCAGCTGTGGTGTCACTGGCAGTAGGACGTCACTGTGGGAGCCAATGGGGAGGCCCTGGGTTTAGTTTCCAGGTTGATCTGAACATGCTGGTAATGCCTGTGATCCTGGATGATTGGAATCCTGGAGAGAGGATTCTGATAAGGCAAGACACAGTCAAGGGCACCTGTCTCTCTCTCTCTCTCAGACACAAAAAGAAAGAAATCAGGGGGCTGGCAGGTGGCGTGGTGGTTAAGGACGCTGGACTCCCACATGGCCGACTGTGGTTCGAGTCCTGGACCTGGTGGCTTGCTTTCTCACTTTCTCTCTCTCTCCCTCTCCCTCTATCTCTCTCTCTCTCTCTCTCCCTCTCTGCTCAAATTAAAATAAATACATAGATAAATAAAACTAAATAAAATAATTTTTAAAAAAAAAAAAAAAAGAAAGAAATCAGTAAGGTAAAAAAAAAAATTTCCAGTTGTAATATTGGGCAAAAATTCATTTCACTCTCAAGGACCAAAACACTTAATGAAAGAGTATTGAGCCAAGTAATAGCAATCAGAACAGTAGCAGTGACAGTAATGAAAATCACAGACAGCATTCCACAGCACCTGCATTGCACTGAGCACTCTTCCGGGTGATTTAGGATCAGCATTCCTACTTCTCACAGCAAATTATGAGTTATATATTATTTCTTTTCTGTACAGCTATGAGGAAACAGAGAATTAGGGAGGAAAAGTGAAATGTAGCTCACACACCTCATTAGTGACAAAACTGGAAATCCACACCCAGTGTGCTTGTCTCCCATTGCTTTATTCTGTCTCTTGAGAAGCTCTTAAGTATGTCTGTCCCTAAATTTATGGAGACCAGGGGCTTGGTCAGGATATCTTAATATAGTCACAAAGGGAAAGTCTGAGGAACAGAAATAAAGTTGATGTTGAAATTTGTTCAGTGCAGGTCAAATGTGGAAATCTAGATTAGACTTAGAATTGGAGCACATAAGTTTAGAAAATGTTCCCCAGCCAGGCTGAGACTGCATCTGCTGGTCATTAAATTCAGATTCATTAAGTTCGCTCATATCCCCTGCTGTACTCACCCCATCTCCCAAGGAATTAATAAATATTGCCCAACTTTTTTCTTCCTTGTTGACAAAGAGTTGTGGGGCAACTTCCCAAAATGCCCACATTGTACCCTGAAAAGGTCAAAGAAGTCTGTTCTGTCTCCAAGTGGATTGTTAATATCTGAAGGCCTTCTCAAAGGCACACTGACTTGGCTGAAGCAGCTGAGAGCACAGTGCGTACTTATTTTTAGCATTCTTTAATGTCTTCAGATGAGCACAGCTCTGAAATAGAAAGGCTGACCCATTTTGGTGACATTTCCCCAAGGATGTCACCACATTGTGTTTGCCTTCCCTTCAAACCAGATAGAGTACCAGTGCTCCTGAGTTACAGGAATCTCCCCTTCGGGCAGAGAGGTGGGAGGCAGTGTTGTGACTTGGTTTGGTAACGTGCCACCTGAATGGTCATACCTCGTCCTTGAACTTCACTCACTTTGAAAGGATGAGGAGCCTTTAAAAGCGAATGCTTTTTATTTATGTGCTTTCAGTCTTGAAGGGCACATATTCAGACCAGGAGGAAAACTAGGGCACAGAGTAATTGACAGAGTCATGGAGAAGCCAGTTGAATGTTAACTAAGAGAGTGTCTTACATTTCATCACCATTTTTGTCTTTCATTTTTAACAGCTTGCAGAGAGAACTCAGAGGAACCAAGTCACTTCCCCAAGCCCAAGAGCAGACGCATGGTCAGGCTGTGCTTTCTCAGAGGTTGTTGGATGGAGAGGTGTTTGGCATGATCTGACTGTCCAATCTTTCCTATAACACAAACTGAAGATTTTAGGTTTTTTGTTTGTTTGTTTGTGTGTGTTTTTAATTTGTCAGAGGGTACATGTCTCTAGAGAGAGACAGAGAGAGAGGGAGACAGAGAATGTAGAGAGAATATAGCCCCCTCTCCCAATGGGGCCTGGTATTCCTGCAATCCCTTCTCCTCCATTTCTTAATTTTGTTGCAATTGTTGGCATGCACACACACCTAGTGTGTTTTTCAAACCACTGGGTATGGGACTGGAACCATATGGAGCCATGTGGGATATGGCTTTCTCTTCACTGCCAGGCCACAGAATGGCTCAACAAACTACACAGTTTTATTTTAAATTTCTTTATTTTTTAATAGAAAAATAGTGGGTGTATATGTGCATATTTCCCTTAGGGAAAGTTCAAAGGCTGTGCTTTCTCAGAGGTTGTTGGATGGAGAGGTGTTTGGCATGATCTGACTGTCCAATCTTTCCTATAACACAAACTGAAGATTTTAGGTTTTTTGTTTGTTTGTTTGTGTGTGTTTTTAATTTGTCAGAGGGTACATGTCTCTAGAGAGAGACAGAGAGAGAGGGAGACAGAGAATGTAGAGAGAATATAGCCCCCTCTCCCAATGGGGCCTGGTATTCCTGCAATCCCTTCTCCTCCATTTCTTAATTTTGTTGCAATTGTTGGCATGCACACACACCTAGTGTGTTTTTCAAACCACTGGGTATGGGACTGGAACCATATGGAGCCATGTGGGATATGGCTTTCTCTTCACTGCCAGGCCACAGAATGGCTCAACAAACTACACAGTTTTATTTTAAATTTCTTTATTTTTTAATAGAAAAATAGTGGGTGTATATGTGCATATTTCCCTTAGGGAAAGTTCAAAGACGAAGAGTTTGGTGCTTTGATAGAAAATAATAATAATAATAACTACAATGAGTCTTGAGTTTGCTAATGGTCCTGGTCCTGCTTCTATTCAAAGTTCTATGAGTTTGGCCACCAGTGGATCCATGTCCTGGACTGGGAGTCAGTTGAACGTGTGGACTGATTCCTCTTCTCTACAGATATACTCCTAGACAAAGGACTTGTCCTGGGCTTCCCTGTTCACACAGGGCCAGATTGACTGCTTGTTCCAATGTTCTCAGTGATGCTTCCAGAAAGGCCTCTTTCTGCCCCTGCTCCAAGACACATTTGCACATGTGTACACTTGCATATGCACATACAGTTTTGCTGGGCCTTCCACCCAAAACTGGGATTTGACGGTCTTAGTGGGACTAGATGTTTGTTAGCCATTGTAAAGGCAACAGAAGGAACACTGATTTGCCTCAACTTTCTAAAGCTGTCTTGTGTCCCTCCCTGTCATTTATTCTAAGCCAGTCTTAGAAGCTCATATAGATGCAGGGCTGGAAGCAACCTTAGCAGCTTCTAATTCAATTCTCTCACTGTACAGACTTGAGAGGAGTCTGAGCTCAGCAGGGTCAGTGACTTGCCCAACCTTATACAGCCCATGCTAGAACCTTTATTTTCTCACAAACTCCCTTTTCTTGGAAGCTACCTTTTGCTATCCTAAAAAGTTCTTCTTCGTGGTTTCCATAGTTCTATAACTTGGTCACACTTCCACACTCAGAGCAATGTCGAATATCAGATTTGTGTGCAGAGTACTTCCAAGTCCTGACTTCCAGGTCTCGTGATCATGATCTACTGAGCTCCTGTACCAGTCCCACATAGTTGCTAGCCCCTCAGACAAGCCTGACAATGAGTATTCGCATTTCCATTTTCCAACCAATGGTGCTGTCTTGGAGCAGTGAAGTCCTTTTCCCAAGGTGGTATCACCATGTAGGGGTGGAGCTGGGACTGTGAAATGTGTTTTGCCTTTACTTGTCCCAGTACATCCAGATATTGTTCCAGCACTGAACACAGTTGGCTCCTTCTCTGTAGACTGACTTCATTTCCGGTGCTGCAATGGAGCAGGAGCTGAGCTAGCAGATTGGAAAACCAGCCAGGAATCAGCATGGAAGTGTTATATTTTTTCTCTTAAACCAGCAGCTAAAGTGGAAAATAGAAGTAGATGTACAAAGCAATCAAAGGAAATCATTCTCTGGCTCAAAACATAAAATAAAATGGAGAGCTGTTAAAAAGCACGAAGTCGGAATTTACTATTGTTCATTGAATACACTTGGGCTCACTCTCTCTGTATTCCTGTTTCTTTTTTTCTTTTTTTTTTATTTTAATGTACATTTAATCATATATATCTTTACAGTGTACAACATTGCTTTTTCCAGCACAAATACCATGCATATCAGTAAAGACAATGACATTACTGTATACATTATCATCAACAAATAACTTTTCACTGTTTTGTCAATTAAAAATACTTTTTTTCTTCTCCTGTTTCCCTCTCCCTCCCTTTATTATCCACCCCCATATTACCCCTATCCTTACTATCTAGAGTATCTGCCATTTCTGCAGTCATGTGATTCTGGACCACAAGTATTTCTGCACAAACGTGCATACCTTTCTTTGTATCTCTCTCTCTCTCTTTTTAAAATTTATTTTCTCTCTGTATTTTTGTAACCCCCTGGCATGTGCTATTGCTACTACAGACACTGGGTAACTAAAAATCACATGGAACAGTGTAGGAACCAGAAAGCTCTGTAAATATTAAATTGACTGGAGGGCTGGCTGGTTGCTTAGCGGTTAAGGGAGCCAGATCTCACATGCCCAGCTGTCTTTTGAATCCTGGCCCCCTCGTAGCTCAAAAATGCACCAGACGCACATGTGTGCATGTCCCAAATCCCAACAGGATGGAAATGTGGAGGAGAAGGGACTGCAGCATGACCATGGTCCACTGGGGGGGGTTGCTTTCTCCCTCTTCCTACTGTCTCTCTGTCTCTTTCTGGCAAGCGCACATGCCTCTGGCAATTAAAGAAAAAAAAAACACACAAGTAACTATTGATTTGCTATGTAAGTGACTTGGGACAAAGTAGTAAAAACTCTAGAAGTGCAAGAGGTATCAATCTTAGCCTTTTGAGTAACCTGCTGACCTGATACTTTTGTAAGTTTGAGACACATCGACCTTTCCCACTCTGAGAAATTGTCAGAGAAAAAAGGCTCTTTTCCATTGGAAAAATTTCGGGGTAAGAAAGCACATTAGACAGCACTGTTTATCTCATCTCTACCTACTTTGAAGTCATCAAAATACTATAAATTAAACAAATCTAAAGGGGACTTCAAAAATGATGTGCGAGCTAGAAAAAAAGGGTGATTAGAGTCCTAAATAGTTAGAAGCAATATTTTAAATACTCACCACCTTACTCTATATTCCTTTCTTAAAGGACTCTGAGTATTACCAGCCCGATAAAGACATCTTGCAATCAGCACCAAAACCACCTTCTAAACTTTACATGTTCAGTAGAGAGGCTTAGCACTGATGAGTAATCATGAAATGGATTGGCCCAATTCAAACTTTAATTGTATTTTCCATGAACTTTTCAAAATCCCCTGGGGGAAAATCAGTTTAAAATTGGAAGGTTACTATTTTATTTAAGAAAACTGAGGCCAAGGACCAGCAGTTGGAATAATGGCTATGTCACTGGACTCCCATGTTGTACACTGCAGTTCAAATCCTGGAACCGGTGGCTTAAACTCATGCTAGGCGCATATGCATACTCAAGATCCCGAGAACAGAATGGAGGAGAAGGGATTGCGGCGTGGCCATTCCCTCTGTGGGGTGATTTCTCACTTTCAGTCTTTCTGTCTCTCTGTCTCTCTCTGTCTTTCTGGTGAGTGCACATGCCCTACAGCGAAAACCTCTCAAATAAATAAATAAATAAAAGAAAACTGAGGCCAGTTGGTGGAATGTAATGGTTGCTAACGTGACTAGATTCTACATGGCTGACTGCACAGTTCAAGTCCTGGACCTGGTGGCTTGAAAAAACATGCCAGGTGTGTGTGTGTGTGTGTATGTGTGTGTTCATGCCCAAAAATTCTGAAAGGAGGAAGAAAGGGAAGACAACATTATGACCACCTCTATGGGGTGTTTTCTCACTATCTCTCTTTCCTCTCTCTGTCTGGCTAATGCCTGGCCCTCTGACAATATTTTTTAAAATAGAAAACTGATATTTCATTGTTCTATTTTCAAGTACCTTCAATTTTGAACTCATAAACAATGAACAATTTAAACATTCAAAAACAAATTTCCTGGGACACTAACAATTTTATTCTTTTCAGATTTAATACAAAAATCCACATGTCTAATTTCTTGCTCTGTGCTTTGTGCTGTGTGCTAGCTTGATCTCTCCTATCTGCATTCTCCAAGACCATCACTGCCCTCTGGCCCTTCCCGTTGTTGGACACATCAGGAGTGACATTCTGGCCTGAAGTGTCTTAACATAAATGCTGAAATCTCAGATATTCTTGACAGTAAATCACCTTTCTCTAGGCATTGTCTTTTTCTTTTTTATTACCTTAAGGTCCTGGAGTAAGAAGTAAAAATAACTTTCTTCAAAATATTTCATGGTGCCTGTCACAGAACACATATTTAATAAATGCCCCTTTAATGGATTCATGAGGCAGTGAAAGGTCTGTGACATTACACAGCAGAACTGAGCCCTGCTCCTTTCCAGGGGGTAGCCTGTGTTCATCATCTCTGTTTTAGGAGAATCCACCAAGGAATAAAAGTTTGTCAATCTTGATATCTTGCTGAAAAAGATTCTCATATAGACCAATGAGAGTTCCAGTTAAGTTTCACACAGGATATTAGTTATAAAGGTTTGAAGAATCACAGCACAAAATAATTTATGGCTAGCTAAATTTCGGCCCTTTTGTTTATAACAAAATTTAAGGTGAATGTGATGCAGAACTACTTTCTCAGTTATTTTTTCCAAAAAAAAAAAAGAATTTATTTTGGATTTAATGATTTAAAAAATCTATTTCAAAATGTAATAAATGTTAAATTGTTCCCTGTAGATAGAATGTTTTATGAGATGCTTTATAGTTCATGCTAATGACCCTTTCTGTATTTTTGCAAGAAAGCAGTCACTTATTGGAAAAGGTAAGAACCAGTTTTTTGATTTGTAAATTAGTAACTGTCACTTTTGGAAGGCATGTCCTGACCGATTTACACATATGGAGGGTGTTTGTTATCCCAAAAATGACAAGACAAGATCTTCTGGTGATCTGTGGGTAATAGATTTCTAAAATAATACCAGAAAGAATACATCATGATGAAATAATGCACCGTGCACATCAATGAAAACAGATGTTTGAAATTACATTTTTTCAAATGCACATGTACAATTTATTACACTGGCTTTATATGTTCTATAACTATTACTAAAGAGTTAGTACGAATAGTAAGAGATTGTCTTATTTTGGTTAAGTAAGTACAAATAAATCAAACTATATTATTTTCTTGCATTTAAATTCTTGTTACTCGTCACATTCTTTATTTATTTTCAAGTTACCACTCTAAATTGGAACTACTTCAAATAATACTCAAAATATGTTGTGGTAAACAAAACAACAACAAAATTAACAATACTAAATAAAAATTATTGGATTATATGATAAGGGGTGTGTGAGTGTGTATACGCATGCATACATGTGCCATGTGTGTGTATGTGTGTAAAACCCAGCTTCACATCTGCTCAGCATTTAATGTCAGATACAGTTCAGAAAGTGTGATATTCTGGAGCCTCTTGAGACCAAAATATCAGATTTTAAATTGCCTCTGTTTTCTATGCCCCTTATAAAAAGAAGGAATGGAAACCATGAGATGGGAGGCATACGTGGGAGTCTCTTGGCTGGCGTCTTATCATGGTGGTCTTCCAGGGAAGCAGTCAGAAAACAAATAGTGAAAAGTTCCCATATTATGACCTTACAGGCAATTTCCTCAAGGAAAAATGCTACTGGACCTCATGGACTAGGGGCTACCAAAAGCATGAGACATTCCAAAGGGATCGCCATGCTTTCTAAGGAAAGCTCCTCTTCCATTTGCTCTCAGTCTTTCCTCCTGTGTCCCTCATCCTATCCCACAACTCTGGTCACTCTGAGTTACCCCCACATTCCAAACTTCCATGTATATGTACTGTTCTCTCAGCTGGGAATGTTTCTTCTACTCCCAGATAATTCTTCTTAATCCTCAGAACATCATATAGGGCTCGCCTCCAGTAGAACACTTTCCCTGCCTCCTTAAACTGAGTTCTATGATCCTCGTGTGTGTCTTATGGCAAGGACAGCATTAAATGGGTAACACATTGTGGGGAGTTCATGGGTCTACTCTTTACTTACTGCCAACTTTGTAGAATCATGTAAGGATCAATCTGATTGGTTTAAATATTTGAGGAGAGACTGGGGTACATCCCCATTCTACTACCAAAACATGCTTCTCTAAAGTACCAGAATTTTATACCTTAATCTTCAGTTACACTAAATAAATGGTAAAGGCAAAACTGCAGCCCTGTAGACAGCAGTAGCAATGCCTAACTGGCTGTCCATGTGGTCACTGCAAATGGAAGTATAACCTAGAACTTCCTTCCTACCAGAGCTAGACAATTATTGTTAAAACTGGCCATCTTCATAGTATTGCCAACCAAGGCTGTTTTACCTGTCCAGTATGTCCCCAATTCCTTCTCCATGTCTTTCTTACATATTTGCAACCACATGCCTGTAGTTAGAGATAATCAACAGAAAAGACAGCTGTCCCACTGCAATTCAGCAGCACTAGACAAATGTGTACTGAATGTAAGTGACAGGGAGGTCAATAAGACCTGCCATGCTGTGTGGCACCTCACTGTTCAAAGTGTGTTCCCTGGACCTAACAATTAACATAACAAGTTAGAAACGCAGACTTCACACAAGAACTACTGAATGAGAGTCTATTTTTTTATATACATTTAGTCACTGCGTATCATTACAGCTTGCAAAATGAATTTTCCCAGCATGACTACACTGCGCATTAGTCCAGTTAAAGACGTTATTATACATATTATCAATGACAGATAATTTTCTATTTTGCAACCCTTAAATATTTTGCTTTTCTCTTTTTCTTCTTCCTCTCACTCTCTCCCACTTCCCTCCTTCCTCCTGAGAATCTGCAATTGTCCTCCATGCTGTTATATCCTAAGGTGATTCTTACACACACTAAGTGGAAAGTGGGTGATCATCAGGTTTATAAAACAGCTATCTAGGGGACAGAGTAGTCTTTGGGACAATTCCTTATGGTCCTATATCTTACCTCACCAATACTGCTTGCAAATGCTTGCTCTGAGCTCTCCACATCTAATTGATGATTAATTCTGGCTATAGATATTGGATGACTCTATGGCTATGTTGGCTTCTCCTCTGTAACAGACAGGTGAGACATTAGAAATGGAACAACTTCATTTGCATTGGCCTCTAGAGAGGTAATGAGTTTTTTTTTTTTTTTTTTTGGAGAGATTTTCACTGTAGGGTGCGTGCGCTCGCCAGACAGACAGAGAGAGACATAGAGACAGAAAGCGAGAAATCACCCCCCAGGGGGGATGGTCACGCCGCAATCCCTTCTCCTCCATTCTCCTCTCGGGATCTTGGGCACGCATGCACACGCGCCGGGCGTGAGTTTTAAGCCACCGGGTCCGGGACATGAACCGCAGTCGACTACATGGGAGTCCAGCAACATAGCCATTATGCTAACTGCTGGTTCCCGAGAGGTAATGAGTTGAGCACAATGATGGCAGCCCTGTCTTCACGCATTCTGACTCACCATCAGTTTATTGGGTGGATAAATAGATGTAGTTATAACATAGACTTATGAAGGTAGCATTCTAGCTAACCTCTAAAAATACATAGTAAGTGTCCTCCTTTTTAATTGCTCAGGAAATTGAGCTCCTCTGAGTCTCTCTGGAATGTCCTCTTCCTTCTCTGCTTCCTCTCTCTCTCTTTCCCCTCTGTCTCTCATTTTCTTCCTCCCTCATCCCACTTTCCTCATCATCGGTAGCCAGATTGCTTCTTAAAAATGTGCCACACATTGGTCTGTCTCACATTAGGACTTTGGCTTCACAAAAATGGTCCTTTTTCTCTTGCTGGGTGGTCAAATCTGCCATTTTACAAGCAAACA
>NW_006159501.1:6013023-6022880 GCF_000334495.1 Tupaia belangeri chinensis
AATTCCATGACCTCAGTATTAGTTTCTATTTAAAATATCTTCCAAACAAATAACTTGTTTTCTTCACAGCTCTTTTTCCATTCAGTGAGAAACTCTTTAATTCTCAGTGTGACTCTCTTACTAAGGGAGATGCAGGCACCATTGACTTTTGTTTTATTGAATATGCTTGCTGTTGGAATGAGGTGCAAAGGGATTAAATAACTGGTTTCTTCTGGTTAGAACCATTGTTATTTGGAAATATAATGAATCAAACAGGAAAATGAAAGCAAAGCGAGGACTGGACAAACTGATAAGGGACTGATAGACTCACCGAGATAGCAGACAGACATACAAAGAGTCCGGAGAACATCATTCCTGTGGGCTGGTGGTTAGAGATGTCCCATAGAAAAGGATTGGAAACAATAAGACTTAAATGACTTATTACAAGTTTATATTTAAACCTGGTGGTGCAATGGCAAAAAATGAAGATCAGATATGTCAATTCTGTATGGAAAATATAACTGAAACAGATCATTTTTTTTTTCCTGAAGATTGAATTTCTCCTAATTAAGGTGGTTATTTCCATGCTGGGATATGGGGAGGTTTTATTCCTAGACCATAAAATATTATGAGCTGGAAGAATCCTACTCCTGGAAAAAAAATTGAATATAAACATAGTTAACATAACCTATAAGTTACTACCTACTTTCTCCTACAATTCCAGCTGTGGAATTTTGCACTTAACTTGCCCAACCCTCAAGGTCATTTTCATCCTCTACTGCTTTCTAAGAGTAGAATCTTGCCTCTTCCACCTCCTCCATTCTCTCCCATGAATAATTTCCTCCATGCTAGGAAACCATGCCAAAAAGCCTTCATTATTTCCATGACATTGCTTCTTCATGTTCTATTGTAGTTGTTATTTTACCCTGGGGACTGCAACACCCAATTCCTGAACTGTTTTGTGCTTTTCAGTGTGTGAATTAGCACATGCTCTTTCAGAAGGAGAAGTTAAAGCTTTCCTTTAGAATCAACAAACTAACATGGGCTGGCTCATTAAAGACTCACAAACTCCAGATGTTTTTGCTTGGGATCTGATTATACAGAGTTACTGCTGGGCTTTGCCCATCAATGAGTGACAAATAAGTTTAGGCAGAAACAGGGAAAATTAGATGTAATGATTCAGGACCTGTACTTTGGTTTTAAACAAAGTACATGTTCAAATCCTGGATCCATCATTTTCTAACTGTAGGAATTTAGTGAATGATATAGTATCTTCAAGTTTCCAAACCATCACCTAAATATGTGAATAAAAGTAGAATCCAATGACAGAGTTGTGGGTTAAAGATAAATTACTTAGAAAGTAGTTGACATTGAATGGAATTTAGAAAACGCTCAATACATTGAGTGAACAACTTTCATTTTTTCAACTTCCAGAAAAGATGAAACTGTATCATTTTTTGGTTCAATTGAAAGAAGCATCTTTAGGTCTTACCACATATCAAGTATTCATGTTATGGTCTCATTACATCTAAAATGAAAAAATGCAGCTAGTAATTGTGGGTCATGGGCTATTTGAAAGTTTGGAGTGGGAAAATATTTCAGGCTGTAGTACCCCCTGCAGAAATGCATGCTATTTTCCCTTGTATTATGGTTAGATGAAGACTACAATTTGAAATTAAACTTGTCAATGACCAAAGAAAAATGAAAAGCATAATCATTTATAGACTAGTAGGTATGCACAAGGGTAAAATAGACCACATTTCCAGAAGAAGTACAAGGACAGTTTTGTTTGTCCTTTTCTTCCTAACGTGAGGGGTAACTGCCTTTTTTTCCCCCCTTGGCTTGTTTGTTTTATTTTGCTTTCCTTTTCAGCCCCATTGCTGGGTCAGCACAATGTTACATGATACTCTTGGAATTTGGTTGGTCCCTTAAGGTGAAGGGTATCACAGAGTCTCCCCAGCAGAAGTAAATTATCCTCAGAGGGGAGAGAAGCTTCATTTTCCAGCTGGCGGGCAGCTGGTGTGCATGCTCGACTTTTTGATGAATGGAGTCATTACATTATCTGTCTCCTGTATTCTAGACCACCCAGCACCTTCTTGGCTTGTCTGTAGGAGAATAATGGCCCCTTTGTTAGGCTCGCCAAACTAGTGCTTCTGCAATGTGACCCACTGAAGAACTGTTTCTGGGCTGAGTAATTTCCTCTCTGAGAGAATATGGCCTTCTCTGAGCATGGAGGTACTGTCTGAAGGCTAGAGAAGTACCCCGGCTCTCAGAGACACTCAGTGAATGTTTAGATCCCTACATACCACCACCACCTCCATCGTCATCATTGCCAAGATCTTTACCATTTATTAGGATATTTCTATATACTAGACAAATTACATACATTATGTCAGTTCATCTGATCAATGAGTCTAGAATTCTTACTTTACAAATAAGAAAGTTGAAGTCCATGGGCAAAATAACTTAACCAAGATCACATAGCAAGAAAGTAAAGAATGGGAACTCCTATTCCAGTTCCCAAGTCTGTATTTCTCTCAGTATACAACAATAAATGCATGGAATAACAATGCTGCAAGGATCTCAGAAGTCAGATACTTCTACCTCTTTCTCACGTATTCAACAAATATTTATTGTGTACCAACCATGGACCAGATACTAATCTAGGCACTGCAAAGAAAAAGACACGTAAAATCCTGTCTATTGGAACTTCTATTCCAAAAGTAGAGACAGATTTTAAATAATCCATTTGATTTGAGGCCAGTTAACAACTTATCCCTTTTATTTGTCTCGTAGTTCAGGTTTCTCTGCAGCAGAGTTGACCTCAGATCATAGATTTCTGAATCTATAGGGACAGATATACTAGAAGTTATTCTGGGCTAATACTACATGGTAAAGAATATCAATAAAGTGGATGACTTTAAACATTCTTTAAGAAATTCATTTGTTTCGTTTTTTGAAAAACATAACAAAACTCTTTTTTAGCAATGTTTCACTAAATGTTCTAGGACTCCGAAGACACGAGAAAGCATGGTCTTTCCATCATTTGTAAAATCCATCCCAGGTTAGTTGAGACGTGGTTAGGTGAGTGAAATATATAAATCCAAAGGAGGAATTTATAAAATTCCCTTAAATATGTAAAACCCACTCTTGATGATTTTTGTATCAACAATAAACTAATAATGGTAAATAATATTTTAAGCACAGAGTATCAACAATAAACTAATAATGGTAAATAATTAATATTTTAAGCATGGTAGGATTCATCAATTTACTAAAAATAAGAAATAACAATTTGTGAGTTTCAGCCTCATTCTTATGGACAATGTGATTTTTTTTTTTTTAAATTTTGGTTTCCTGGTGTTTTCTGTTGTATGTTATTATTCTGGTAGATGATGATCTGTAACTCAGATCATCTAATTGTAGAGTTTTTACCAATCATGATTTCTTTATTGAAACCTGACTCTAACTTTCTATGAATTTTTGAGTGCATTATAGACCCGGCCATCTTCCCAGTGTAAAATATACAGACACCTCAGAGTTTTTCCAAAATTTAAGTTTTCACACACGTATCATTAAACTGTCAGATTGGTCATTGGATTTGATAATCTTTCTGCAGACTATTCCAGGGTTCATATGCTCTCTTTTACATTTTTTTTTAATTGCCAGAAAATGCATGCTTTCACCAGAGAGACACAGAAAGAGGGAGAAAACACCCTCCAAAGAGATATGGTCACACCACAATCCCTTCTCCATTTCTACATCCTGTTGGGATTTGGGCCATGCATTCGAATATGCCCTGACTGCTTTCTAGGCTGCTGGAGCTGGAATTTGAAGCATGAGCAGCCATGTGATATCTGGTTCCCTTAATCACTAGGCTATGGGGCCAGCCCAGTTTACTTAACCTCATTAACATTGCAAGGGTTTCTGGATTCTGGATTCTGTTGTATTGGGTTGATAAATTTCCATGTCAGCATCAAGATCTTTTCATTACAATGGCATTACATTTGGTTCAAATATTTAATGGATCACATCTTCTCTCATTACCCTTTTTTTTAAATCAAAGTGTTCTAAGCATTTTAATAAGTTTATTGTTCTGAAGGAATTGAAATAGTTTTATTATTTCACTAAAAGTTTCCATTTAGTTGAAAATATATATTAATGATAATTAACACATTTATGACATTGAGATTTTCCATTCCATACAGTATACTCAAATCTTGTTCTGCTCTGTCTAAAGAATTTTTTAAATAATTATTTTTTCACATAGGTGTTATATATTTGTATTTAAACTAATACAAAATTATATTCTACCAATAATATTGTTATAAGGTAATATTTTCATCATTATATTGGGTCATCAGAAAAGTCATGATGCATTTTTGCATAGGAAAGCATAGAAAAATATGTCATGACTTTTCCAACAACCTAATATATTGTGTAACTATTATTGTCATATATTGAAGTTATTACTTTGTTAATACTTTCCTACAAGAATCCAAGGTTTATAAAAATCTAAGATTTCTAAGTTAATGATCTTCCATAACATAATGACAGATTTGCTTTCTATACATCAGTACTTATGTCTCTTAATTTTGTCTATTTAATGATCTATTTTGCACTTGCTTCCATCTTGAAAATTGCAGAGAAAGGAAAGAAAAAGATAAATAAAAAATAATTAGAGATAAAAAGGCAGACATGAAGAAGAGCCACTGGAAGTTCCATATTTTATGGAAAGATCTGAAATGGATAACAAAGAAAATGGGAAAAATCTGAATGTATAAGAAAATATTTCCCTGAACAAAGAAACACCTTAAGACCATTCACTCCAATCCTACCTCCATAGGCTTAGAATATTTACCCATCCCACTGACTCTGAGGTTGTTCATAGTACTAGCTTTGAATGTGGATACAAATGACAGCAAATATCCCAGTGAAAAATCTATAAAAATCATATTTTTATTCACCATTTATGAGAAAGACAAGCACTATGTATCAGGCTCTTCCATCATGGATTCCAGAATAAAGACACATGGGACACATGACCTGCCCAGAGCCACGAGGTGAGTCTAACCATTGGAATTCGGATGACACACAGTGAAGCCACAGACCTAGGTACCAATCTGAAAAAATGGTTTATGTTTTTGCAAGATGTTGTTGAAACTCACTGTAGCATCACAGTGAAAATAATGTACATTGTTATTTCAGGAAAAAGGGATACCAAAGACAACATATCAAGACCTATTTTGATGAAGTTAGTAAACTTTGAGTATTAAGAAACATATAAGAAAACAATTTCTAGACTGAGATTACAACAACAACAAAACTAAGCCATGCAGGTTTCAGACATTGCATCTGCAATAGTAGAAAATGGGTTTTTAAAAAATCAACAGATTTAAAAAGAAAGTTATATAACCCCAAATTTTCTAGCTGACAAAGTCACTGTATATATAGGTAACAGCAAAGAGATGATTCTCATCATTAGAGATCTTAAAAACCAGAACATCTGTGATCCCGAAAATGTGCTTGAAATAAGAATCCAAGTAAAGATGTCATAATTAAAGAATTTATGGTTTATAAAGAGAGGTAGTGAATATGGAATCAATTTACACATTATGTCAAGTCAAAGGAGATAGTTTCAAAAAACTACTTAATGTATAATAGCAGTTTTTGAACTATGATTGTTGAAGTTCACATTCATTCACTAGTTTCATTTCTCATATTTTTCTTTCCTTTTTTGTTTTTATTTTAATTTTTAAGAATTATTTATTTACTTATTTATTTTTAAATCTGCCATAGGGCACACATACTCACCAGAGAGAGAGGTACAACAGTGCGTCAGCCATGTGGGAGTCCAGCGCCCTAGCCACCACACTACCTACTGGCCCCAATTTTATTTATTTTTTTTTATTTTGGGGTTTCCAGAGAGCATAGTTAGAAAAAATTAACCTAGTGTTTAAGTGATTCAGATCTCACATGGCCAAATGTGGTTTGAGTCCCCAGTCCTCTGGGGGGGGTTGAGAAATACACTACTGGGCATGTGTGTATGTGTGCCCAGATCACAACAGGATGAGATGGAGAGAGAGACCATGCCCTGTGGAGGGGTGCTTTCTCCCTCTCTGTCTATCTCTCTCTCTCTGAAAATTGCC
The DNA here is from genome assembly GCF_000334495.1 of Tupaia belangeri chinensis. NCBI lineage: Eukaryota > Metazoa > Chordata > Mammalia > Scandentia > Tupaiidae > Tupaia > Tupaia belangeri. The sequence goes on from NW_006159501.1 coordinate 6,019,152, forward strand.
TTCCAGCAACTGATAAAAATAAAAGATTTTAAAAAATGGCCTTTTCTACTTTAATAACTTAAAATCAGTATCCAGTCTCTGTGTTTCTATTTTGTCATCCAAATACATAGATGAACATCACAACATGCAACCATTCATGACAATGTACATGAAAACAACATCAATGAAGTTCAGGAGCTAGGACTTGTACTTGAACACATGACTGAGAAAGTAGAGTTCTGACTGTCAGTACCCCAACATATAAAAACACCCACCAATACCTTTCAGGCTGGCCAGACCATAATTTCCTAGAGAACCAGGTCACTGTCTTTCCTATCTTTGCACGTCCAGTTCTAGTACAGAACCCAGCACAAAACTACTACTCAGGAGATCTGTGTTGGACACAGGCAGAAACAGATTTTTAAAGAACCCTTGTACCCTTCCAGGAAGGGAGCTTGCTTGAAAAAGTATTTCCAGTCTACATTTGTTTTAAATTATTCTCTCACCAAGGCTATTCAACTGTGATCAGTGGGAACACAGAGGGTCAAATCCTTCTTGCTGTTCACTCACTTGCCTGGCCAACAGTTCCCATCATGATAGTCTTTTCTGGAAAATATTTAGGAAGACTAAGGCTTTTCTTAGTCATCTATGTAAACACCCCGGGAACATCTAATATGTGGCTGACACTGCGCTAGACATTTTCACAATGATTATGTCATTTAATTTGCATTACAATTTTAAGTTGGATATCATCAACCGTATTTTATAGATACATAATGAAAACTAAAATGTTAAGTGATTCACCCCTAGCTAATAAACTCCAGGTCACAGTGCTCAAATCCATCTCTCTGACTCCAGATCCAGTTCTTGCTTCATTCTATTACAGTTACCTAACAAAGAGCAACTCGGGAAAACAATCTTTCTCTTCCCCTTTCTCTCTTCTCTCTTTCCCCAACATTGCTCATACAATGGAATGGAATTCTAAGGAGATAGAAACAAATTCTTTCCTTTTGGAACTCCTTTGGCTTTGGAGTTGTTCCCAGTGCTTGTGTGAACCACGGTTCAACTTCCACATCCTTTCTTTGACCCCAACATCCTCTCAGATCCCTTTTCCAAGAATTCCCTCCCACCCCATGTGATGAATCACCTGGTTTTTCTTAAGACAGAAAACAACACTCCAACCACCCTATCACTGCCTACAGTCAAGTTCTCCAGCCATTCATATGTTCACCCGACCTGTCTTATTTGAACTAATTTATCTAAGTAAGTACTAGTGTATTTAAAAATTAGATTTCTAATTTTTAAATGCATAGCTCTTTCAGCAGAAAACTATATAAAGTGGTCATGCTTAGTTCTAATAACTCATTCATTCATTTATTTACTCATTTAATCATTTATTTACTAAATGTCCATTCCACAGAAGGCATTTTATCACAAAAAATAAATTACACTATCTTCACATAAGAAACACCATTTTATTTTTTCCTGAGAGGTTTTTACCTTAAGGCACATGTGCTTGCTTGCCAGAGAGAGAGAGACAGAGACACTGAGAGGGAAAGTGAGGAAATTACCCCCCAGGGGGATGGCCATGTGACAATCCCTTCTCCTCCATTCTTCTCCCAGGATCTTGGGCACACATGTACATGCACCCAGAGTGAGTGTGAAGACACCATATCTGGGCCTCGAATCGCAGTCAACCCTGTGGGTGTCCAGAAAAAAGAAATGATCTGTACATAAGGACACTAAAATCTTGTAGGACAAATGAGTTACTATGCATTACCAAATCATGTAGCAAATTACATAAGAGTAGGTAATATCTTTGAGACATTTGCGGCATCTTCAACAAGTTCATGGAAAATACATATTATGAAAAACCTACACATGGATATCATTTTTTGCTCCAAAATAAGTTTTTATTTTAATTCCATTTTTCCACTGACTTTTAAAAATCCTCTGTAGAGTAAGATAAGGATTTTAAGTTCTCAGATAAACTAACCAGCACTTGCAGCCTGGCTTTCACTTTTAGTTGGGCTCTCATACAAGACTCAATCCTTGAGTCTCATTTTTCTTATCTGTAAAATTGGGATTAAAAATAGTCACCCATATAGTTATTACAATTATTAAATGTAGCCACATCACACATAGCCTGAAATTGTTTTTAAAAGGAAAAAATATATATATGTCTCATCCTCTGACATGAAAGAAGAGAAGTAAGAATCAAAATGAAGCCCAAGTCAAGAAACCGAAATCAGCCTGACTCTGCAGTGCAGGGGCTTAATGCTTGCATTCGGAGCTGGAGCTCGTATGGGCAACCACTTCTGAGTCCTGGCCCTGGCAGATTGAAAACGTGCTGGGCACATATGCATGTGTACCCAAATCCTGACAATGTAAAGTGGAAGAAAAGGGATTGCATATGCAAGCCACCCTGGAGGGTGCTTTTTCTCTCTCCTTCTTTTTTCCTTTGGTGAGCACATTCACATACTGGCAATTAAAAAAAAAATAGGGAAAAGAACATTTATAAAACTCAATTATACAAAACTGAACTATATTCTTTGACTGTTGTGTTTAATCAAGTGAGATCTGAGTTAACCAAAATATTAATAATTCAAGAGTGTGTGTGTGCCTGTGCATGTGTGTCTGTGTGTGTTGGCAGGGAGAAGGGATTTTTGCAAAGCCTCATTTAATTGTTCAGTTCATTGGTTCAATTACATGGACTATATTCTCCCATTACTGTTAAAAATGTTTTAAGACTATTTAAAATTATTTCTTCATACGTCATTGCAAGTGATAAATAAGAAGCTGCATGAGAGAAATTCGAATTAGCAGGAGAAAATACATTCTAATGATAGTCTAGCATATACTGGCTTATCATTGGAGGTAGCAACTTTCATGACAACAAAAGTGCTCAAATAAATGTTCAATTGTCAGAAAGCATGTTGCAGAAAGACTTCAGGTATTTAGTGACATCTAAGAGAAGGTTTCTCTAGTCATGTCTCTCTCTAGGAATTTTCACATCTTCGTCTGATCTCCCCTTCACCCTGGTTAAGCAGGATCTGGGAGAATCTGTTTAATGTCACTTTGCTTTTAGAAGGAAAGTCTCAGTACCATCCTTATCACCACCAGCTCACACTTTCTTAAGTTTCAAGTGGAAAAAAGATGAGATGAGTTGATTGTGCTGAGTTTAAAATATGTGCTGTCATTTCAATGTTATTTTTTCATTGCTGATTTTATTTTTTAAATAATTAGAAGGTCATTCCCTTCAGATTTATTTTGCACACAGAACCTCAACCCTCACTCTCCCCTCCCTGCAAAGTTCAGTGAGATTTCCACGTGGCCAGTTCTGCTAACTCTCTAGCTCACTTAGGCTGTTCTAAGGCCCCTCTTCCAGTGACTCAGAAACTCAGCTATATGATAAAGCCCTTTAAGCATCTCAGTCTAACCCATATGGTCACTGCTAACATCCCCAACCTACCTGAATTGACATGCATACATACAACTGGAACACAGTTATTCATATTAAAATAAATGTGTGATATTGTTAATACTTGTTTCTTTAGCACATTATGTAATACAGTAATATTTGCCTCTATAATGTATTACCTTTTAAAAGATTTACCAGTGATCTAATAAGTACCATCATTTTAAAATAGTGATGAATGTGATTAATATTCTGAGATACAGGTGACAACTGTAACGAAATATAAACATATGTGATTATCTATTGGTTTATTTTTTTCTTTTTTATTTTTT
>NW_006159501.1:6023585-6039211 GCF_000334495.1 Tupaia belangeri chinensis
AGTTTTTTTTTTTTTTTCACTATAGGGCGCGTGCGCTCGCCAGACAGACAGAGACATAGAGACAGAAAGCGAGAAATCACCCCCCCAGGGGGGGATGGTCACGCCGCAATCCCTTCTCCTCCATTCTCCTCCCAGGATCTTGGGCACGCATGCACACGCGCCCGGCGTGAGTTTTAAGCCACCGGGTCCGGGACGCGAACCGTGGTCAACTACGTGGGAGTCCAGCGACATAGCCATTACGCTAACTGCTGGTTCCCCATTATCTATTGGTTTACAGGTTTGCAAATAAGACTGTTGTTACCTACATTCATAATGAATGGACATGCTAAACTTTTGTTGGAGGTTGGTGAAAATAAAGATGTCATTTTCTCACTCATGGTTAAACATTTATGAATTTTGTCTATAGACTTCTTGGAAGGTTTGTGGACCAATAATTGCTCACTCTTGGTCTAGCCCAGAACCTGTCCTGGGTTTCTAGTGAGTCTTTCAGGATATTGCACCATCTCTTTTCTGCAGAGAAGAGACAACGCTCAGATCAACCCCAGCTTTCTAGAGAATCTTTTCTTGACCTTAGATTCCACCATGTTATCTCACCTGTTACATAGAGACTCTGACGTCTCTGCCCTGCATTTGTTATCACCTGCCTCAGAAGACAGCTGGAGAGTCACTGGGTTTGAGGGGTTTGCGGCATTAGTAACTGCTCAAGTGTTTACCTCTCCTTGTACTATATTTTATAAACCTGAACAATAGATTTCAGTTGAATCATCACTATCATCGTAACCAAATCACTTTGCATTTAATAAAGATTGTAGCTTGTTTCATTCTTGTGACATGTCTCTCTGGGTAGGTAGAGTAGTACTATCATTTTTTATCCAACCCATGAGGAAGAGCCAAGTGGTTTTCAAAAGGAAAGAACTGGGGCCAGCAGGTGATATGGTGGTTAAAGGCACTGGACTCCCACATGGCGGACCACAACTTTCTCACTTTCCATCTCTTTCTCTCTTTCACTCTGTTCCTCTTGGGTCAAATTAAAATAAATAAATAAAGTTAAATAAAATAATTTTTTTTAAAAAAAGTAAGGAACTAAGAGTGGACAACATAGGAATGGATGCCCTATCTCCTGTCTCTGCTTTCATGTCTGCATCCTCTTCAACAACACAGTCTAGCAATAAACAGGTTAGTGATTGTCTATGGCTTATTCTTACAATACTTCTCTTCATCATAAACCTCATGAACCGTAGTTACAGAAATAAATATGGCCTTGGAGGTGGAGGAGGAGAATTGATCTCAAATAGGAGTCTTCAACAGACTTGAGCTTCATAACTCTTCTCTCATTGTCCATGCAAATCTATTTCTTAAATCATTGCAAAGCTGAGTCTGGGTGTCCAGTTAAGGACTGCCAAAAATAAAACAGCAAAGCATGTAACCACTAACAAAGAATCTGGGAGCCTTTTCATACAGCATGTTCATGTTAAAGAGGAGGAAATAGAAGCCAAGAAAAGGAAGTGTGCATTGCCAAGGACACTGTGCTTTGTAGCAGAGCAGGAGAGGACCCAGGTCTCTAGAGTTCCACTGAGATTTTAGGTTTATTTTTTCCAGCAATTAGCATTTCCTTCACAAATTCATTTATTTCAGAAGATACAATCAATACGAATATTCATGGATGTCTACTATATGAAGAGTACTTTCCCAGACACTCTTGGAAATAAAAAAGTATGTGAAATAGTCTTGAATTTCCTCTTTAATACGTTTCCTGCACAAAAATATTTCTGCATTATATATTTTAAATAGAGGACTTGATAAGGCTGTACACAAGTGTGTATATCTATATTTCTGCATATGTAGAAGAAACATTTATGCAAATTGCTCATATGAATAATCAGAGGTGCCAATATCATGTACATGGATACACACGGATAGCTGCATATACACATAAAGTATTATATATTCATGAATACAAATATGAATTTGTACATATGCATGTAAATGAGCCTTCCTATGACTCTATATGGAAAGTTAATTGGAACTGTGCTTGCATAATACATGGTCATATATGGTATGTGTGTCGAATACATACATATTTACATTTATCTATCTTTTTATACACAGGTACATTAATCTGTGTATATAAAGCTAGAGAAACATACATACATTTAAATGTACAGACATTATATGCATATATACATAAATGTGTACATGTAGTCATAGATTCTATATTTAGACAATAGGTACGCACAAATCTACATGCACATATACAAGAATTATTTTAAAATTCAATACTTGTTAATTTGGTTTCCTTCCTTGCAGCCTTGACACCCTTTACACCACTCTACTTTATCAGTAAACCCTTCAAGATGGGACTATTTATTGAAATGCCTGCACACGCCCTCATTCTTTATACTACACACCCTGTTCAGTGCTGACTGTTTTCTAGAGTGAAAGGCCAATACCCAAGAGTTCAGATAGACCCAGGAGATGGAACAAACAGGATGAAGCTCAGACTGGAAGGCCACTTAAGGATCAGGTCATAAAGACATCCCACTGAACTCTGGCAGGGCTTGTGGGTCTGGAACTACATAATAGGACTTGAAACTGTTTTCTCAAATAAGGTGTCTCTACAAAGCCTACATGACTGTCCAGTCAACACAATAAGCGTGACTGCTAAGAAAGACCCTTGTAATCCATGATTTGAAGCAACAAATATTCTATTTTTTTTGTAAATATTGCATGAAGCATTGTGAAATTAAAAACTATAATCGTCATTTCTCAAATAATAATGAACACTCTAGCAGGTGGATAGTTTACTGATGTATCCAGTTCTTTGAAAAATGATTACTTTACACCTACTGTGACTGAAGGAGGCACTGCAAATACAGAAAGCTTCCTAGGGAGTTCACAATCTAGAGGGTTCAAACAAGCAGGACTCAGCAGAGTGTGGAGTGCTACAGCCAGGGGAGGTGGCTCAGACTCAGGTGTGTTTATTCAAGGAAGTGTCCTCGTGAGCTAGGAAGGATGACTAGAAGTTAGCAAAGGAAGAAAATAGAAATGACTTCTCAGACAAAAGAAACAGCGTGTGCAAAACCATAAAAATGATGAAAGTGAGGCAATATTGGGGCAAAGCTAGCCACTTACATCTGGAAGAAGGAAGCGACCATGGAAGCAGACCAGTTAGGATGTAGGATTAGAGAGAAGACAGGGCCAAATGGGTACCTTTCTCAAGTACTAAACAGGGACATCATGTTTTCTTTTGAAGTCTATGAAAAGCCATTGCTGCATTTCTATGCACTTTGAGGGCTCTGTCTGTAGTTCTAAAACACTACAACTAAAGAATCATTTACTTCGGGGACCAGCAGTTGGCATAATAGCTATGTTGCTGGACTCCCATGTAGCCAACTGCAGTTCGAGTCCCAGACCCAATGGCTTAAACTCACGCCAGGCACGTGTGCATATGTGCCCAAGATCCTGAGAGGAGAATGAAGGAGAAGGGATTGCAGTGTGGCCATCCCCCCGGGGGGTGATTTCTCACTTTCTGTCTCTCTGTCTTTCTGGCAAGCGCATGCGCCCTATAGCAAAAACCTCTCTGAAATAAAGAGAATAATTTACTTCATTTTCTTTCATTTCTCATTGGATGTAAACTATAGTCTGAATAAATCTGCTGAGAATTTTGTTATACAACTTTCAGCTTAAATATATGTATTACTTAAACCAGCAGAAAGGCAACACTGGAGCTCTAGATCCATCACTAAAAACTAGAAGAAATGTACGAAACTCCCCGATATTCTGTTAATTGGCACATTGGCATAGTGGACAATTTTCAGATTTTGTGGTAAAGTAATCAAACCAAGGACCCCCATCAATGTGTTCTCTATGTCCAAATGATACAACTTGCAAGTGTGACTTTAGAGCTCCTCCCATCTAGTGATGAGTTTTCTTTGTCCACACTTGTCCACACACCTCGTGTCAGCCCATAGGATGAAGGAGACATGACAGTGTGACAGCACCAGCCCAGACCTGTGTGTTTATGCTCTTGCCCACAGACCCCTGACCTTCCCCAGAGAATGAGTCCAGGCTGGCATGCTGGAGGAAAGCCACGTGGTGGAGAGAGGAGCCTTCCCAGCTACCATTATCCAAGATAAATCTGCCCCCAGCCAACCCAGCAGCTGAGTAAAGACATAGGAATCCCCAGTCGGTGGCCTGGCCTACAGCAGCAGAACTTCCCTTCTCACTCACAGACTAGTGAGCAAAAATAAATGTTGATTGTGGTTTGCCACTGAGGGTTTGTGGTTGTTCTCCATCCATTATTACTGCAGCACTAGATAATGGACACAAGTCTGGAACCACAGGACTGATTTAAGTCCCAGTACCTCCACTTTTGAACTATGCAGTCTCGTGAAAGTCATTTTGTCTTTCTGAGTCTCAATTATATTATCTATAAAATGAATATAACCACACCCACCAGCAGCAGTTTTGTGGGAACTAGGGTGACATGTGTAATGTGCTGGCAGTTAATCAGTTCTCAGTAGCTAAAAGCTCTAATTATTCTCTATGCTGTACCTGTGTGGGAGTCCTTATCCTAGAGCTCTCACAATCTGAGTACAGACCTTTAGAATACATGCCCTTTATTAAGGTCAGCAAACCAACATTATGAGGTGAACGTGCATTGGGGGCATCTGAGCACCTCCTTCTTTAAGCAAAACTTATAAAACTAAGAGCTAATGTAAAGCAGGCTCAGGAGGACACGACAGTCTCCACAACCATAATGACTGCAGGACTGAGAGCTGACAGCCCATCTGAATGGTAGGACCTGTAACTTCCTGGCTGGGCCTGACCACCATTCTGCACTCCTGGAGACCTCCGCCTTAGAGCTCCAGCATGGTTAGCAACTGGAGAGCACACTCAGACCACCCAGAAGCCTTAGCTGATGCACTTGGCTGCTTAATGAGGAACATGAACTGAAGGGAGCATGATGTTCCAGCAGCCTGGGCTTGCCGGCTGCCCTGGCTTTGGCTCTCTGGTCGCTCCATGGGGGAGGCAACGCCTTTGATCTACAAAGCCCACATCCACTTTGATCCTGGTCACCTTTGAGGTCAATCTTTCAGCAGCTGGCTCTTCCCACCGTGTCAGTCACCTGTGCCCTGAGACAGACATTTTTAATATTTCCAGATGGAGAGAATTCTGAAGAGGAAGAAGTGCTGGCTGTTTCTGTGGTATAGCCAAAAGCATGCTTTAAAAGGGTTGCGCCAAGCATTTGTTTTATCATTTAGATTCCTGTTCATAATGGAAAAGGAGTCGACACCCCACCAGGTGCTGGGCATTGCTGCCACCCTGGAATTAAAGCTGAACGCCAATATTTGTTAATTAACAAGTATGGGAAAGTCCTTAAAGTCTTCAAATCTAAGTTTCCTCTTCTAGAAAATAACAATAATATATGAAAAGTACCTGACATTTAGTCACTACTAAACAGCATGCTTATAACAACTTCAAAACTAAAACATCTCTTGCATTTTAGAGCAGAACAAATAGATATTCCAGGGCCCAGGGTGAAGTCAGAGATGGGGGTGAGATTTGATCTGATGTCAGTTAACCTCTGAACATTCTGAAGTGTCTATCCCTCTCTTGTGAGAGAAACACTCTGATGCACGATTTGTTTGGTTGTTCTGGACTCTGTCTGACTTGGTTGGTGAAGCCAATTGGTGAGTCTCGATGGCAAAAATGAACTTAGTATCTATGTTGTGCGTTAGTTCTTCCCTGTGAAGTTTACCCACATACATTTGTGTGTGAGTTTTTATTCCAAATAATTTATTCTTCAGCTTTAAAAATTCTAGCTTTTCCAGTTTCGGTTGGAAATCTTTCTGAAAGGATGAATATACTGCAGTTCCTTCCCAAAGAGAGAATACTGACTACAAGTTGAAACTTTTCCTCATGTGGTGTCATTATTATGACTGTCTATTAGACTATTACAACTCTCAATTAGCAACTCTACAGACTCTGCCCACTCTCCTGTCATTCTCCCATCAGGCACTCAACCCTTGCCAATGTTTTCTCCACAGCCTTTCTCTGCTTCTATCTGCTGTAGCAAGGATTCTCAACATCGAACTGACTGTAATTAACAGAGAAGTTTGTTAGCAATGTAGATAGTGGGACCCCACCCGAGAGAAGCCATAGGTTTGAGTGAGACTCAGAACCTCCTAGTTTTAACAAGCTCCCCAAGGATACACTGATGCAGGTGGTCTGAGGATCCTACTATGAGAAAGATTATGCTATGGGCTGAAAACCAAGTTATGTAGTCATTTATCAAGCTGAGAAATATTTTCTAGGCTAGGTATTAGGTTTGAGACATGCAGAGATGAAGTACACTGACCCTTCTCTCCTAGAAAGCTCACAGTCTAGAGCTCACAACCTTAAAACAAATAATTCTAGACTAAGGGCAGTACTGAGTTTAAAACTGAAAAGACTTTTCATCTATCAAGGTTGGTGTCACTGTAGTGTAAATCAGAATCAAGTTTTAAAGGACCAACTTCTGCTCCAAGTGGAACAGAATGCAAAGTCAGGTGTGGACAGGGAACCTGGAAACTGTAGGAAGATACGAATAACATGATGTGGAGTGTATGTGGAATGAAACTCGGCTAGAGCTGGACAAGAAGTAGTCTTAATTGGGCCAGGCTCATGGTATCATGCAGAGGAAATCAGATTCCATGTGGTCAACTTGAGGTCAAAGCCCAACTACGGTGGCAACATGCCACCCATTCCCAGGATCCTTACAGGATGGAGAACTGGATGAAAAGGATTGCTGGGACCAGCAGTTAGCATAATGGCTATGTCGCTGGACTCCCATGTAGTCGACCACAGTTCAAGTCCCGGATCCGGTGGCTTAAAAACTCACACTGGACGCATGTGCGTGTGTGCCCAAGATCCCGAGAGGAGAATGGAGGAGAAGGGATTGCAGCATGGCCATTCCCGCTGGCGGGTGATTTCTCACTTTCTGTCTCTCTGTCTCTCTCTCTGTCTGTCTGGCGGGTGCACACGCCCTATGGCAAGAAAAAAAAAAGAAAAAAAAAAAAGAAAGAAAGAAAAGGATTGCTGTCCATCCAGGCCCCTTTGAGTTCTCTCTCTCTCTGTCTGTTTCTCTGGGGCTCACACATAGACACTAGTACGGATAAAAGAAAAATTTTAAAATCATGTCCTGATTATTACTGTAGGCTCTGAGAGAAAGATGGGGACTTACTCAAAAAGCAATCAGGAGCAAGTATAAGGCTTTCATCCAGACAGCAGTATGATTACATCTCTGTTGTGGGGGCCAGACAGGTGGCACGGTGTTGAAGGCAGCTGGATCCCACATAGCCAGGTGCATGGCATGAATCCTGGGCCCAGTGGTTTGAAAAACATGCTGAGCATGTGTGCATGCATGCCCAAAATCCCAAGAGGAGAATGCAGCAGAGGGGATCATGACATCCTCCACCCCTGGGAGAGTGCTTTCCCATCTCTCTCAATGTCCATCTCTGTCTCTCTCTGGTCAGTGCACACTCTCTATAGCAAACATTAGAAAGAATAAGAAAAAGAAAAAGAAAAAAGCTCGCCTTTTGAGAAATCTAATGTCTGTGACCTCCTCTGGTTTCTTTACTTTCCCTGTGTCCTTGAATTCTGAGATCCTTAAAGGTACAAAACAATTTACTTACAGCATTTCTGGCACGGGCAGAAGTAGTCAGGCCACGCTCTCCAGATCCAGAGCCTGTGCTCCTTCTTTGTCCTCTCAATACCGAGTCATTTCTACCGCCAAGCTAAAGAGCAGATTTGGGGATGTCTGAGAAATAAGACCCTACAGATAAGTGCAAACCCTCATGTACTCTTCCCTAAGTGGAAGGTGATTCTGTTTTCCTGATGTTGGACATCTAGAGACAGGAGTGTCTCCAAGGTGTCTCCTCAGCTCTGCTCATTTTAGGAAAGGTAAGAAATGGGGACCAGCAGATGACGTAATGGTTATGTCACCAGACTCTCACATAGTCAACCGTAGTTTGAGTCCTGGACCCAATGGCTTAGTGGCTTGAAAATCATGATGAGCGTGTGTGTGTGTGTGTGTGTGTGTGTGTGTGTATGCCCCTATCCGGAGAAAACAGAGGAGAAGTGATTGTGGTGAGAGGTGATTTCTCACTTTCTGTCTCTCTGTCTCTCTGGTGAGCACACGTGCCCTATAGCAAAAAATAAATAAATAAATAAATAAAAAGAAAGAAAGACAGCTCTCTTAAAAAAAAAGAAAGAAGAAAGGAAACCACATTATTCATTGCAATGTTCTTCTCCAGGAGTCAAGGTCACCATAATCCGTGTTTTCATTTGGTGCAACTACCAACAGAGGCCCTCCTAGGAGACTCTGGCACCCTGGACCAGGCAAGCAGCATACAGGTTCAGTGTATAGTGCATTTGGGGATTGAAAGGAAAGAGGGTAAGCTAGTACTCACTGTGACACTGTTCCATTTTTCCCTTTTGCCAAAAGGAATGTATCCATTTTTGGTTCCTATGTCCCATGTACTGATTTTGGAGTTTCAATCCATCTTTAGGCTTATTATCTTTAAATGCCAAGTTCTGGAATAATAAACCCCACCCAATTCTCTGAGACACCGACAGAAACATAAACAAGTAAACATACACATTCTGAACCCTGAAGCATATGAAGGCATCCTCTTACTGCATGTACTGTAAGAAATAATTTGTGTATGAGAAAAACATAACGATGGAAAGGATGTAGAAATGTCATTAAGTTTTTGAAGTTTATATGTTTATTAATACCATTTGCGAATGGGCTGTTAAATATGACCATGAAGGAAGGAAAAATCCCCCTTGTCTTCCGCCCTCCCAAGTCTCTCTGTATCACAGCTGTGAAATTTCAAGGGGAGGTGGAGTGGTTGGGAGGGGGTTTTGTATAGAAGACATTTCAAAGATGGAATCTCCTGCAGGAATGAGGCAGTCTGGTCCCAGGGGGGTGATACTGAGGCTTTTTTCCTAATTGAATCCTCCTGTTTTTCATGTTTAGCCTCCTAGTATTGCTTTTGAGCCCTTCCTCCCCAACCCCACCCCCACTAAGATGCAAAAAAGAAAAGAAAAAGGCAAAACAAATATCTAGAGCACTTGATAAAATACATATTGGGTGGGATTCTTTCAGTGTTAAAGATACTCATATTTTATAATTAAGGAATCTCTAGAGGCAGTTTTTTAAAAGACAGGACTGGGTTCAGAGATGGCTGTGCAGAGCGAATATCCCTGGGCAGTGATTTTAAGATAGATATTTAGATACTGCCTGATCATAAATCACTCAAAAACTGTCTACCACCCCCAGATTTTTCATAGCACTTTTTTTCATCATCTGACTAGCCCTCATCTTATTAGAATGTCATTTGGGCTTATGCTTCTTAAATATAGACACCTTAGGAACTGTCTAGAAATATCCATCCACCAAGGCATTTGTGCAAATGCATTACATTAGTATGCTTCCTTTCTAACACCTGGCTCTGAGAAATCACTTCAAACAATAGAGTTGATGATAAAAAGAGATAAAGGGAGGGAGGGAAGACAAAAAAGACCCAAGACATCAGAAAGAGAATAAAGGGTTCCTGAGAGGAGAGGGGTCATCAACACAGTCTCAGGAGGTTCTTCTGAGTGTGTTGGAAGAAAAGCCTCTGCCATTGATCTTTACTTTAATTGTCCCTCTTGGCCACTCAGGAACTTTGCTCTAACATCACGAGTCTGCCTCCTCAAGCTTTATCCCTCCTCCAGAACCCCCCCCCCCCCCCCCCCCAAAAGCCATACTTCTCAGTTTCTGTACGCTCCAACTTCTTTACCATGCATTCACTCTCCAGAGCATAATTCAACTTCCTCTTTTTATATTTTCACATTATCTTTACATTTTAAATAAGTATATATATATATATATAATTTTTTTTAACAGAGAATGTTACATTTTTCCATCTGTCAAATGTTTCCATCCCTTGCACTTCAAACCCATCCTCCATAACCCACTCTCCACCATCCACTCTCTGGCCTCATAGTCTCTAGCACTAGCATCCTCCATTATCCATCCTCTCCACCATTACATCTTCAGCTCTCCCAGCTTCTGCCATTGTGAAGATACTTATACAAATTGAATGGGGATATACAAGTGTATCTTTCAAAGTCTGACTCACTTTGCTCAACATTCAGTCTCTCATATTCGTCCACTTCGAGTCACATGATAGGATCTCATTGTTTCTTACACCTGAGTAATATTCCATAGTATATATGTGTCACAGTGTTTCAACCCAATCAACAGTTTTTGGACACAGGTTGGCTCCATGTCTTAGCAATTGTGAATAATACTGCAATAAATGTGGACATGCAAGTCTTTTTCCTATCCTTTTGAAAAATCCCAGAGTGCTTTCACTTGGCCATATAAAGTTCTATTTATAGGTTTTTGAGAAACCTCCATATTGTTTTCCACAGACTTTGTACTAATTTACATTCCCACCAACAGTGTAAGAGGGTCGCTTTATACCACAACCTGGAAAGCATGTGCTCTTTGCATTTTTGATCCTAGTCATTCTAACTGGGTCATTCTCCTTGTGGTTTTAATTTGCATTTCCCCTATGACAATAAACTTTGAACATTTTTTCATATGCATTTTAGTCATTCATAGCCTTCTTTGGAAAGTCGTATTTTGAATTTATTTGCCCATTTTTAATTAGATTTGATTTATTATTTTTTTTTTTATAATGAGTGAGCTGCTTGAGTTCCCTATATATACTCTGGATAGCAATCCCTTTTTTGAGGTATAATTTGCAAATATTTTGTCCCATTTCAATCGTCTTTTCACTCTAATTGTTTCCTTTGCTGTGGAAGCGCATGATGCAATTCCCCTTGTCTATTTTGAGGATTGTTGCCTGTGCTTTAGGGGTCTTATTCAAGAAATCTTTGCCTACTCCAATGTCTTTAAAAGTTTCCCCTATGTTTTCTACTAGGAGTCTTGTAGTTTGAGGATTTATATTTAAATATTTGATCCATTTGGGTTGATTCTTGTTAATGGTGAGAGATAGGGGCCCAATTTTATTTTTCTGCAGATGGGTATCTGTATAGTTCTCTGTATCAATATTCATCAGGAACATTGGTATTTTGTTTGTTATGGCTTTGTCTGATTTTGGTATTAAGATGATGAAGGCTTCATAGAATGAATTTGGGGAGATTCCTTTTACTTTTGAATCTTTAGAAATAGCTTGAGATGAGTTAGCTCTTCTTAAAAAGTTTTGTAAAATTCAGAAGTAAAGTCATTTGGACCTGGGCTTTTATTTTTAGGGAGACTATTTATTACTGATTCAATCTCATTACTTGTTATTGGTCTATTCAGGCTTTCTATTTCATCCTGATACAGCCTACGTAACTCATACATGCACCGAAAATTGTCCATTTCCTCTAGGTTTTCTAAATTGTTGGCACATAGTCACTCATAGTGTTCTTTCATAATTTTTTGTATTTCTGATACATTGATTGTAATATTACTGGATTCATTACTGATTTTATCTTTCTGGTTTTTTTTTTTTGATTAGTATAGCTAATGGTTCATCAGTTTTGTTTATTGTCTCAAAAAATAGCTTTTTTCATTGTTCTTTTGTATAATTCTTTTATTCTCTCACCTTTTTTCAGCTCTAACATTTACTATTTCCTTTCTTTTTCTTCTTGTTTTGTTGTGTTGTTGCTGTTGCTGTTCCAGTTCCTTAAGATGTGATATTATTTCATTTGCTACTTTCTATTTTTTTTTCTGGTGAGCACTAATGACTGTGCACTTCCTTCTTCTACCTGTTTTCACTGAATCTCAATGAGGCAGTGGTGAGTGATGTGTTCATTACCATTGGTTTCTGTGAATCTTTTTATTTCAGTCTTAATTTCTTCAGTAGTTTTAAAGTAATTCAGGATTAGACAGTTTAGTTTCCATGTTTTTGTGTATTGTTGAGAACGTCTTCTGTGGTTTATTTCAAGTTTAATTCCACTGTGGCCAGAGAAGATGCCACAGATATAGTTTCTATACTTTTAAGTTTATAGAGGCTTATTTGGTGGCCTTGTATGTGATCAGTCTTTGAAAATGTTCCATGTGGAAGTGAGACAAAGGTGCAGTTGTAGTTGCTGGGGAGAATGCTCCTTATACGTCTATCAGGCCCGTTTGGTTTACCCTATCACTTGGTTCCTGTGTCTCTTTGCTTGTTTTTTGTCTAGATAACCAATCCAGTGGTGATAGTGGGGTGTTGAAATATCTATAGCTTCCTTTAGATCTAGACATCTTTCTTTTGCATATTTGGTGCTCTGGCACTAGGAGCATAAATATTTATGATTGTTATAATTTCTTGATGAATTAATCTTTTTTAGAACTATGTAGTGCCCTTCTTTGTCTCTTTTTATCCTATTTACCTGAAAGTGTATTTTGTTTGATGTCACTATCACCATTTCTGCCTTTTTTTTCATTTCAGCTTGCATGAAACAGATTTTTCTAGCCCTTTACTTTCAATGTATATCTTTGTCAGTGAGATGTGATTCTTGTAAACAACATATAGAAGGGTTCTAGCTTTTTTTTATCATTGAACCAATCTATGTCTTTTAGTTAGAGAATTGAATCCATTAACATTCAAGGTTATTATTGACATGCATGAACTTAACCCTGTCATTTATTCTTTTTCTTCCCTACTCAATTGGTGTTCTTCTGTTTCTATTGCTCTCCCTTTAGTTTTCTAGGTGTAGTGTTTCCTTAAGTATTTCCTGAAGGGTTAGCCTTCATTCGCTGAATTATTTCAGCTTTTGTTTGTCTGGGAATGGTTTTATTTCTCCTATCCATTTGAAGGGTAATCTTGCTAAGTATAGTATTCTTGAGTGAAATTGATTCTCTTTGAGAATTTTAAATATGTCTTCCCATTTTTCCCTTGCCTGCATTGTTTCAGTTGAGAGGTGTACTGTGTATAATGAGGTAACTCATAAGTAACCTGGGATTTTTTTCTCTAGTCATTTTCAGAATATTGTCTTTGTCTCTGATTTTTACCAGTTTGGCTATGATGTGCCTTGGAGAGAATCTTCTTATGTTCACTCTATTTGGTGTTCTTTTTATTTCCTGAATTTAGATTTCCATATACTTGTTTAAGTTTGGGAAGTTTTCAACTAATATTTCATGAAAGATTTTTCCAAGCCTATGCTCATCTCACCTTCTGGAATATCCATTATGTGAATAGTTAGTCATTTAATGGTGTCTAGGATTTCCCATATGTTGTCCTCATTTTTAATGGTTACTTCTACATTCTTTTTGGTCGATGTACAAAATTGGAAATTTTGTTTTCAAGGTCAGATATTCTTTTTTTTTTTGCATGATCTAATCTGTTATTAATACTTTATGAGAGGTTTTGATTTCATGCATCATATTTTTTAACTCCATAACTTCTGTTTGGTTCTTTTTGTAGGATGTCTCTCTCTGTGGAATTCCTCCTTCAAATCATGGAAAGACTCTTATCTCCTGAGATTGATTATGTTTTCTCTTGTATCTCATTGAGTTTAGTTATGATCAATATTCTGAATTATTTTTCTGACATTTCTGTGATTTT
The DNA here is from genome assembly GCF_000334495.1 of Tupaia belangeri chinensis. Classification (NCBI taxonomy): domain Eukaryota; kingdom Metazoa; phylum Chordata; class Mammalia; order Scandentia; family Tupaiidae; genus Tupaia; species Tupaia belangeri. Next base: position 6,037,181 of record NW_006159501.1, read on the forward strand.
CTGTGTTTTTTCCATTATTGATGTAGAGTTATCATGTTCTTTAGGGGGGTTATTTCCTCTTTTTCTCATATTTCTTGAGGCTCTGCTGTAATTTTAGACATCTGGCAATGAATTCACTTCTTCCTACTTCTTTGGAGTAGGTTTCTGTAACTATGTGTACACGTGCTTCCCTTTGATGTAAGTTAGCTCTGTGCCAGTATTCTTTGACTGTAGGTGGCAGTGAGGTATCCACACTGGGAGTTATAAGCTCATATTTACACAGAAAAAAAATTTTGTTCTTTTTGCAGGGGCGAGCATGGAGAGAGAATTCCTGCAGAGTCTCACCATGTTCAGATGTTTTGGCTCCTATAAACCCAAAACTTTCTGGTCCCTATATCACTGAGGGCTTAGCAGAGAAGCTATTGGGTTGGCTGGAAAGTCATGACGCATGTTTGCATAGAAAAACAGAAAATAAAAACAATTATAAAAACACCATGACTTTTCTGACAACCCAATAGAATGTTAGGTGGTATGTAAAATGGTACATGACATTATGTGCAGTGCACAAGCAGAAACAGTCTCTCCTCCCATACCTTAGGCACAGCAGGAGGCTTTGGCGAGGAGCTGGGACCAGCGGGGCCTGCTTTTCCTCTGCTTTTGCATTGGTAAAGGATAGAGAATATCAGCACCAGAAAGGTAGGCCCTCCTAACTTCTAGCTCCGCAACTGCAGGGGATAGGGTGGTGGTTCTGAAGGCAGAGGCAGCCACTTCTTCCGAACTCTAGGCTCAGTAGGAGGCATTGGTGGTGAGCTGGGGCCGGGTGGCACTGTTTTCCCTCTACTCTTTATATCTCTGCAACTGATAATTCAGCTTTCATCCCTACTCCTTTATTCAACTTTTTCATTCCCAGTTTGACTTTTACTGGACTATTTTGTGTCATTTGACCCTGCTGGTCATTCTCTTTACTCTGTTCTTTCCTGATCACAGTCTCTCCTAGTCGCCCCTTCCATCTAGATCTTCTCAGTTTCTTTTGCATATTCTTTCCACCTTTCACCTTCTTCAGACAACCTTTTATTTATTCACTTCAGCCAAATTTTTTTGAGAGAGATTTTTGCCATAGGGTGCGTGTGCTCTCCAGAGAAACAGAGAGAGACAGAGAGACAGAAAATAAGAAATCCGCCCCTGGGGGGAATGGCCATGCCACAATCCCTTCTTCTCTATTCTCCTCTTGGGATTTTGGGCATGCATGCACATGCACCCAATGTGAGTTTCAAGGTGCCAAGTCCAGGACTCAATGGGCATGCAGCCATGTGGGAGTTCAGTGCCTTAACCACTACGCCACCTGCTGGCCTCCTCCAGCCAATTTTTAAAATTTGCACATTTTGATTGTTAAAAAAGGATGTGACATCCACTGTATCTGACCCAATCAAATTCCTCCCAGCCCTTTATTTTTTACTACTACTGCCCCAGCCTAAGTTGCCACCATCTCTTGCTTGTTCTACAACAACCTCCTAAATCATCTTCCTGATTTCTGACCTTACAAATCATTCACTTTAGTTTTATCCACTCAACTCTGCAAAGGCTCTAGGTGTTCCGTGGCCTCATCAGCACCCAGCCAGCACCCTGTCCACAGCCAAGATGCCCAAGATGAAGGTCAGCTCAGCTGAGGGAGAGGCCAAGAGGAGATCGGCAAGGTTATTGGCCAAACCTGCTCCTGCAAAAGTGGAGATGAAGCCAAAAAAGGCAGTATGGAAGGATAAATCTTCAGAAAAAAGAGTGCAAACAAAAGGGAGAAGGGGGACCAGCAGCTAGCATAATGGCTATGTCGCTGGACTCCCACATAGTCGACCGCGGTTCCCGTCCCGGACCCAGTGGCTTAAACTCACACCAGGCACGTGCGTGTGCATGCGTGCCCAAGATCCCGAGAGGAGAATGGAGGAGAAGGGATTGTGGCGTGGCCATCCTCCCTGGGGGGTGATTTCTCGCTTTCTGTCTCTCTGTCTCTCTCAGTCTGTCTGGCGAGCGCACGCGCCCTATAGCAAAAACCTCTCC
>NW_006159501.1:6039312-6045401 GCF_000334495.1 Tupaia belangeri chinensis
AACTAAAAATGAGGAGAGTCCACCCTCTGATAAAGCAGGCGTGAAAGGAGTCAAGTCTGTGTATTGTCATATCCCATGTCTTATCAATGGTCCTGGTCTCCCTTCTTGTACAATCCAGAGGAATATTTTTATCAACTATTTTGTAAATGCAAGTTTTTTAGTAGCTCTAGAAGTATTTTTAAGGAGAGAATCCCACTTCATCCCATTTTTTAAGTGTAAATGCTTTTTTTTTTTTTAAGAGGCTAAATCATTTACTGGTTGTTTACTTTTCAGTACAAGCAGAAAATAGCGGGATATTGACTTATAGCAGGCTTTGACTGTCTTGCGTGTCAGCTTAACATTCCATAGGTGGGGGCGGATGGGTAGTTTTTATATCCTAAATACAAAGCATACTAAATGGCAGTTTGGAGTCACAGTCATGCATTTAATGTGTCTTGAATATTTTAAATGACTTCTATTATGTTTTTTAGTAGTATTGTTTCCTAAAGAAAACCACTCTTTGACTGTTGCTCTCCCTGTCAGAATTGTGTGTACTCTCTAACATCTTTGGTCGTGGTAGTCCAGTTTTTCTAATAATTTTGTTAATGTCCTGTGAAAGATTGGAAATTTGAAGTATGTAGTGTGTATGATACTAAATTGCAATTTGGTGGGACTTCCATAACAGCTTTCAACATTTAAAGACAGTGGTTCTTGATATCCTCTTAAGGAAAATTTGCCTACAAATTTGAAGCCGGAATGTCACTGCAATAACTTAAAAATAATCACTATACTTGGCTTTTCAAATTTTTGATACGTATGTTAAGAATTGGGTACAAATCAATAAATCTTAATTACAAAAGGAAAAACAAACAAACAAAAAACATTCACTTTACAGGAGTCAGAATGGCTCAAAAACGAAAGCAGATTATTTACTTCCCAGGCTTAGTAATGCTCTATGCTATTCCATGCCATTTAAAGTAAAATCTAAACCCTTCTTATCACTCTGTTGACAAGGCCTACATGACCTCCCCCAGCCTGAAGCTTTCTCTTCATGGTCCAGTGACGTTTGACACCTTTTCTCATCCTCTGAACAGGCTAAGTACATTCTCGTCTTGGAGACTTTGCTCTGGCTGGTTCAATGTTCTGGACCAGCAGTGACCGTTCTTGTAGTTGCTGCTTCTCACTCTCCAGCTCCCAACTCACTGCCATCTTTTGGAGAGACTTTTGCTAGGCAGACTATCGATAAGAAAATTTCACCACCCACCCCAGTCTTGTGAATCAGATCGCTCCAATTATTTTCTTGGTACTATAATCTGAATTTGTTTAAAATTTGACTTGTTTGTTTGTATTCCACTTTCCCCAAATTCCTGCTACAGGCTAAATTCCTGATGTGAGAGAATGTTTTTATTCTTACTTCTTAATTCCAAGTGTCTAAATTATATTTGGCACAGAATTGTCCCTAAGTAGTTTGGATCAAACCACATACGTGAACAGGGAGATGAGTATCCCCTATGGGTCTGTGAATGGAATAGATAAGGCAGGAGGCAATTTTCTGACCACTAGGTACATATAAGAGATAACAGAGACTAAGGCCTAAAGGAGTCAAAGCAGAGTGCTGACTTGAAGATAAAACCACATGGCTAGTCCTCCCTTCAACTCTCAACCTTGATTGCTTGGTTCAGGGACCAGCAAGTCTAAATTTGAATATTTTCTGGCCTATGCAATAGAAAAGAGATAATGAGAGAAAGAAAGAGCAATTCTGCAACAATATTCTCATCTATCAAATTGGAACATTGAATATGCTATACAGGATTATGTAATTATGCTAATGCCCACTGAGAGTGGGTGACAGAAGCAGACTTAGCTGCCCGACCACCTATCCCTACTCTGCTGTATATTCTCTGCATGGATGCGTGTGAGCATGGATGCGGGTAGTTGCATGATTCAGTCTTCAAACAGCTCTCCTATATTAAATGACAGCTTAAGCTAGCTGCAGAGGCACAAGGGTAGCACAATGCTCCATGATGCTGAGGTCACATGGAAGGTTCCAGATTAGTGTACCCAAGCCTCCTGTTTATGCAAGGTGCACACATGTGTGCCACATTCCCAGTTGGCTGAGCTAGAGTTGAATCGTGGCTTGAGGAGCCTATTATTAAGAGTGTGCCTTACTCCACGGAGGGAATAAACAAACTTACACACACACACACACACACACACACACAATAGCTTAACCTGACAGAATGAGAGTTCTCTAAACTCTCGGTTCCTGCCCTAATACCTGCAGTAAATAATGTGATTTCTTATCACTAAGCGCCTCTTCTCTAATTCTTGAGACTATGACCAGATGGTATGAACAGCTGAGTCTCCTTAGAAAAGTTGGTAAGAAAAGGCAGGAAATAGAAGAATACAAAAATACTTTTCAAAGTTTCAGGAGAAGCAAAAATTGTACAGAAGAGAGTAAAATCTACACATTAAGGAAACAAATTAGAGGCATTAAACTTGATGGGGAGAAGCATGTAGGGAAGGCTGTGAGAGACCATGTCTGAGCTAACAGCATGAGAGGACAACCCCTCCAGGTGACAGTAAAGGGCTAACACCACAGCTAAGTACCCAGAGGGTCAGCAGAAAATTGAGGATATTGAGTTGCCACCAGCCTCCTGGCAAATGAATGAACACCATGGGGCCTATACTTTCCTTGGGATGTATTTGCCACATAAAACTTTTATTTATTTGTTTTGTAGAATAGATGACTGATTAATTTTTAATAGCATATGCGCTTTGGCACACCTCATTGGATAGTACTATGAAAAAAGAAATGGAATCAGATGCTTAAAGGTCCTATGAACCACATTTTCTGAGCACCTGCCTGAGCCAAGAATCACAGCACATCTGTGAAGCAAACAGCATATCTCTAAGTCTCTCTCATTCTTGTAATGATTCCACAAGATTGGCAGTATTACCCCATTGCACAAAGAAGAACACCAAGCTTCTTTTGTTTGTTTGATTTGTTTTTAGGTTATTGCCATAGGGGGCATATGCTTGCTATAGAGGAGAGAGAGAAAGGGAACGTGAGAAATCATTCTGCAGGGGGATAGTCACACCATAATCCCTTCTCTATTCTCCTCTCAGGACTTTGGGCACATACACACATGTCCTTGGCATGATTTATAAGTCACCGAGTCTAGTAATTGAGCCATGGTCAGCCATGTGGGAATGCCACTTGCTGGCCCCAACACTGTGGTTCTTTAAGGTTAAATTATTTGCTCAAGCTGAAGTGATAAAGTAGGATTTATATTCACATTTATGGGATCCTAGAACTCAAGTCAAGATTATTTTATTTTAAAAGAAATTCATTAAGGTAATTATTATATATGTGTGTGTGTGTGTGTGTGTGTGTATTTTTAAGAGATATTTTTGCTATAAAACATGTACATTCACCAGAGAGATAGAGAGAAAGAAAGTGAGAAATCCCCCTCACCCACTCGGGGATTGGCCACCCTACATTCCCTTCTCCTCCATTCTCTTCTTGGGATTTTGGGCACATATGCACATGCACACTGAGTGAGTTTTAAAGCACCCCGGGTCTAGGACTCGAACTGAGATCGACTACATGGAAGTCCAGTGATGTAACCAATACACCATCTGCTGGTCTTAAGAATGACTCTAAAAGAACTTTGTAGAAAGCTTTTCTATCTTCCTTCTCAAAATGATCTCTACTTCACCATTTCACTAGTTTTCTTCCTGTCTTTGGGCTCCTTGCAGACATGTGGAGTCTGTGCCTGGAGTGCCCACGTCCAGCAGCCAGCCTCCTCCCACATCATCTCTACATTTGCTGAGAAGTGCGAGTGCACAGATAGCCTTTGGGCAGCTCCAGAGGTCGTGAAGCCATCAGCCAGGTAGTGGACGCCGGAGCCTATTTCTCCTGCTGCAACCTGGCAAGGGAACAAGTGCTAATTATTCCACTTGCAGCCTCCTTCAGAAACAGCACTGACTGTGCTGAGAGCCAGCAGGGCAGCCTGATCCGCTCCACAGTCAGAAAAGCTCTTCCTCCGAGGAAGCCATCACATCCAGGCTGCCTGCGCGTGGGGGGTGGGGGCGGCAGGACTGCAGCTGCCTAGAAACCCGTCCTCAAGTGGCACATTGGCCTCTCTGGTTTCCTTTTCTCTCCTCTTTTCTTCTTACTTCTTTTTTCTCTTCCTTTCCTCTTTTTCTTGTCATTCCTTCCTTTTTCACGCTTCCTCCATCCTCTCTCCCCTCCGTTTTTCTTGGTTTCTTCTCTCCTTCCTCCTTTCTTCCCTTTTACTTGACTTCTTTCTGCTTCTTTCCTTAGCTTCTTCCTTTCTTCCCCCTTCTTTCCCTTCTTTTTGATTTTTTTTTTCCTTTTTCCCTTTCTGCTTGAGAGGCTTGAGTTCTGTCCAGAATCAGAAAAAGAAGGAGATGGAAAAGAGCAAGATATGGCTGTTAGGAGCCAAGATCATTAGGATCACTGAAAATACGTGATTAAGCTCTAGTTATTTCTGCATGCTTGTATGCATGTATTGTAAAACTGGGTGATATGTGATGCAGAACCCTTTGGATATAGGGCTTCAAAGGCAGCAGAGTGGTGGAGAGGGGATGAGCAGGGCCCTGATGAGGTCCCGGACACCCCTCATTTTATAGATGAGCAGAAGAGGGGAAAGGTGTTGTCGGTTACTGGCAGAGTCAGGACTAGAACTCAGTTATTGACAGCAATTACTCTCTGAGCCCATTATGCTCAGCTTGGTCCACAAACAAAGCAAACTAGTCTTGCCGAGAGCTTCAGTTGTAGATTTTCCAGACAGACATGACGTGGTAAACCACCGTCGTCTGCCACCTCACCTCCTCTCTCCCTCTGCCTCATCTCTTACCTTGTCTCCACTCACCTCAATTCCCTTATCCTCGTTAAGGGCTCAGATCTACCAGTGTCCTACGCACCCTTCCCAGACTACTGGCCTTCAACACCTAACCAGCTCCTTGTCCTGGATAAGAAGAAAGAGTGCCATTCTAGAATTAAAAGATAAGAGGCATTCCCTGTCAGTATAGCCCTGAATTCCAGAGTAAACATTCATTCTGGGAGTCCCGTGCCTTTGTGTTAAATGATGAGTGCTGGAAACTGTCACTGTTAATTCAAAGTTATTGCAAGGAGAAGTGCTGGTCCATACAGCCTCTAAATCTCTAGATGCATAGGCCTGGCTGGGAGTTCAGAGATAATCTACACCAACACTTTCTGGAATGTAAAAGAAAGCCCAGAGGGGAAATTACTTGCCAAAAGTCACACATCATTTAATAGGGAATCTGAATTAAAAACAAAGTCTGGCTCTTTTTTTTTTTGTCTTAAAGCACTCACCATTGGGTGAGCCACCTAGGAATGATGATCATTGAATGATAATTTTTAAAATTCTATTTCCTCTCTCCTTCCTCCCTTTGTTTCCTCCTTTTTTTTCCTTATCATCAGAGAAAAGCAGATTATAAAACCTTACCGCTTATTTTCCTGGGATTTTTCCAGATTTGGTTAGGTTTATAAGTCTATAAAACTCTCCTTTCATTCAAGCTTATAAATGCACTCAAAGGGCTTGTGAGATCTTTTTTCTGACCCTCTTTTCTTCCCATCCTTGGCAAGGTGGAGGAGGACTAACCTAAACAAATGACTTCAGCCTTGACTCAATTGGTCCAGGACTCGGAAGGATCACAGAAAATTCAGACCTGCTTCTCTTTGTGCTCCTGGCATGATCAGGAGGAAGGGCAAGGCAGGAGAGAAAGAGCTGAGGACACTGCTATGGCAGGAGAAGGAGACCCTGCTTCCCAGTCATAGTCAGCCTATGTGAAATGCAATGTGCAGGGTTTGTGAAAGACAAAGTGCAGCATCTGCCTACCGATTCAAGTAGATCAAAGCCACATAAAATCTCAGAGCTGGGCCATGACAGCAGCAATAATCTTCTCCCTCTGGAGATGAATTTCAGTTCTTTTTCTCTACAAAGTGTGCTGGGTGGAGAAAGGGAAGACACAGAGTGGGCACAACTGGGTTCTGAAGTCCGAGAGGCCTAATTCTAACTCCAGCTCCAACACGCACTGCCTGATCCCCCAGCAGCAGG